>NC_137159.1:78683738-79108738 GCF_951394435.1 Stenella coeruleoalba | reverse complement strand
ATTTCGCTTAACATCGTGGTCGGTAAACTGTGGAGCCAGAATCTGAATTAGGTCAGTATGACTTCAAAGCTCGAGCTTGCTAACCACCACATTTACCATTTCATTTGTGCGTCACCATGGTCCATATTCTTTAACCTCAAACCTCTCCTTTATGTAGATCCCTGTGAAAAAAATTCTTTTCGGAACAAGAAAACCCTTCTTCTACTCCACTGAGAAAGTACACCCATCCCCCCCACTGTTGTAAACAGGGTAGCCGACAGGAGGTGTTCAGAAGTTGTTCTTGCTTAAGCCTCTAGAGAGCTCAGCACCAAACTCACCTTTTTAAAACAAGTTTTCTGTGCTCTATCAGTGGCATATTTTCTGTACTTCCTCCCTGGTCTTATCTTCTTGGCCTAGGCATGGTTTTCCATGGCTTTGACACTTAGCTTTTCTGTACTTCCTCCCTGGTCTTATCTTCTTGGCCTAGGCATGGTTTTCCATGGCTTTGACACTTAGCTTTTCTGTACTTCCTCCCTGGTCTTATCTTCTTGGCCTAGGCATGGTTTTCCATGGCTTTGACACTTAGCTTGTATTTTTTTGTTTTATTATGGTCCATATTTTCATAAGGAATCAGGTCAACACGAATCACGGACCAAAATTCAGAGCTTCTCATTTACATTGGGGTGTCATAAACCAGCTTCACGACAGCTGCTTCTTCGTGTCGCTGTGCACTCTTTAATAGTTTGGGGTGTAGTAACCACAGAAATAATGTGGCATTTCAAAGCCAATTATCTCACGTTTGGACCAACTCTATTACGTAACTGTACACGGCGTGAGTTTTCTGTGACAAGGAGGAAAGGCTACTGGAGACAAGAAGGTCAAGGCTGTCGATTGGCTGTGAGGATTAAAACAAAAGAAGTTCTGAGAATAAAAGTTACTGCCCATAACCAGACGGCGCCTATCTTTCCTACTAACCAGTGATCCTTCAAACTCCCACAAAGATGTCAGCTCCAGTGCCGTCTTCTTGGTGACATTTCCCCTAGATCTCCTGGCCAAGCTGACCGCCCTCACCCCACACTCCAGGACGCTGTACACAGGCCTCTCCGCGCTGTATTATGGTGCTTGGTCCGGCTGCCTTTCTACCACCCTGGGAGCTTCTTGAGGGCATGGGGGGCTGCAGCCCTTTCATTTCAGCATCCAGTTTATTTCGCACTCGTTAAATGGCTGAATGAACCTACCTCGCTGAAACCTGTCACATTTTTGTAAAGTGCACACGTACGCGATTGAACAAGATTCTAGACTCAGAACTGGAGTCTTGCAAACTCTGGGCGTCTTTTCTTCAGCCTCTCATTCCATCAACCGTTACATTCCGCTCATCCACCTCTGACTCAGGAAGACACTGACGTTGAATTCAATTTCGCACTTTTTGTTTGCTTTCGTTTTTAGAGGTGGTGACAAAAGCAACTGGTACAAGACCAGTTTTTCTGCTGCTGAAAGGGGCAGAAGAGCTTTCCATCCTCCCCACTGGGGCGGCTGCTTAAGAAGGTTCTGCATGTCTTCTTTCCCTCCTTTCTCTTTTGCTCCAGAGTAGGAACCAGGACCTGAACTCCATCACGGTGCCTGCCACTTCCTGGGAGGCCCTCACGTGCCACTGAGGCACCTTCTCTGTAAGCCTTAAAACATCCCTTTAAGACCGTTCTGATCTCATTTGACAGACGCATAAACCGAGGCTCAGCGAGCTCAGAGCCATGTGTCAAGCATCGTAAGGCTGCTGCCGCCCAGGAGCCCTCAGCTCTGACTAGGGCGTGCGTTTACTGTTTGTTCCCCCCCGACCCAGACTACGAGCTCCTCCAGAGCACAGATGGTGTGTCCTCTGTTCACCCTGCAGCCCCAGGCCCAGAAGAGCGTGGGCCTCATGGGAGGAGCCCAGCAAGATCTGTGGAATGAACACGTGAAGAATGAGTAACTCCAAAGCTCGCGTCCTTTCACGGTACACCGCAGCCTCGACACACGCTCGTGTGAGCGCGCGCGCACACACACGCACGAGTGGCGGCTGAGTTACTGTGCGTGTTGTTAGTTTGGTTCACTGTTAAAAATAAAAAATCCTTCCACCTAACCCTCCAGGAGAGAACAGAGTGTGTGCCAGGATGCTACAGGCAAATGTTTGATAAAATACGTGGATAAAAGCCTCAGCATCCAAACACCGCAGTGTGGTACTTTCTTCGCTGCCTTGAGTAAGTCTTCAAGGCTAGGACACCTTTATTATTCTTCCTGTTGACTCACGACCCCTCCCTCTGGGGGCCTGAAAGGCTCCCAGGAAGGGAATGATGGATTTTTCAGGGGTTCTGTGAGTGCTGCCCCTCTGGTCCCCTCTTCTGTTTGCTTCTCTCCAGCGCAATGACATCCTGAAAGTTGGCTTCCCATGGGATGTGCCTTTCGGATAACTGCCCGTGTCCTAAGGCAGGGTGGGTGTCCACCCTCCAAAAGCTCTCCGTCTACTATCCCGGCTGAGGAAGCCTAAGGCTGTAGTCACGGAAGTGAACTCCAACGTCTCCCCTGTGGTCCCGGCCCGCTCAGAGGTTCCCTAGAGAGTGGCGGAGGCAGAGACCGCGGACCTCCACTGAGCCTGGGCCATGGCCAGGGGAGGGCATGGGGTAATTCTGCTTTAGTTCCTCATAAGCAAATGCTGGGAAAATGCAGGGCGGACTCTGTTTCCTTTCTCTGGCCTTCTATCTGATTCTGGCTCTTTGCAAGATGTACAGGATGCCCAGAGTATACTTTATAATTGTCATGTGCAAGGAAAACACTGCATATTTATTCTGTACATATTTGGGACAACACAGAGAATGAAAGAATACAGAAAGTAAGAGAAGGCCTTTCTAAGGACCCAGTGCAACAACTGCGTTTTAACGAAGAGGAGCCTGAGAGTCAGAGGAGAGGATTGCCCAGGGTTGCCCGAGGTCACAGGCAGCCAGAACGGCTCCTCCGCACACACCAAGCCGCCTGCCTCAGGGGCACCAAGGCCAGCCTGGGTCCTCCTAAGCGCAGCAGAGCTCCTGGCGTCATCGCGACATCGTGGAGCTGCTACGTTACTTTGTCAAGCCTCAGCTTGTCTTCGTTTTTCTTGTTTTTGACTAAAATCCTAACTTAAGCCACTAATCATCTGGTACTACCTACCACAGAAGCCTACAACTGTCTTACCAGTTAGAATTACTCATTCTAACCCACTTGATTTTTCTTTGTGAAATAAAAAGAAAAAAATGGAAATAGTTTTAAAAAAAGAAAGAAGTCTGTATCAGGATCACCACAAGAAAATTATTTTATCCTCCTTTTCTCTCTAGTAATTATCTATATGCAAATATATTTCCACAATCAATCCTGTGACACTTGTACCTACTTTTCTCGTATGTTGAGAATTTTTAAAAACTATTTTCACACAGTTTTCATTCCTAAAAAGGTTAATGGGGCTTCCCTGGTAGCGCAGTGGTTGAGAGTCCACCTGCCGATGCAGGGGACACGGGTTCGTGCCCCGGTCCGGGAGGATCCCACGTGCCACGGAGCGGCTGGGCCCGTGAGCCATGGCCGCTGGGCCTGCGTGTCTGGAGCCTGTGCTCCGCAACGGGAGAGGCCACAGCAGTGAGAGGCCCGTGTACCGCGAAAAAAAAAAAAAAAGTTTAATGGCGAAGTAGTCTATTGAACAAGTTTTTTAACTTCCCCTGCTATAAATAGCTGTTTATAATCATTTGATATTATTGAAACACTACAAGTGAATGGTTTTTACATATATCCTTTCTTTATTTGAATTATCTCCTTAAAATAAATTATTAGGAGAGGTATAACTGGGGTCTTAGGGGATGACATGTATCCCCCCAAATTCATATATTGAAGTCTTACCCCCCAATACATGAGAATGTGACTGTATTTGGAGACAGGGCCTTTAAAGAGGTAAATAAGGTTTAATGAGTCATTTGGGTGAATTCTAATCCAGTTTCATTGGTGTCTTTATAAGAAGAGAAGATGACACACACATAAACCCAAAGGCAACCACATGTGGACACAGGGGGAAAGCAACCATCTACAAGTCACGGAGAGAGGCCTCAGGAGAAATCAATCCCGCTGACACCTTGATCTTGGACTCTGGGCCTCCAAGATTGCAAGAAAACAGATTTCTAGTGTGTAAGTTGCCCAGTCTGTGGTACTCCGTTACGGCAGCCTGAGCAGGACCAATACATGGGGCAAAGCATCCGAAACAATTTTTGGCTCAGGCTGTGAGAGCAGTGCAGTCACACAGTGACGTGGACCGTCCAGCTCACAGTGGTGCTGTCAGGGGAGGAGTGTGTCAGTTCCACTGCAAACTTCTCAGCTTTGGATGTTATTGTTTTGAAAAGAAACTCATTTTGCTAATTTAGGAGATATGCATAAGTACCTCAAAGATGATTTTATTTTAATTTGTTTATTTGCAAGAATGGATTTTTTCCATATATTTCCTGTCATTTTTATTTTTTCTTGTGGGAAGGATCAAATCCTTTGCTCATTAACTGGAGTTTCAACATCATTTTAGACATGTGAAGGAGTTCTTTGTATAACTTAAACATTAAATTTGATTTTAGTTATTGATATAATGGACCTTCTAATCCGTTGTTGGCAATTCTGTTTTGGTTATTTGTTGTCTTGTAGAAGTTTTACATTTTTATATCATAGGAAAGGATCTGTTCCTTTATGATCCTTTTCCTATTGCTTTAAGGCTTGGAAGCTATACTGGCTTAAAGGACCTGATATGTATGCGTGTATGTGTATGTTTGTGTGGGTGTGTGTATATATACATATACATATATATAATTTTCTGATTTTAAAAATATCTTAACTTTTTAATTGGTCAGGAATCACTTTGGTGTATGGTCTAGGGAAAATCAACATCCCTGACGTCAGCTGGATTGGTGCTTTTTTTTTTTAATATCTTTATTGGAATATAATTGCTTTACAATGGTGTGTTAGTTTTCTGCTTTATAACAAAGTGAATCAGGTATACATATACATATGTTCCCATATCTCTTCCCTCTTGCATCTCCCTTCCTCCCACCCTCCCTATCCCACCGCTCTAGGTGGTCACAAAGCACAAAGCTGATCTCCCTGTGCTATGCGGCTGCTTCCCACTAGCTATTGACTTTACCTTTGGTAGTGTATACTTGTCCATGCCACTCTCTCACTTTGTCACAGCTTACCCTTCCCCCTCCCCATATCCTCAAGTCCATTCTCTAGTAGGTCTGTGTCTTTATTCCCATCTTACCCCTAGGTTCTTCATGACATTTTATTTTTTTCTTAAATTCCATATATATGTTAGCATACGGTATTTGTCTTTCTCTTTCTGACTTACTTCACTCTGTATGACAGACCCTAGGTCCATCCACCTCATTACAAATAGCTCAATTTCATTTCTTTTTATGGCTGAGTAATATTCCATCGTATACATGTGCCACATCTTCTTTATCCATTCATCCAATGATGGACACTTAGGTTGTTTCCATCTCCTGGCTATTGTAAATAGAGCTGCAATGAACATTTTGGTACATGACTCTTTTTGAACTATGGTTTTCTCAGGGTACATGCCCAGTAGTGGGATTGCTGGGTCATATGGTATGTAGTTTTTTAAGGAACCTCCATACTGTTTTCCATAGTGGCTGTACCAATTCACATTCCCACCAGCAGTGCAAGAGTGTTCCCTTTTCTCCACACCCTCTCCAGCATTTATTGTTTCTAGATTTTTTTGATGATGGCCATTCTGACTGGTGTGAGATGATATCTCATGGTAGTTTTGAGTTGCAATTCCCTAATTATTAATGATGTTGAGCATTCTTTCATGTGTTTGTTGGCAGTCTGTATATCTTCTTTGGAGAAATGTCTATTTAGGTCTTCTGCCCATTTTTAGATTGGGTTGTTTGTTTTTTTTGTTATTGAGCTGCATGAGCTGCTTGTAAATTTTGGAGATTAATCCTTTATCAGTTGCTTCATTTGCAAATATTTTCTCCCATTCTGAGGGTTGTCTTTTGGTCTTGTTTATGGTTTCCTTTGCTGTGCAAAAGCTTTGCAGTTTCACTAGGTCCCATTTGTTTATATTTGTTTTTATTTCCATTTCTCTAGGAGGTGGGTCAAAAAGGATCTTGCTGTGATTTATGTCATAGAGTGTTCTACCTATGTTTTCCTCCAAGAGTTTGATAGTTTCTGGCCTTACATTTAGGCCTTTAATGCATTTTGAGCTTATTTTTGTGTATGGTGTTAGGAAGTGATCTAATCTCATACTTTTACATGTACCTGTCCAGTTTTCCCAGCACCACTTATTGAAGAAGCTGTCCTTTCTCCACTGTATATTCCTGCCTCCGTTATCAAAGATAAGGTGACCATATGTGCGTGGGGTTATCTCTGGGATTTCTATCCTGTTCCATTGATCTATATTTCTGTTTTTGAGCCAGTACCATACTGTCTTGATTACTGTAGCTTTGTAGTATAGTCTGAAGTCAGTGAGCCTGATTCCTCCAGCTCCATTTTTCGTTCTCAAGATTGCTTTGGCTATTCGGGGTCTTTGGTGTTCCCATACAAATTGTGAAATTTTTTGTTCTAGCTCTGTGAAAAATGCCAGTGGTAGTTTGATAGGGATTGCATTGAATCTGTAGATTGCTTTGGGTAGTAAAGTCATTTTCACAATGTTGATTCTTCCAATCCAAGAACATGGTATAGCTCTCCATCTGTTTGTATTATCTTTAATTTCTTTCATCAGCATCTTATAATTTTCTGCATACAGGTCTTTTGTCTCCTTAGGTAGGTTTATTCCTAGATATTTTATTCTTTTTGTTGCAGTGGTAAATGGGAGTATTTCCTTGATTTCACTTTCAGATTTTTCATCATTAGTGTATAGAAATGCCAGAGATTTCTGTGCACTAATTTTGTAACCTGCTACTTTACCAAATTCATTGATTACTTCTAGTAGTTTTCTAGGATTCTCTATGTATAGTATCATGTCATCTGCAAACAGTGACAGCTTTACTTCTTCTTTTCTGATTTGGATTCCTTTTATTTCCTTTTCTTCTCTGATTGTTGTGGCTAAAACTTCCAAAGCTATGTTGAATAAGAGTGGTGAGAGCGGGCAACCTTCTCTTGTTCCTGATCTTAGTGGAAATGCTTTCAGTTTTTCACCATTGAGGACGATATTGTCTGTGGGGTTGTCAGATATGGCCTTTATTATGTTGAGGAAAGTTCCCTCTATGCCTACTTTCTGCAGGGTTTTTATCATAAATGGGTGTTGAATTTTGTCGAAAGCTTTCTCTGCATCTATTGAGATGATCATATGGTTTTTCTCCTTCAATTTGTTAATACGGTGTATCACGTTGATTGATTTGTGTATATTGAAGAATCCTTGCATTCCTGGGATAAACCCTACTTGATCATGGTGTATGATCCTTTTAATGTACTGCTGGATTCTGTTTGCTAGTATTTTGTTGAGGATTTTTGCATCTATGTTCATCAGTGATATTGGCCTGTAGTTTTCTTTTTTTGTGACATCCTTGTCTGGTTTTGGTATCAGGGTGATGGTGGCCTCGTAGAATGAGTTTGGGAGTGTTCCTCCTTCTGCTATATTTTGGAAGAGTTTGAGAAGGATAGGTGTTAGCTCTTTTCTAAATGTTTGATAGAATTCGCCTGTTAAGCCATCTGGTCCTGGGTTTTTGTTTGTTGGAAGATTTTTAATCACAGTTTCAATTTCAGTGCTTGTTATTGGTCTGTTCATATTTTCTATTTCTTCCTGATTCAGTCTTGGCAGGTTGTGCATTTCTAAGAATGTGTCCATTTCTTCCAGGTTGTCCATTTTATTGGCATAGAGTTGCTTGTAGTAATCTCTCATGATCTTTTGTATTTCTGCAGTGTCTGTTGTTACTTCTACTTTTTCATTTCTAATTCTATGATTTGAGTCTTCTCCTTTTTTTTCTTGATGAGTCTGGCTAATGGTTTATCAATTTTGTTTATCTTCTCAGAGAACCAGCTTTTAGTTTTATTGATCTTTGCTATCATTTCCTTCATTTCTTTTTCATTTATTTCTGATCTGATCTTTATGATTTCTTTCCTCCTGCTAACTTTGGGGTTTTTTGTTCTTCTTTCTCTAATTGCTTTAGGTGAAAGGTTAGGTTGCTTATTCAAGATGTTTCCTGTTTCTTAAGGTAGGATTGTATTGCTATAAACTTCTCTCTTAGAACTGCTTTTGCTGCATGCCACAGGTTTTGGGTCGTCATGTCTCCACTGTCATTTGTTTCTAGGTATTTTTTGATTTCCTCTTTGATTTCTTCAATGATCACTTCGTTATTAAGTATTGTTTCGCCTCCATGTGTTTGTATTTTTTACAGATCTTTTCCTGTAATGGATATCTAGTCTCATAGCGTTGTGGCCGGAAAAGATACTTGATACAATTTCAATTTTCTTAAATTTACCAAGGCTTGATTTGTGACCCAAGATGTGATCTATCCTGGAGAATGTTCCATGAGCACTTGAGAAAATTGTGTATTCTGTTGTTTTTGGAGGGAATGTCCTATAAATATCAATTAAGTCCATCTTGTTTAATGTATCATTTAAAGCTTGTGTTTCCTTATTTATTTTCATTTTGGATGATCTGTCCATTGGTGAAAGTGGGGTGTTAAAGTCCACTACTATGAATGCATTACTGTCTATTTCCCCTTATATGGCTGTTAGTATTTGCCTTATGTACTGAGGTGCTCCTATGTTAGGTGCATAGATATTTACAATTGTTATATCTTCTTCTTGGATCGATCCCTTGATCATTATGTAGTGTCCTTCTTTGTCTCTTGTAATAGTCTTTATTTTAAAGTGTATTTTGTCTGATATGAGAATTGCTACTCCAGCTTTCTTTTGATTTCCATTTGTATGGAATATCTTTTTCCATCCCCTCACTTTCAGTCTGTATGTGTCTCTAGGTCTGAAGTGGATCTCTTGTAGACAGCATATATATGGGTCTTGTTTTTATATCCATTCAGCCAGTCTGTGTCTTCTGGTGGGAGCATTTAATCCATTTACATTTAAGGTAATTATCTATTTGTATGTTCCTATTCCCATTTTCTTAATTGTGTTGGGTCTGTTATTGTAGGTCTTTTCCTTCTCTTGTGTTTCTTGCCTAGAGAAGATCCTTTAGCATTTGTTGTAAAGCTGGTTTGATGGTGCTGAACTCTCTCAGCTTTTGCTTGTCTGTAAAGGTTTTAATTTCTCCATCAAATCTTAATGAGATCCTTGCTGGGTAGAGTAATCTTGGTTGTAGGTTTTTCTCCTTCATCACTTTAAATATGTCCTGCCAGTCCCTTGGCTTGCAGAGTTTCTGCTGAAAGATCAGCTGTTAACCTTATGGGAATTCCCTTGTGTATTATTTGTTGTTTTTCCCTTGCTGCTTTTAATATGTTTTCTTTGTATTTAATTTTTGACAGTTTGATTAGTATGTGTCTTGGCGTGTTTCTCCTTGGATTTATCCTGTATGGAACTCTCTGTGCTTCCTGGACTTGATTAACTATTTCCTTTCTCATATTAGGGAAGTTTTCAACTATAATCTCTTCATATATTTTCTCAGTCCCTTTCTTTTTCTCTTCTTCTTCTGGAACCCCTATAATTCGAATGTTGGTGCGTTTAATGTTGTCCCAGAGGTCTCTGAGACTGTCCTCAGTTCTTTTCATTCTTTTTTCTTTATTCTGCTCTGCGGTAGTTATTTCCACTATTTTATGTTCCAGGTCACTTATCCGTTCTTCTGCCTCAGTTATTCTGCTATTGATCCCATCTAGAGAATTTTTAATTTCATTTATTGTGTTGTTCATCATTGCTTGTTTCATCTTTAGTTCTTCTAGGTCCTTGTTAAATGTTTCTTGCATTTGCTCTCTTCTATTTCCAAGATTTTGGATCGTCTTTACTATCATTACTCTGAATTCTTTTTCAGGTAGACTGCCTATTTCCTCTTCATTTGTTAGGTCTGGTGGGGTTTTATCTTGCACCTTCATCTGCTGCATGTTTTTCTGTCTTCTCATTTTGCTTATCTTACTGTGTTTGGGGTCTCCTTTTTGCAGGCTGCAGGTTCGTAGTTCCTGTTGTTTTTGGTGTCTGTCCCCAGTGGCTAAGGTTGGTTCAGTGAGTTGTGTAGGCTTCCTGGTGGAGGGGACTAGTGCCTTGTTCTGGTGGATGAGGCTGGATCTTGTCTTTCTGGTGGGCAGATCCACCTCTGGTGGTGTGTTTTGGGGTGTCTGTGGACTTACTATGATTTTAGGCAGCCTCTCTGCTAATGGGTGGGGTTGTGTTCCTGTCTTGCTAGTTGTTTGGCATAGGGTGTCCAGCAATGTAGCTTGCTGGTCTTTGAGTGAAGCTGGGTGTTGGTGTTGAGATGGAGATCTCTGGGAGATTTTCGCCGTTTGATATTACGTGGAGCTGGGAGGCCTCTTGTGGACCAGTGTCCTGAAGTTGGCTCTCTCACCTCAGAGGCACAGCACTGACTCCTGTCTGCAGCACCAAGAGCCTTTCATCCACATGGCTGGCGAGCGGCTAGGGAAGCGGAGGGTGCCGGCAGGGACTGCTTTCACGGGAGCGGAGCTTTGGCAGGTAACTTCCCCGAGCTCTGGGGCACACTCTCGCGGACTCCGTCTGCCGTGGGCCGCACGGTGGTCAGGAGCGCGATGCCGGAGTTGGAGCGGCGCTGAGCCCGGTGCTCGCCCTCGCCCGTCTGCCCGTCTGGGTTGTGTCGCTGCCCGGGCTCCCGGCCGCTCCTGGATTGGTGCTTTAAGGGCTTGAGGAAGAAAATATATTCGGTCACTTTTGGAGTCAGTTGGATGTTTGAAATAAATATGTGAGAAGTCCAGGAGGATTAGTTGATTTAATTCCTCTGATCAAATAACTCTGAATTAGAGTGCGATGTAGTCGTCTTGTGAAGAGAAAGCAGACAGGCTTTGCGGTGAGAGACCAATTTCCAATCCTGGCTTTTTAGCTACATAGATGTACGACCTTGTTAAGGATAATCTCTCCAGGCCCCAGTTTCCACATGTGAAATACAGACAACAGACAGGGGTTGAGATAATCTATGTTTTTAACTGCCTAGCACAATGCCTGGTGTAGAGTTCAAGTTCAGTAAATGGCTGGAGTTATTACAGTCAAACAAATCAGGAATAAATCATAGAAGAAGAAGGTGGCCTTACATATATCATACAATGAGTAAAGGCTTGCCTTCTCTGTCAGTGATTTTTTTTTTTTTTTTTTGGTCGGTGATTAATTTTTGAGAATAAATGAAACTTTGCAGATCTTGGGGAAAAAACCTTATTAAAGCACAAAGCACTACTGTCTTCCAAGCCATTAAAATGTTAACTGCTTAATTCCTGTTTCAACAATAGGTAATGAACCTTCTCTGAATTAAATCTTTGATTTTATGGATCTGTACGAAGCTAAGAGTAATTACAGTAAGGAGAGAAGCTGAAATCCCAGTAGCCCAATGCATGCAGGACCTCATTTCAATTACTTTAAAGAAGTTTATTTAATATTATTTCACTGTTTACTTTAGGGAAGGATATTTGTCTCACTGCTACATATCCTATTACTAATAAAAGTTATTAAATATATCAACTACAAGTGCAGAAAAATAAAAGGACAACAGAAGTGTATACTTGGAATAAGAAAAATGCCTGCAGGTAACTTTTTGTTTTCTCTATCTGTTTGCATGACATTCAGACTCCATTTCTCGGCACACCATCAGCTCCACTCCTGGCATGGGATTTAGTAGCATACATACCTCTTCTAAATCCAAAATTAGGACAATCCTCTGACTGAGGATCTAACAATGGGAGCGAATCTTTGAAGATTCAAGCTTGGTCACCTCTATGACCCATTCTGCGGCCCTGAGTTTGGCTAGTTCCAAACTTTGTACTTGCCCCCTTTCTACTTTGCTTAATTCCTTGTGTTATTATTTCATATGTCAATCTCCTGATGAGACAATTCCTCTACACAGAGGGATGTGTATTTTATTTCGTCTTTATAAATGTCTTGCCCATTCCTCACTCCAGCACACAGTACCAGCCTATGCACAATGGTGCTTTATACGTCTGTTCACACTAAGTGAGGCAGCCACCCATCAGAGCTGTCTAGAAATCTAATAGGTTAGCCCATAGGGAGTGAGCTGCCTGTCGCTAGAGGCAACCAGCTGAGACGATTGGGAGATATTCTGTTGCAGAGCTTCCTTCACTGAGAAGACCAACTACCAGCTGAGGATGAAGGAAGATGGGTGAAAGCAACATGTCTAGGTATGTACAAGTTAAAATGGTATTTAGAAATAAGTAGATATGCCCAAAATTCTGAGAAAAAGAGCCTGGTACTAAAAGAGACAAAAGAACAGTGATTGTAAAAATAGGTCAGTTTCGTAGAGAATGGACTTGAGGACACGGGGAGGGGGAAGGGTAAGCTGGGACGAAGTGAGAGTGGCATGGACATATATACACTACCAAATGTAAAATAGCTAGCGGGAAGCAGCCACAGAGCACAGGGAGATCAGCTCGATGCTTTGTGACCACCTAGAGGGGTGGGATAGGGAGGGTGGGAGGGAGACGCAAGAGGGAGGGGATACGGGGATATTTGTATACATATAGCTGATTCACTTTGTGATACAGCAGAAACTAACACACCATTGTAAAGCAATTATACTCCAATAAAGATGTTAAAAAAAATAGATCAGTTTAATGGCAATTGGTATCTGTAAGAGATACAGGAAAACACTCACTTGATCCTTCTTTGCATGACTGGCTCGCTTCAGCCTAACCTGGTTTGGATACGCTTAGAAGAAAACCAGCTGACATAGGGCCAAAACAAAAGAAGGGCTTTGCAGACACCAAACAGGGTTGTTAGGAGTCCAGCCCAAGGTCCCTGTTATCACAGCACGCCGAGGCTGTGGGGGCATGTGTGAGCCTGCCTGACTTCAACGCGAGAAGGCAATATTACGGGAGCGCTACAGCGGGGACAGATGCTCACCAGGGAGGTCCTTGTTGGAAATATGGATTGAGTTAAAGGGGGAACAAAGAAAGGAAGGTTTCCTGGTTTTATATACATGTTGGCCCTTGAACAACGTGGGTCTGAACTGTGCTGGGCCACTTACATGTGGATATTTTTTCAGTACGAAATACTACAGCACTGCACAGTCCCTCGTTGGTTGAATCCACGGATATGGAGGAACCTCAGATGTGGATTCGGAGGAGCCCCGGATACAGAGGGCCAAGCCTAACTTACACGTGGCTTAACCCCTGTGCTGTTCAAGGGTCGACTGTAAACATGTTAATCCAAGCATGCTTTTCTGAGAATCTTTAAAGCTCTCCCTCCAACCTAGACACTGGTCACTGCGAGTAATGTTGGGAGGTTCCAGTACCTTCATGGCAAAATTAAAGGAGATAAGAATCACATTTATTAAAAAACCATGAAGGACTGTGTTGTGGAAGCAACTGCACCGGGCAGAACTGAGATCCACATGTTCAAGATAAAGGCTGCAGGCTTCATTGTAGAGGTGCTCTCTTACGAGGGCTTTCAGAGCACAGCACAGAGCACCCAGGGAGTGGTCAGCTCCCCACCCCTAGCCGGGCTGGACCAGGGCCCAGTGACTTAGCGGATTTGGAAAAGGAAGCCCTGTACCGGGCAAGCTGTCAAGCTAGCTCTGTGCTGCTCTTTTCAGTGCTGATATTATATGGTTCAAGATGCTTTCAGCAAGTTCACTACCCCGTGGAGACAACCCTTTTCCAATATCAGAGAGCCCACTAAGTTAGGTCAAAAGAAGCGGCGTGGTCAAGTACAGGCTCTGAACGCTGGATCCAGGGTTTCAATTTCAGGTCAGGCTACTTACTAGCCGTATGACCTCTGAGGCTCAGTGTTTTCATCTGCGAAACCGGAATGGTATGTTTCCAGAGGATTATTAAAAAGGGAAGGTCAGGATGTTCCTATTATAACACCTGGCACGGTTGGTACTGGAAGATAGTTATTACTAGCATCAGGGAGAAACGCTTAATTAGGTGCCAAAGGTCTTAAACCCTTTCATGAATGATTCTTTTAATAGGCACGTGGTCCAGGGCAGTCCCTGTGGTGTGGCGTCGGGGCAGAGGCACTGAGCAGCACTAAAGGACGGCGCAGTGAAGAGCAGAAGCCACCAAACATCCGGAATTATGAACCGGGAAATGTTTCAGTCTGTGAAGCTATTGTAAATACACATCTGCTTACTTTGATGGAATGAGTCAAGAGACTTCCACCTGGTAGAAAGTATCCAGAGATGAGATTCAAACTCACCAGCAACGAATATACTTCTTGCAGGGAAGAAGGTTTTGCAGGTGAGCTCTAAATCTCACAAGGCTGATGGAGAGGGTGATCCGGCAGTCAGGACCACACCAGGGTTTTAATTATTCATCAGCGACATAATCTCTAAGAAGGTCTTTCTATTTCTGGCCTAGGAAAGAAGCTGTTGGCCATTTGTAAGGACATGCCAACCACCAGAGGCTTGCAATTTCAGAAAAGTTTAGAGAAAGAAGTGAGCACCGCTATTGGCGGAGAAGCTGGTATAATCTCTGGCATCAGCATTAAGTACCATCCTTTTAAATGTAAACACCTATAAAGCTGTCAGTATCTTATAACAAACAGCAGAATAATATAAGCTATCAGCAAGCAAGTGGAGGCGTTTTCTGCCTGGATCCACGCACTGCAGGAACAATTGCCCATCAGAGGAGTTCCTTTGACAAATGTTTTTTGCTTTTGTTGTTTTTTTCAATGTCAACAGGAATTACCGTCAACAACCAAAAGGGCAGAAACAAGTTACTTGTTAAAGGGGGAAAAAAGAAAGGAAGGTTTCTTCCTTTCAGCCCCCCGCACCCACAGTAATGGACAGAGTGAATAGCAAAATAAACACAAAAAAAGAAAGCCAACATTTCATATTCTTCACTGTAATACCAAGTATGATTTAAAATAGCTTGACAGGAGCCCTGCAAAAAGGCCCAATGAAACTCTTCCCTTAGAAAAGTGTAACATGACTTTTTAATGGTGCTGGGAGAGCAAGGATAAACTATAGTAATTTCTTTTCATTTATATCGCACTCTTGAAACGACAAAATTACAGAGATGGAGAACAGATTAGCAGCTGTCACTGGCTGCTGGGTGGGTGGGGGAGGGAGGGGCTGGCTGTGGCTATAAGGGGTGGCCTGGGGGGTCCTTGTGATGGAGCTGCTCTGGGTCGTCACTGTAGTCACATGAATCCCCAGGGGACAATACTGCATAGAACTTTATGCGTGCACACACACACACACACACACACACACACACACACACACACACACACGAGGGCACGTAAGACTGTGAAATCCAAATCAGGTCCAGAGACTGTATCACTGTCAACGTCTTGGTGATAATGATACTATAGTCATGCAAGATGTTACCACTTGGGGAAACTGGGTGAAGGGTACAAAAAATCTTGCTGTTATTTTCTACAACTGAATGTGAACTTAAAACTATCTCAAAATAAAAAGTTAAAAAATGTTTAAAAACTGGAAAAATCTGCAACACTTTATTTCTCTGGAGGATGCAAAAGCTTCCATGGACACACCTGAAGGTCACAGATGGGCCAGCCTAATGTGAGTACTCAACTTAGTGCAGAGAAGTTACAAGTCAGCGTCATTACTGAATTCCTAAAAGTAAGGGTCTCCGTGGTAGGTAAGTGACTCGCCTCAGCAATTTACACCTCTGGCTTTGCTTTTCGCACCTGAAGGCCACAGAGGGTTTGGGTGTTCCCACCACAACCCTAGGCGGACCACCCACAGACTTTTAGCACAGTGCTGCACGTCAAACGTGCAGATCAAAGTGTTATATGGGGGGAACTAGTGCCATTTAAAAATGACTTGGGTGATGCAACATTCCCATTTGATTTCTTATTTTGATGGTGTGTGCACGTGTGCGTGTGCACATGCGTGTATGCAGGGGTGTGTGGCAGGCAGCAGGGCTGGTTCACAGTTAGGGAGCCCCCCTTCTAGTTGCAGTTCTGATGCATTTGAGATAAAGAATCTTTAAAATGAAAACTGACACGCTCACCTATGGAATTCAGGAGTGTGTCAGGAATGCCCTACACAGGACGAACGGGGAACGGCAATGTTTAAATACATCACTGTTTTATGCTCAAAGAGGCCCATGGCAAGTTTTAGTGGGAAGACCTGAGCAGAGATATGAATACGTTAAACGGCCGTGAGGGAAAAAAGACACTTAAAGTATGCAGCCTGATTTTCTCCAGTTTTCCCTTCTTCCCGACGTCTTGGATTTGCAATTAAAAATCAGCTAAGAAAAAAAAAATCTCACTGCAGTTCTTAGTTTCTTGTAAATTCCCAACATTATGCAAGTTTTATTTCAGCACAGAGAGACAGGGAGGTTACCATTGGACAAGTCCCCTCAATTCCCTACTTCAGTCTAGTTTCTAGAAAGGCCCTTGTCATGCTCAAATATCAGTGATAACGAAGCATTTTTTTTTTTTTTCCCTGTACGCGGGCCTCTCACCATTGTGGCCTCTCCCGTTGTGGAGCACAGGCTCCGGACGCGCAGGCTCAGCGGCCATGGCTCACGGGCCCAGACGCTCCGCGGCATGTGGGACCTTCCCGGACGGGGGCACGAACCCGTGTCCCCTGCATCAGCAGGCGGACTTTCAACCACTGCGCCACCAGGGAAGCCCCACGAAGGGCATTTTTATCAACACAAAACCTTTACAGAAACTTTACATTATTTTGAAAATATATCTAAATGAATAAAGGCACTAGGTTTTTCTCATTTTGTTCACTATTACTGTTTCCAAATGCAATTATGTTCTGCTTTCTGCATCCTTTGTCACTGACAACATTGTACATCCATGACATCTGTTCATCAATCTCCTCACTGCACCACTGCTCTAGGATCCTGCTGCCCTCTCTGGTCCCTAAAAGACATCCTCTTATGTTTTTGTTAAAGCACACACATACGCGCTTCAAGTGGAAGAATGACCGCCCTGCAGAAGGGCTTCGGTAAGGACAATACAATGCAACTTCATTAAACACAACCCGGAGCTATCTAACCCTAAAGTGTAAAATTTAAAAAGGGAAGTGAAAGCTTCTTCCTTAACCATGATAACAAGGCAACAGCCTTGAGGGCGGACACCCCAGCCTTGACACTAGCCCCCCATTCCTCCAACGAGGAGGGGCTTCAGTGGTGCTGTCAGCCGCCAGAGGAAACACGAGCTCGAGATTCCCGATGGTGCCAGGAAACATGACTCTTTCTCACCTTTTATTAGTAGATAACCAAACACATGCAGGCACAGAAAACCTGCTTGATGCTAGGAGCTCCTCGACCAAGATTTCAAGTGGCAAGGACTAGTCCGCTAGTCCCAGGCTGCTCTGACATTTTCTTGAGGCTAATACACGGCTTCTCTAGAGAAAATGCGTCATGATCTGGGTTTGTATTCTTGGCACCTAAACCCAGAGTGTGGTTCATGGGAGGAGTTTAGTGAATGTTTGTGAAAGAGACAAATACCTACTGCTTAGACAAACAGAAACAGCTAATGTGGTCAGAGTGGAGATAAAATAGTCCTGCGTAAATCACGGTTGTTCTTGATGAGAATGGCATTACTAATTCATTTCTCTGAAACATAAGAAAGAAATTCCGCAGGGAGCACCTTAGCAATGGCAGTGATGTGGTCCAGGGCCATGGCGTGCAGACGCTCATCTCGGCTCTCGAGGAGAAGCTTCAGAGACGGGAGCAGCAGGGCCTGGTGCTGCAGCAGCGAGCATAGCTCCTTCACACCCTGGAAGCACAAGGGCAACTTTGTGAGTGAGAAGGAAAGGGAGCGCGTCAAAGCGCTGGCATGATTCTGCTTGTGTCTTTCCACACCTTTTCCTATGAGTGTGTGTGTCTGTGTCTGTACAAAATGCACACATGGGACCACCTGATTTAGTGTTTGATACCTGCTTCACTCACTTCACCATCTATTCATAAAGTCTCTCCAAGTATCAGATATTCATCTACAACGTTGCTATTTTAATGGCTGCATAGGATCCCGATGGATGGATATAGGACTGGAATTTATTTTCCTAAACTCTCAGAGCTCTAGTTTCCTCCCAAGTAAAACAGAGGTAAACTGTATCTACTCTGCAGTGTGGGGTGTGTGTGTGTGTGTGTGTGTGTGAATAAGTATTAGTGAATAATAATGTACAATGCTCAGCATATACTAGACGCTTAACAATAAAAACTATTGTCAATTGTTAAAATTATCAAAAATATCTAGTTATCACCCACTGTAATAAAGGAAATCAGCAATTTGCATATTTTAAAACCTGTTTATAGTTAATGTCAATGTAAACTGGATGCTTGATATACTTAAGAGGCTCCATCTTCATAAAAACTACCTGTGGTCCAGAAAAATGAAAATGGATTTAGATTGTCACAGACATATTTGCATTTTATTCGCGGCCCTTTTTTTATGCTGGCTGAACCTGCCATCAGAGAGCAGGCTTTTCTATAAGATAACAAACGATAATCTTTCACAACAAAAGTATAAAAGCATAGAAAATAAATTTTCAAGCTATTCTTCCCTGCTGAGTTACATGTTCCCTCGGTGTCCTGACTTTAGCTGTAATGTGAAGAACAGAACACTTGGACCAGAGACCAGACAAAGAGCGCAACCTCATTATATAAAGCGAGGGCTGTTTTTGAAAGAACTGGGGGTCACCGCCCTGTGTGGGACGACCTTCCTCTTGTGCTACTCCAACAGGAGCACATCGGAGGAGGAAAACTCAAATGCATGACATTTTCATAATTCCTTTACGTTATTATAAAGAGTAGATAAAAGAAGGCTGACATAAAGAAGCCCTGCTTAAAGCTTGGGATAAAGGTCTCTTTGGAATTCCACTCACTGTCTTTTATTAGCTTGCACCCAGCAGGCCACCGCTGGAAATCAGGCTGTGCCCCCCCAAACCCGTGTGAGAATGATCAATATCGGCTGGGTAACAGTTCTGTAAAATGTGTGCTTCAAACACGGATTCTCATTCAGGAAAGTGCTCTGCATGCCTTAAGGCACGTACCGCATACAGAGGCCTCTCGCCCAGCATCTGGGCCAAAGAGAAATGCGGATTTTTAATCTGGGATGCCAATACCTGCAGAAAACACTTGGGAAGACGAAATATAAACCCCCGTGCGTGACAGTCCAGCCCAGCTGCCACGCACCAACCTGCTTCCTCCGCCCTCCTCCCTGTAGCCTTACGGCCTCGCCCTCCCACCCTGCACAGTCCTCTGAGAGCAGCACCTGCACGGGAGACCTCCCTCTCACCACGGGATGCTCTGAGCTGCGCTGTCCAGCAGGGCAGCCGTGGGCCACGTGGGGCCTGTGAGCATTTGAGATGTGGCTAGTGCAACTGAGAAACTGCATTTTAAATTTTATTCAATTTCACTTAAGCTCGATTTTCATACCCACGTGTGGCCCATGGCTACCACAGTGGAGGGTGCAGCAGAGAGTGTGAGGCTCTCACGGACCTCTGGGTCTTCGCACACGATGTAACCCCTGCTGTCTCTCTCTCTTTGATTAACCCCTACTCATCATTAGGTCTCAGCTTACAAAGGCACAAGAAAATTCCATTCCCTGCGATGGTACCTCTGATGTCCCAGGTTTGGCGCTCCTATATTCTGGCTGTACCTTGTTGAATATTTCCTACGTTATCTGTCATCTTGTATTACTGTAATCATTCATTTGTCTACCTGCCTCACTGGAGGGCAAGGAGCTTTTTCCTTCTCTGTATTCCAAACTTGCTTAGTACGTACTGTACCCCAAATTATTTGTATTCTCTCTCTTAACTCTCATATACGCTTATTCAATAAGTTATCAGTAATTGGTAAATAGGTATTTCTCAGTAATTTATGATATTTGGAAGAAGCATATCACTTGGCTGATCTCAGCTTTGATGAAAAATTTATGGAAATAACCTATACACCCCTTTGAGCAGGCATAACGGCTCGATATCCCACAGCCAGACAAGGACACCCAGGAATGGAAGAATTCATTTTATGAGAGCTACTGAGTGCTTTTTATCTCTTAGCTAACAGTTACTGGCTAAATACTTACTTGTAATTAAGGACTATACTATATTTACCAGGTATTTCCCCCTGTGTTACAAGAGGACAGTTTATTAGGATGTTTATAAAGGGCTTTGGGTAGCTGCAGGAAAGGTCAAAGTAGCAAAGGGAACCACAAAGCACCTTATATGGTATGTTCGCAGCTCAAACCTGCCTGGCCATCAGGACACAGAACAACAATGAGAGGCCTTGAATGCAGAGGAACAGGTGGGCTGGGGCCCAGAGCCAGGCCAGAACCCTGGGCGCTGGTCCTCCCTGTGGACTGGGGTTTATGGTGATGCCCTGGGCCCTGTGGCTGACGGTCGTCAGAGCAGCGGGACCGGTCCACCAGCGGTCCTTCTGTCCTCACGCGACCCTCCCACTGGTCCTGGGGTATCCGGCACCTAAAGGTGTGGCAGGGCCCGCAGCAAGAGTGTGGAGCACAAGGTGTGCAGGGGTGGGTGTCGTCGATTCGAAAAATCGAGCTCTTGATGTCCTCAGGAGTGCCTCAGCCGTGAGAGAGAACAGTCACACTAAGACTGAGAAGCCGAGGTCAGCTGGGCTCCCTCGTGAGCTGGGGGGCGGGCTCCCACACACCCGCCGCAGTGTCTGCCCTGCTAGTTCCTGCTGCGCCTCTGCAGGGACCCTCGGGGGCAGCCACAAGTAGATGGAACTTGGGATTTTACATCTGAATGCCAGGAGCTTGTTTTATGCCCAGTTGCCAATTTCTTGTTCTCCAGATACCCCACTCCTGAGGACGCTGCACGCGTTGCCACGGACGGAAGCTGAGAGGAGGATGTGTTAACTGTCAAGACCGTGGGACACATGACCTGTGAGAAACAGTGATTTTGTCCTTCTCTAATATTTTCCATCAGCAAAACCATCATGGCCATAAGTAAACAAGTACCGTGAGCAACAGCAGGAGATCGTGCAAAGAGCCACAAAGAAAAAGAATCTCTACATATGGCAACTTGGTAGGAGGATGGGAAATGGGGACGAAGGATAAGGTAAGCCCCTTTAAGTCCCGTCAGAGCTAATCAGGCAAACGCATCTCACACACCGGGCAGCAGGGCAACCAAAGGTACTGGAGGAAAAAGAAGTGAGTCATGGATAATTTTACTGCCACAGGGATACTAAATCTCATGGAAGTCTGAAATGAGACTATGTAGATTCCAAATGCGGTAAAATAAACTTAACAAGACATTTCCATTTTATGATAATACTGTTCCTTCCTTTGAAACAATTCTGATTCACATTTGAGCAAATGTAGTGATTAATAAAAATAGTACACGACATTTGCAAAGTTCCTTCAATCATGGCATCCTAAGAAAAAGAATCTACATATGTACCCAATTAAAACACAGAAGGTAGCAAAACAAAAATGAAGAAAAGTCACTGTGGCAACAGAGCTCTTGATGATGATCTTTCAAATCATCAAATTGGAACAGAGAAGCGATAATGACCCACTTCAAAATGGGGCTCAATCCCGTACCTTACTCCTCACCCCAAGAGAATGATGGACTCATGAGAGACGGTGAACTAAGTGCTACGGATGAAGAAGTGAAGACACAGCCTCAGGTCACGCTCCTCCCAGGACTGGGGACCTCACAGAACAGTCGAAACAAGAGTCCCCGCTGAGGTCATGTGGTCTAACCCCTTGTTTCAGAGATGAGAAGGTGGAGGTCCAGAGATCCTAAATAATGTCTTCCTAACCTAGATTCAATAGAACTGACGGTGGGACACTTCTGGTGTTTGGTCCTAATCTAACAATGCTT
This sequence comes from Stenella coeruleoalba, assembly GCF_951394435.1. Lineage (NCBI taxonomy): Eukaryota > Metazoa > Chordata > Mammalia > Artiodactyla > Delphinidae > Stenella > Stenella coeruleoalba. The sequence goes on along the minus strand of NC_137159.1, from coordinate 79,086,843 downwards.
GATCTTAGCTTATGTTAAGGCAGAGATGAAACCCATGTTATTTACTTACCCTGGTGGGGGTAAGACAGTGTGTTGAGTCCCCACTCTCTGCAGTATGCTGAATCCTGCCTTGGGTGAAACAGAGATGCTACAGCCATGGTTCCTACCCTCCAGGTGCTCACAATATAGCAGAGCCGATCACAGGTAGATAAGCATCTGACACAGGCTACTGGAGTAAGGGGAAGTTATCTTTGGTGCTGGTACTTTAAATATTTTATAGAATAATTCTGTCATTCTGGTGGTTGAAGACGTCTTTAAATGGACACAGTATTTTAAATTCAATCAAAAAACACTTAGCCAGTCCTTCATTCAGAAAACAATCCATTAAATTGCATTCATAAAGAGAATATTTTCCCTGAGTGATTACAATGAAGATTCAAAGAATCCTGTTTACAATTTTATTTTCAAGTTTATCTGCTATGTGGTAGAAACTCAAAAACCAATTAATCAGTTTAGTGCCATTATCCAAAGGCTTAAATTTAAGACATGTAAATTGCTCAAACAATACATTGCTGAGGTCAGATCCACAGCAGGGGCTGTAGTTAATATGTGCTTATTTTAGAATGTACAGATTTACCTATATATTACACAAATATCTCTGGGACACATATTATAGGATCAAACAGAGAACAAGGTCAACATGGAGGTGGCTGAGTTTTTACCATGTTCACAGAGAATAAATATTGTGGTTATGCAATCTTATTACAATGATGTCAAAAAAGTATGTGAAAATCAGAGTGTCTGGTTACCTGCCGAGGAGTGCTAAGGTAGCTGCTATGTTACCAACTGGCCTGGGTCAGCCAGACAGGACACTTGAGCTACCGTGACCTCTTAGAACAGAAACTTGAGTCAGACATAAAAGGGCACCCAAAAAACCCAGAAAACTGGGTTCTACTCTGGGACTTGTAAAAGGGAAACTGCTTCAGAGCTCCAACAAAGAGAAAATGACCTCAAAGAATCCTTTTAGCCCTGCTTTTCTTCATTTGATCGGTCACAAATTATGGGCTTTACTTTCCCTACCGATAACTTAAGCTAAATGTTCCCCAAGTACAGTCACTGGTATTGTTTACACCAAAGAGCTGGGAAAAGGAAAGGGATATCCCCCAGGAAAGCCACTTGAAATAGCCACTCACCTCTGCAGGGAGCATCTGTTCGGTGTTATATAAAGAGCGGCAGATTTTCAAAACTTCATTCCCCAGCCCTTCCTTGTTCTCCACCGTACATCTGGTTAGCATCACTGTAGCCAGTCTCACCCACGGATTATTGGTTATGCTGGTTCGAAGGGAGAAAAATGCAAGGCATGGGAAACGACGAAACTTATAACAATTGTGATAAGAAATTTTAAAATAGAAAAGAAATCCCACTTTTTCAAGTAAAATGCTTTTGGCAAATTGCAGTCATAACCTGCACGATGTGTTCCTTCACGTCTATCTTGGAGAAAAGACACCAGCCCACAGAGGGGAAAGAGCTTGCTGTGGTATGGACAAGTGCCCCAGCAGCATGGAGCCAGTGGGTGGACGCCAACCAGTACAGACTGCTTTGAAGCCCAGCAGCTCAGGCCGGCATTCCGGCTCCCTGACTGCTTGCGCGAGTCACAGAAGTGACTTCTACACTCTCAGCCTAGTTGTATTGTTCTGGGGACGCCACCCAGCCTTTCTGTGCCTTGGTTCTTCTCACGGCGAAAAGGCAATTTAATGTTTTCCTTGCAGGCTTGCACTGCTTAATGAATGACGTTTGCCATTGTGAAGTATCGCTCTCAACAGCAGGCACATCTTACTAGTTATTTCTCTTATTTCTGAGACATAAAAGCACAAAAGTTTGCCTTTTGTTTCCCTTCTCTGGCAGCCGCTACCTTGACTTCATAAAAACATCACGATTTATATTTCAAGAGACAAGTGAAAGGTACATTCATTCTGGGGTACTGATTTTACTTACAACATTTTAAAATAATTTTACTCTTTATTAAGAGTCTGTTGTCTCATTAGCACAGCACTAGCTTCTAGCCACCGAACACCAAAGGATGGTCCCTCCCTGGAAAGAATTTCATTCCTTGTGCCTGAGAAAAACATCAAGTGCAACAACAAGGGGACTCAGAATACTAGCCTTTGGCAAAGCCTTTGTGTCTCAGCTCAAACTAACAACTTGTGAGGACAACGGATGCTGCTTATTTCAAGGTACAAACAAAGCTCAGGGAGCATCTGGTTGACGGATGAGTCTTCGTACACTAGAGGACTCGCCCTCTGCTTTCCTCTTTAAAGTCTGGATTCAGTTCTCCTGGGGTTTTCCCTAACAGGCCACCTCCCTGAAGCAGAATTGCACAGTGCATCCCAGTGGCTTTTACAACAACTATCAAAACATATTGTCCAGTGTGTACAGGTCAATCCCAAACTCCCTAACTATCCCTTCCCCCTACCCTTCCCCTCTGGTAACCATAAGTTTGTTCTCCAAGTCTGTGAGTCTGTTTCTGTTTTGTATAGAAGTTCATCTGCACCATTTCTTTTTAGATTTACACTGCTGTATTTAAAATGGATAACCAACAAGGACCTACTGTATAGCACAGGGAACTCTGCTCAGTATTATGTAACAACCTAAATGGGAAAAGAATTTGGAAAAGGATACATGTATATGTTTAACTGGATCATTTTTCTATATGCCTAAAACTATCACAACATTGTTAATCAACTATACTCCAATATAAAATAAAAAGTTAAAAAAATGTATTTTACACCAGCCAGCTGTGATACACTGGAGGAAAACTACGGATCTTCCCTAATGCAAATCTATTATGCTTTCCATACATGTTCTGACAAGGGACTAAAACCAAAACTCCAAAGTTGGTACCAGTAAATTAGTGGTCATGTGGATCAAGCAAAGTTCTTGAAAGTCCAATTTTTGACTTTACCATGTTGATCGGCAACATTCAGTCATCGCCACACTACCCCTCCCTCCCCGCTCCCCACACTCCTCTCCCCTTTTCTGGTTGTTCTGGAAGTGCTGGAGTCATACGTTGGATCATCTGGGGGAAAAAAAGTATTCCCAAGTACTTTTAAGAACCTGTTTTAAGTGTTCCCTCATACGTTCTTCTGTGCTAAAACACCAGTTTGAGCCAGGAAAGAAGCAGAAATGGACTTTATTTGACTTATTATTAAGTCAAATATGTATGCATAACTGGTTATCGCTTAGGTAGAGGAGACACAGCTGGTAAGAGGGTTAAGTGGACTCTGGTAATGCTCGGTTCTGATGCTAATGATTTCGTAAAGGAAGTCTGTAAAACACAGGTTACTAGCAACTTACAACTTTCACACAGGACTACAAAAGCAAGAATATATGTTTGAAAATGAATATCTTTTTGTCTACAAATGCATTAAATGTTTTAAATGCAGGAAGTGTTTTAAGTAAGCCGAGTTTGCTTCTTGTGGGTAAGTGAGTGAGTTGCAATGGTCAGTGTTCCAGAAGTAAAAGGAACTGCAGAACCACAGTTAGCTAATCTACCGGAAGCATCATACTTCCAATTCGAAAAATTCTCTTTAGACTCAGAGATCCATTTTGAGTGTATGAAGAAATCTATAATTCAACTCTCATGATCTTCTAAAAAAGGGAAGCATTACTGACAATGTAATTAGTGGGTCCCACATCTATCTCCCATTATCATCTCCTAGGAGCTGTTGAGAAACTGAGGCCCAGGCCCCGGTACCGAGAGTTGGACTCGGCGAGCCAAGCATGGGACTCTGTTTTTAACAAGCACCCTCAGGTCCCGGGGCAGCTCTGCCAAGATAATTGGGAACCAAATGGAAATGCTGTTCCAAGGCACTGTCACAAGTGACACCAAAGCTTTTACGATGTGGGAACCTGCACTGCACGGTTTTAGAGTGAAGGTAAGAACCTATGCTCAAGCGCAGATGTCAGCACGCCATCGCTGCCACAGATGCTTGAGATCTAAGAGACGCTTCTTGCCTTTCTGAAAACACTTGGTTAAAAAAACAAACCAAACCAAAATGCCCCCCTCCTTGGTTTGCTTCAGGAATTCCTAACGGTCTCGTCTGAGGGTGAAGGTAAAGGGGCTTGCCCAGATGTTCCTTAGCGCTCCTGAACTGCTCACGGAATCATTTCGAGAAAACATCCTTCTGTGTACATCTGAGGTGTGGAGACACGTACTGGTCTGGGTGCACAAAGTGCTGGCTGACGCGGGAAGAGCAAGGTGAGTCCCGGCCGCCGAGACATTCGCAACAGAAGCGCGGATGCTCTCGTTTTTTGCCAGAGGAGCAGCAGTTCTTGACAGACAGCATATGTGCTCAGAGGAAATCTGGCCACTTCTTCCAAAGGACTCCTTGGCCGGCAGCACAGGGACTGTGTGCCTACCGGGGCAGCTCTAGTGGTGCCTGCAATCTCAGCCTGACACAGAGGATCAGCACGGGCTGTGGAGGTTCCAGCAGCTGTTGGAACTCTGTCTCCTCCGTCTCAGGGCCAGGTGCTGCCTGAAGCTGTTGAACTTCTGAGCTTCCACGTTCTCATCCGTAAAATTCGGTAACATCACCTTCCCGTGTAGCTTTGCTGTGTGACTTGACAGTGTATGTCAACGGCACATAACACTGTGTTCTCAATAAATGGGAATCATCAATTTATTCCCCATGGATTCTCAAGTTAGCATTGTAAGCTGTGTTAAAAGAGCGTCAAAACAGGTCCTGGTGAAAATACCGGCACAAAATGATTTTGCTGACATCCTAAATCAGATGTTATTATCAAGCACTGTCTATTTCTGAATAAAATATTTGGCTTTAGGGGTAAGGAGAAATGGAAAGAAACTGTGATATTTCAAGAAAAACAATTCTCATTTCATCTAAAGGTTTATACTGATTTTATATATTTCTTTCATTGGCTCTTCTGAAGGTAGTGATTTTTTAAACCTAGAGTCTAGACAAATAGAAGTCTACTTTTATGTTAATACTCACGTATATTCCCGTTTCACAGGCGGCCAAGCCTGCAGGAGCAAAACCAGGTGCTGGAACTCGACCTCTCGGTGACTGGCCTCCAGGAGCTCCACAAAGAGCGAGTAGCGCTTCTCTTCATCCTCCGTGTCAGTTACGTCCACCTGGAAGGCGGAACACACACTTGAAACCCACAGCAAAGGCCACGGAATTGCTGTCCGGAAAAATTCAAATTTGATTATTTTGATTAAATGCTCTTTCGGAAACTTTTAGTGTGTCAAGGGGAAATTCAACAACATCTCCCCCACCCCTACTCCCCCCAAAACCTTCAAAAGCTCTACGTTTTACCCAACTTCAAACATCTATGTTAAAAATTGCTTAGAACGAAGTCACAGGAAGGTTCTTAACATTCTTTAGCAAAATAAATTCAAACAAGTAGACTTCCATAGAACTGGCTTATTGGCATTCAATGTATGTTATGTTAAAATACTTAACTGTTTCATGTGAAATTATAATAGTTCACCATACTCAATGTTAGCCAATGTTTTTAGTTTAAATTATCCTGCATTGCTAACTTTCATTTTAGAATGAGTATCGCTAAATCTTCACATTGTCTAGAAAATTTCTCTAATTTGAAAGTAAAGATTTTACTAAAGTACATTTGACATGGAATTTTTTTTGCTATAAATCAAAATAAAGTAAAATAACTTTTATTCACATCTCCATTTCTAGTGCAAAAGAAGTCTATCAACTAAAATACTAATTTTTCCTCTCATTGAATAACCAAATGATACTTCTTTTACATTGAGGCAGTCCTCAAGCAAGTCGTATCTCCAACACCTCTGTGAATAAAATATTTGCTTTTTTTTTAGTTAGAAAGCAGTTTTAAATATAAAAGTAAGCCAAAAGCTGGTTCTCTTGTTTCCTAGCCTCTCCCAACATAGACTCTCTATATTTGGACTCAGATGATGATACTCTGAAAGAATAATGAGAACAGATGGTTACCTATATATTTGCTAAATTGTCTATACTAATGCATGTTTCCAAAACATTTGATTTAATGGTCACCCTGGCTCTGACCCCAGCAGTCACCTGAAAAAGTTATACCATGAATTCTGCATTTTCACAAAAGTTGATATGTACAATGAAATTACTGGTAATTACCAAGTGGAGTCTTCCTCACACAGTGGCCATTCAGATCCTTCCAAACCTGACTTAAAGCCCCATGTCATTCTTCCACAGAATAATAACCCAAAAGCTTTTTCTTGTTTTTAAAATAATTTTATAATACAGTAAGTTAGCTGATCCTTCCAACAGTTTTGTATGGAGAACTGCACAGGTATTTTTAACCTCAATCTACAGATGAAGAAACGGGCTTATCTGTCCTGGTAACATGGCTAGCAAGCAGCAGAGCTGATATATAATTATACTCAGATCAGGATGTTCTGAAGCTAGAGGACTCAGTAAGCTAGAGAAGCTCTGAATTATTTAAATTAGTAGTCTAACTGGGAGTTTGGCAATATTTTCTTGCCTATTTATAAAGAAAGGTTTTAAAAAAAAACAAAACCCTCTCAAACTCAAGACATCCATCTGTCATTATCTGACCTCACCACCTTCAATTCCTCTCCAGCCTTGGGGCCTCCCAGGCGCTCTGTGCAGTCATCACTCCCGCTTCCACCTGGGGAACTTGGACCTGCTTCCTCTGCCTGGCACATTCTTTCTTCAGATACCTGCATGGCTCATTCTCTCATTTCTTTCAAATCTCTCAAATGTCACTTTTTGAGGGAACACACTGTGTAACTACCCCCCCTCAAAGTAGCATATTCCCCCACCCCTATCTACCTCCCTCACCTTTATTTTCCTTCTTAGCACTTACAAGTACGTGACATATTGCATATTTGTTTGAGAACACAGAAACTTATTTGTTCACTGGTTTATCCCCACTACGTAAAATAATACCTGATATAGAGTAAATGTACCCTACTTATTTAGTGAATGGATGAAATAATGAATGGATATACAAACGAATGAAGACAATTTATTTATAAAATCTTGTAACGCAGAACTATATTAAATATTCATGGAGTTACCATAAATTTTTGGCTGTTCTTTTTTTATTGGAGATAGATGTAAGGTTTAAAAAAAAGATCCCACCAAAAGGAAATCACTAAAAAAGACCCAGAGGTAGCACGTGTATTGACATTATGTTTCAACCGATGATGCCTTGCGGTTAGCTATGTGATTTCAATAAAGTCCCTTGTTTTGAGTCTCATTTTTCCTCGTCTGAAAATTGGGCTCCCAAAATCCCTGATGTCCCAGGAGTTCTAAGGAGGTCCGCAGCAGGGTAAATGGCTGCTTTCTTCTTTCTGAGTTATAATCTGAGTTTATTTGTAGAGAAGGTTTTGTGCTTAAAAAAATATTTTTTAAACAACTGAATGCTCTGTCTCCCAGCAGCGCCAATATTCCAGTTTCTTTAATTAACTGCACTATAATTAATAACAAGATGATTCTCCCTTACATGGAATGCAGCCATATCACGAAAATGAAGAGATTAGGAAAAAGTGATTCATGTTTTCAATATCATTTAGATTTCTTTCTTTTCAGAAACTATAATAGCTTGTAAATTTTTAGGGCATGAACTGTATCATAAGGGAAGGAAAGAGAAACTAGAAACTATAAATTAGATCTCTCTCTGTTTGTTTTTATATTAGTGTACAAATATTAGTTTCCATTTTAAAAAATGTGTTTGCTAATAAGTGTTTTGTATAATGCCTTTCTCACATGTACACAGAATTGTAAGAGTATGGCTTTGTCGGGAAACATTTTCTCCTGAATCCTCACTAATCATTTCAATTATTAGTAACTTATTTTTCAGAGCATTGACACCCATGTTTAAAATACAAATGTGAAAAATGTAGTAACTTAACACAATTATCCATTTTGTGTATGGACACTTGCATACTCCCTTGTTATCAAAAAGGATGTCAAATTGTTATTACTCAGCTCTTAAGAAAGCAGTTTTAAATTCTATCGCTGTAGCTATGAAAGCTTTACCTTATTTGAGAAGAAAATGGGCCTAAAAATGAACTTGAGCACATGTTTTTTTTTTTAACACATGGTAAAGAATATACTTTGTTGGATAATCATTATATACTCTGATATACAAGTGTTCATCTAGGACTTGTGTCCACATATTAAAATAACTAAATTTATCAAAACTTACCAAAATAACATAAGCTTATCTTGTTCATCATGTCTATAAGGCTTTAAAAATAAATTCTGGTAACTAAAACTCAAAATGAATTTTTGTATAAAGAAATATAAAAGGTAAACATATACAAGGAACTTCCAGCTTGGACAAAATGGCTTTGACCCATTTTTCCCTACTCCTCTCTGCTAAGCACAACTATAAACTATGAAAATAATGAGACACCAAATGAGAACTCTTAAAGGTAGGAAAAAAGAAAGCAAACTAGTTTGGGACCCTAGGACTTGAGGAACAATGCAGCAGGAGGGTATCTTGTGTTCCTTCACCAACAGAAGGAAGACACTTAGACCCAGTGTTTCCTGACTCCTCACCTAGAAACAGAAGACATCGCAGGTAAGGTCATTTCTCAGAATTCCAGAAGAAAGGGAGAAAGAAAGTGGAGCTGAAAGAGTATTTTAAGAAATAATATCTAACAACTTCTCAAATTTGGTGGAAGATATGAATCTACAGGTTCAAGAAGCTGAGCTAACCCCAGAAAGGGTAAGTCCAAAGAAATCCATTCCAAGACACAACCCAATTAAACTCTTGAAAACAAAAGACAAGGGAAAATATCTTGAAAGCACCCAGAACAACACATTACCTAAGAAAGAACAACAATTTGAATAACGGGATTAATCATCTGAAACGATGGAGGCCAGAAAGAAGTGGCACAATATTCTTCAAGTGTTAAAAGAACTGTCAATTGAAAATTCTATATACAGAAAAACTACCCTTTAGGAAAAAAAGGAAAATAAAAACATTTTCAGATAAGGAAAACTAAAAGAATCTGTTACCAACAGCCCTCATCTTAACGACTAGCTAAAGGAAGCTCTTCAAACAGAAAGGAAATGATAGAAGGAACTTTGGAACATCAGAAGGAAGAACGTAGAATACAAAAAGCAGAAATATGGGTAAATACAATAGACTATCCTTTTTTATAGAAATTTTCTAAATTATATTTGATGATTAAAGCAAAGATTATAACACCAACTGATAATCAAGGCAATGATATTTAAAAGCAGAAAGGTAAAGTGGCCCAAACAGAAGTGATAGTTCCACATTATACTCCAAGACAAGGAAGTCCACTCCTACCACTCTTATTTAGCATCATACTAGGAGCTCTAGCCACTGCAATAAGGCAAGAAAAATAAATAAAAGGCATACATATTAGAAAGAAAAAAATAAAATTCTATTTGCAGATAACATGGTTGTCTACATAGAAAATTCAAGAGATCTACTTGGGAAAAAAAAAAAAAAAACCCTAGTACTAATGAATGAGTCAGCAAAGGCACAGGACAAAATCAACACAGAAAAATCAACCTCATTTCTATATACTAACAATGAACAAGTGAAAACTGACAATAAAAACATAATACCATTTATAATTGCTTCAAAGAAAATTTTAAAATTTACACGTTCAGGATCTATATCCTAAAAAAATATAAAATGCTGATGAAAGAAATCAATAAATGAAGAGATACACTGTGTTCATGGATGGAAAGACTCAACCTAGTAAAGATGTCAATTCTCTCTAAACTGATCTACAGGTTTAATACAATGTCTATCAAAATCCCAGAACGGTTTTTTGTAGATTTAGACAAGCTTTTATAAAATGTAAATGGAAAGACATTCCCTAGAATAGCTAAAACTATCTTGACAAAGAAGAATAAGGTGGGAGGAATACCTCTACTTGATATTGAGATTTATTATTTAGCTACAGTAAGAAAGATAAGTGGTATTGGTAGAACGATAGAGACAAAGATCAAAAGAACAGAATAGAGAACCCAGCAGCAAATATACCCAACTTATTTTTGACCAAGGGCGTAAGCATTTCATTGGAGGCCAGACAGTGTTTTCAACAAATGGTGCTGGAGGAAATGGATATCCCTAGGCAAAAAAGGGAAATAAACCTCAACCCAAACCTTACACTTAATGCAAAAATTATTCAAAGTTGATAAGAGATTTAAATGTATTAAATGTTAAATGTAAAACTATAAATCTTTAGGAAAAAAAACATAAGAGAAAACCGTGAAGATCCAGGGATAAGCAAAGTGCCTCTGCTCATAAGACTTGGAGAAACGTGAGAAATCCATGGAGAATTGTCTCTCAGCAGGTTTTTGAGACGTTTACAACCCATCCTGCTGGGAAAGAGTCCAAGACTAGTCTATCTTAATGCCAAACTCTGTTCTTTAGAAAAGAGTATTAAGTGAAGGTTCCTAAACATGGTTTTCTAGATGACCAAAGAGTTAATACTTCTTTTGAAGAGTAATATTTACTGTAAAATTTATTTAAGAAAATGATGACACACTAAGTTTAAAAAGGTACGTCTTTTGGGCTTCCCTGGTGGCACAGTGGTTGAGAGTCCGCCTGCCGATGCAGGGGACACAGGTTCGTGCGCCGGTCTGGGAAGATCCCACATGCCGCGGAGCGGCTGGGCCCGTGAGCCATGGCCACCGAGCCTGCGCATCTGGAGCCTGTGCTCCGCAACGGGAGAGGCCACAACAGTGAGAGGCCCGCGTACCGAAAAAAAAAAAAAAAGGTACATCTTTATAATTAGACCCATATATACTAAGCCCCTATACCAGTGACTTGAGTTATTTTCACATATACTATGTATTCTTCTATCATTGATTTCAGCCCTTATAATAAGTTCCACTTATTACTTCTAGTCATTTTCAGTATTTTTCTTAGGTTTTCCAGAAATTAGGATGATACAATCTATAATAATGGTAAGTTTGACTTTTTAAAAAGTTATAGCTCCTACTTCTGTTTCTTGTCTTGCTACACTGACTAGGATGCTGAAAAATAATAATGATATTGGGCATTCTTGTTTTGGTTTTAATTTTAATGAAAATGCCTTCAAATTTTTAGTGTTAAAAAAGTCAGCTATAATTAAAATCCTAGTGATCAGCAGGGAATATGAAGCACAGCAAATGATCAATACACATTTTTGGTAAAAAATATAATAAAAATATTGATGTTATCTACATACTTTCTATAAGATGGTTTTGTCCCAATATATTTTCATATCACAACTAGTAATAGTGCTCATTAATGGTAAAAAAATTTAAACAACTTTCAGTTGAAGAAAATCACTGTCATAAATCTGACAAATTATCTAAAAAAAAAATTTAGGAAGAGAAGTATTGCTCTGAGACAATAAAAGTTAAAGCAAACACATCTCAGAGGCTTACAGAGGTTGTGAGAGCATGTGATTTATATTAATATCATGGGAACTAAAATTCCCTAAAATACCCCAAAACAAGGTACCTGGCTGAGCATAAATGTGGACCTATGAAAGAATCAGATTCTCTCTTTTCTGAGGAGTACTGCAGTCCGTATTGAAATATATATTCCCAGTATCTAAATATATTTCATAAAAGTATAAGAGGTACAGAGAAATGACTTCGGTGTCCAAACAGAATATGAAATGACTATAGAATGTATTTTAAAAGAGAGGAAAAACTAACTGTAGGTGGCTATCAAATGCTCCAACATACTTCATAAGGACTTCATAGCATACTTCATAACATACTACCATAAAGAGACTCTAAAATAAATAATAAAGGGCAATTCAATTAAATGTGCAGCTTTTAAAACAGTGTTGGTAAAGTCAAAGCAATACAGAAAAATGTTTATTTTGGAGACATTACTGGACCTTTCTGAGGCTTAATTTCCTCTTTTGTAAGATGAAGATCCTTCATATTTATATCACGGTTGTGAATATTAAATAAGAGGATACAAATAAGATAGCTAGCAAGAGGCTGGCACATGGTAGGCACACAATAAATGATGGGTATTATTTATATTATCATCTATATAATATGCTAGATATAAAAAAGCAGAAAGCTGGATGTGTGCCATGATTTCTTCTAACAAGAATCATGCCTATAGATTAGGCAGGACAGAAAAAGAATACAGAGAAACATGGCTATTTTAGGATAATGGAATCATGGGTTAACTTTTATCTCTTTTTAAAGTCTCATTTATTTGTGCAACAATTAGAGTATTTGAAATGACTCTCAAGCATGCCTTCCAAAGAGCAGGAAAAATAAAATTGAGAGAAATTGCTATTTTTTTTTCCTACACTTTGTTTTATCCTGTCCTCTTCCCCAGTGAAAACAAAAGGAACATGTATCTGTTTTAACACTTCTGTCCCTTCCCCAGTGAGCAGGGGGTGAAAATGTTCACTATTTTACAGGCACCATAGAGTTGGTGACGACTCCATACTGACACCAGTAACTAAGTATCACAGGATTTTAAAGGGCAAAATTCGAATGTGACTCAAACATAAGAATATTTCTCTCCCTTTTGTCTCTGAAACTGATGTTTCTCTCCTCATTGAACTGGGTGACTTTAGCCCTTGAGGTAAGTCAATTTGTCAAGCAGCTGCAGCCTTCTTATCAGACACAGAGTCACTGTCCTTGAAAAAGTGGACTGAGTCACTTATTCTCAGATGAGAACAGCTTTAACCTGAAATTTCTCTGAGGCTGCTTGAAAGTGAACATGACTATCTTAAACTGAGGCACCTCTCCTGAAATCGGCACCTTCCTATAGGCATTGATAGCAGCTTACCTTATCTTCAGATATCTGTAAACATGAACAAGGTATTAATGCATATGAAAGTATGAATAGAAAAAAATTACCAACATGTAGAGGATTATTACTGATAGTAGTATCATTAGTCACCATATTCCTATCCTGAATGTGAGTTTATGAGCTGTTCTAAAAGGCTCATATGATGACACCTGATTTAAAGTTACCAAGGCACTGTGCAACTCCATTCACGAACACAGTAAAGTGAGACTGAGTTTTCTGTACACAGGGCTTCAAAATACAAAACAAACAAAAATCCCTACTTCAATAGATACACAGAAATATAAAAAGGTAACAGAAATGATCTCTAGAATACTAGACCCTTGTATGTTACAGCTACTCCTTTTATAAGGTTTCTGGTGGCCAACACTGTCTGTTGTGTCCACTGGGTCTAATCAAGCTCTCTGGTGAAGGAAAGTCAAATTTTTAGAAGACAAAGAAGTCATAAGCTTCTGCTGGACTTAGTCAGAAGCTGTTAGACTTACCCCACCAATCTCAGCAGTGCTTAGACCAGTATCTGGCACACAATAAGTACTCAGTACACAGTATTATTACTATTAACTATAGTAACTGATTATTATTCTTAGATAAGAGAATATAAACAGAACGGAAATTACGATCATGTCCATTTCTGAGTATTTGTAAGTTTTATTAAATAGAAAAAATAAAATTGTGGAAATAGGACTAAAGTTTAAATACTAAAAGTAGGATAGCTGTCTTCTAGGAGATTTTCCCATTTCTATGGCAGAGAACTAAAGAATAGATGTAGCTACTGAGAGAATTTCATAAGTACTATATCTTGCACTGCTTATAATAAAGGCAAAACGTGTTGTTGAGACAGCCTGAAGGTTCAAACAGCCTTCCCTAGCCCACGCGGAGGGAAGAATACCTACCAAAGAGAGGGTGTACGGATAAGGAACAAAGAAATGAGAGGCTGAATTATTTCCCACCTTTGCCTCTAGGTCTGGTGATGAGCACAAACATTTAGCCTCTGCTTCTCTCCTAAGGTATACCAGGAAAATGATATTGTATATCATTGTATATTTGTGAACTCCTCAAGAATAAACGGTTCTCTATTGCCATAAAAAGTCTCTCCTAGGGCACAGCAAACATGCCCTTGGGATGGGGGGGAAACCCAATGAAAGAATTAAGTTCCAAAGGGTTTTCCAGATGTTTGAGGCTGTATGTGTGGTGCATAAACACATGAACATACACAAAAAGCTAGCAAGCACACTATGAGCCATGTTCCACAGCCTACTTGATTTATTGTATCTCAAAAGAGAGAAATTACACAATAAAGCATTCCATAGTCACTCTCCGTAAGTGCTGTTGTAACTTCAATACATATTTCCACACGGCTAAATATAATATTTAATGAAAACATTTTTAAGTGAGACATATGAGAGGGGGAAGATACTTTGTTTTAAAATAAGAAGATTTGCCTTACAATTTTTTTCTCTAGGACAAATAATCACGCCATAAGGGTCTCCATAAATACACACGCTTACTTTAAAGAACTGCTATACAAGCCAATCTTTTAAGGCCAGACTTTGTTTTTTAGTTAATGTTGATAAAGTATTAATAGAATAAGTCATGGAGCTGGAAATGCTTGCACTGTAGAGTATCATTCAGACTCAGGTGGAATACTGGCCCTGCCACCTCATAGCTCTGTGACCATGTAAAAACACCTCACCAAGCCTTAGTGCTTTCATTTGTAAAAATAAGGTAATAATACCTAACCTATCAGGGTACTTTGAAAATAATATAACATAACATAATATATAACATAATACAGGACAATATACATACATACACACACACCTCTATAGGTATCTAACACTGAGTTAACACTGAGCCACTATGGCAGCCACAGTATTGGTAGTTCATTATTATACATCATTCTGCTATGTTTTAGCAGAGGTACTATAAAGATTTCCTAACTACTCTGAGCCTATTTGCTCATGTGTTGAATGGAATGATAAGATCACTTCCATCAAAAGGGTTATTATGATTTGTATCAGTTTCATAGTGATATCACAGGGAGACCTGCGTCAAAATCTTCCTGTGATTTAGGAAATTTCCTTTTTTTCTTGCAAATATGCTCATTTGACTGCCTTGATAATTATGTAAGCAACAAAATTCCTCATTAAAAAAATGGATCCATGACTTTGTCTTATAATCAGCTTCTCTACTGTTCTGTGTTTAATGACACGTTCCACCACTGACTCGTCCTTGACCGGAATCATGGAAGTCCACACCGAAACATCTTTTTTGCCAACACGGCTAATTTCAAATGTTGCATAATACAGAATTATCTATCCAGTATACATCCTAAAATTTATTCCAGTAACTGCATCTTTTAAAAATGTGATGTTGGGCTTCCCTGGTGGCGCAGTGGTTGTGAGTCCACCTGCCGATGCAGGGGACACGTGTTCGTGCCCTGGTCTGGGAAGATCTCACATGCCGCAGAGCGGCTGGGCCCGTGAGCCATGGCCGCTGAGCCTGCGCATCCGGAGCCCGTGCTCCGCAACGGGAGAGGCCACAACGGTGAGAGGGCCGCGTACCGCAAAAAAAAAAAAAAAAAAAATTTTAAAATGTGATGTTGTTTGCATATTGTGTTACACCAGGACATTTTGCTCATTTTGTCTGAAAACATTTTAAATATGCTAATATCCCCATGTAAACATCAACTGTAAACAATTGATTGCCATTTCTCTATGGACAAAATCTTCCACCTGTAGGGATGTAGGAAAACATACTTCTAGTAAATGTTTTTATTATTTATTCAAAAAAAAGGGTTATTATGAGGTTCAAATGATAAGATACACATACAAAGCCTAATGTTTGGTTCATAGATGGCCCTAAAAAACATGAAAACTGATAGTATGTGAAGCATCTTCTCAGCTTAAGTAAAAACAGATTTCTGCTGTAATGACCAGAGTTTTTATTTTGAATCTATTTTTATTACAGTTAGAAGTTATCCAGAGAATTATGCGTAGTAGAAGAAAATGGTGGCCATTGAGTTATGTGGCCTCCTATATATTCTCTATATAGAATACCCACATATCCTCCAAAACAAAAAGAACAAGAATAAACTAAATAAAACCCATACATTCAGCACAATTACAGGCCAAGAATGTCTAAACTTCAAAGTATCGTAAGTGAAAAAGGAAGCATGCCAAACTCCAAAGAATGTTCTCTCACATTCCACGTAAATGTGTCACATATTCAGAAAGTGGATCCATAATTGAAATAAACACGAACAGCAAAAACCATACAAATAGATATAAAATTAATCTATAAGTGAATAAGCAAACCACAGTGGAGGTGGTGTGTGTGTGTGTGTGTGTGTGTGCGCGCGTGAAAAAGAGAGAGAGAGAAGGGGAGGGAGGGAGAGAGAGAGGGAAGAAGTAACCTTGAAAAAAGATTTCTGAGTACTATTACTCTAAGGCTAAAGACAAAAAGAGCTCTACACAAATATTCTAGCTAGTAAGTTGGCTGGAATTTCCAGAACTACTTTATGTGTACTCTAGGATTAAGCAAATAAATAAATACATTGTGGATAATGAGAGTCAAGTTTCTCACTCACAGAGAAAGGAGTTCACAAATAAGGACAGAGAGAAAACTAAACTGTGTGGAACTGGATTGGAATTGGAAGGATCAATACAAACTCATGGTTTTTAAAATGAATATAGACAGACATAAAAATAGATGTAGACATATGTGTGCTCTGTCCCCTAAGAGGATCTACAAACTATAATGCCACTGCATCAATGAGTACACCTAGCACCCGAGTCTTGGCTTCTAAATGTCACTCTTTATTTAAAAAATCAAGCTCTTTAAAGTCAATGACTGAATCCAGTTCCAGGCAGGGAAAGTGTAAGAGGGTCTCGAACATCTGTGGTTCAAACAGTGATGGGATGGGCACAAGTCAAAAGGATGCAGGAGAAGACCTGAGCAAAGCATTAAAATGGCGATAGTAATAGATTACAACCGCACAACAAAATGAGAATCCTTGAGCTTGTAGTGATGTAAATAAATAAATGAATGAATAAATACATACAGGGGAGAACAAATGATAAAAAATACCATTTGGGAGATACCACAGTGATCATTAACTCAGGCGACAGTCATCAATGCATGCTAAAATTAGCTGGTGAAAGTACGGCGAGAAACAGTCCTTACACAATCTCAAAGTACCTCAACACAAGACATGTATTAATCCCAAAGGGAAAAAAGGTAATTTTATATAGAAGAAATATGGTTGACACCACCTCAATCAAGTGATCAAAATGAACACTGTCAGTAAAGGAACACAACAGTACCGTATATCTCCTAAGATAATGTAGTGGGAAGGACCCAAAATCACTTCTGTGGTATTCTCACCAGAAATGCACAACTTGGGCTTCCCTGGTGGCGCAGTGGTTGAGAGTCCGCCTGCCAATGCAGGGGACACGGGTTTGTGCCCCAGTCCGGGAAGATCCCACATGCTGCAGAGTGGCTGGGCCCGTGAGCCATGGCCGCTGAGCCTGCGCGTCCGGACCCTGTGCTCCGCAACGGGAGAGGCCACATCAGTGAGAGGCCCACGTACCGCAGGAAAAAAAAAAAAAAAAAGCACAACTTGAATACACGAACAAAACTCAGACAAAGTCAAATTTAGTGGTATTTTATAAAATAATTGGCCAGTGCTTTTTAAAAAATGTCAAGGTCATAAAAGGGGGGGGGGGAAGAATGAGGAACTATTTCAGATTACGGGACCCTAAGGAGACATGGCGTTAAGTGCAACGTGTGACCTGCACCGGCCTCGGATCAGAAAAAACCATTAGTGGGCCGACTGACAAAATCTGAATGATGGGTAAAAAAGATAAGGTGTTGTATCAGTGTTAGCTGTAGTCATCTGAGATGGTAATATTTGGTGAACCAACATGAAGAATATGTAAAATTCTTTGTATAGTTGACATTTTTTTGGTATTAAATATAAAATTTTCAAAATGAAAAGTTAAAAAAATTAGAGAACTTACATCCAACTACCTCACATCCACACCACCCTCCGGTATTCAAACACCTGTACGTTTCCTGCTTCTTTCCCCCTATTTTTCTTCAACTTTTCCCTCTAATGCATTAGAGGAATGAAGAGACAATAGCAATGCAGCTCCTTGGGAGCACGACTGCTACTAAGCAAAGGGCACTTGGATATAACTGCCCCACTATAAACAAAGCCAACTGGGCTGAGCAGACCCCGGGGAAGGGTGCCCTGTGATGGAGTCAAAGCCATCCTCATGCAGTGACATTTACTAAACTCAAGTTTATTTCCCAGGAGGTGGTCGCTGTGAACTAAGGCACACGTAAGGCTATGAGGACAATCTGCCTGCGTGAAGGGGATAAACAGGGCCTCCCTATTTCACCCCCACTCCCCAAAAAAGTGCTGTTGAGATTTAAAACACACTACTGACAGCCCTGAACTTCGTGTCTTTCTCCACAAAACCGGGTTCTTCTGTATTTCCTAGCTAGCTAAGGAGCACCACTTCCTCCCTGGTAACTTTAGCAGAAATCAGAAAGGCACTGGACTCGTGTCTCATCCCCTGCACCCAAGCAGTCACTGAGTCCACTGGCAGAAACTCCTTCAGCTCTCTTTTCTATCCTCTTCCATCTTCGAAGCTGATACAAAGTTCAGGGCCAAGGTCAGGCAACCTGACCACAGCCTCTGTCCCCTAACTGGTGCCCCTCCAGTCCCGTGTTCACGCAGAGGTCAGACGGCTTCTCCTAAAGCCCGGATCTGATCACGCTGCTTCTTGGGCACCAATTTTCCGGGAGGCCTTAGGGTCACTGGGGTAAAAGCTGAGCAGGACACGGGGGCGGCTCCACCATCGGACCTGCTTCTCTCCAGTTTCATCTCCCAGTGGCTCCTGCTTCCACACCGTACACCCAGCTGTGCTGAACTCAGGTCAAGAATGCCCTCCTCAGAGCAGTCTTCCTCACCACCTCCAGACAGAACAGCTGCCTGCCCTCCTGAGCCCACGCACCGTGCAGACTTTTACCACAGCACCGAAGCACTTAGAGGATTTGCTTCTCTGTTCACAAATCTACATCCTCCATCGGATAGGAGTCCCCACACCAACAGCGTCCATCTACCTGGACCGGAGTCAGAGCTTTGCATGTGCCATTCCATTTAACCCTCACACATATTATTCCCATTTCACACATGAGGAAACTGAGGTTGTACGAGGGTCAGTAACTAGTTCAAGTCCCCAGAGCTAGTCAGTGGTGAAACTGGGATTTGAATGCAGGTCTACCTGGTGAAGAGCCCAAACGCTTTACTACCATTTGCTTTGTCTCTTTTTCTAACCCCAGAGAGTAGCACAGTGAACGGTGCATAATCTACGCTTGAAGAATCTTCGATGAATATTTCACATACCGTACAGTTCAAAGAGCAGTTATTAGGCACATTTTTCAGAATGTTTTAACTGAGCAGCAATTAACACATATAATGCTGTGTATTGAGAGAGTGAAAAATGCTAAAAGATGAAGCAATGTTTCCTGTTCTCTGAATCAAACTCCTGATTTCTCACACTTAATCACATCCAATCCACATAAAGTGACAGTGGGAAGAGAAAAGGACAGCAGAGCATGCTACCGAAATGTTACTGCTGAATGTATTCCCCTGGCAAATAGGAAGAGGAGTACTATAGGGCCAAAAAGAACACAGGCTTCCAGATCACACAGAACTGGATGTGAACTCCAGTTCTATAGCTCACAAGCTGGGCAGGTCATGTAACCTCATCTTCTAGGTCACGTGACCTCATCTAAAACACAGCGAACGGTAACTACTTTGCAAGGCTGTTTTAAAGATGAAGTGCAGTGATGTGCACTTAGGACAGACACAGTCCGCAGTCTCCTTATCTTCCCCCAGTGATGCCAGTGACAAGAGGGTGAAATCTTTAAAGGAAGAACCCATTATTCATAAGGAAGGACCTTCTCAAGGTCTCCAAACATTTGCAGAACCCAGTGTTACGGATGTTCGCTTAACTTTAATCATTTTAGGAAAAAAGGCACGTTGATTTCTTGTTCATATGTGGACCAACGTGCTTCTGATTTGTTTGCTTCCACATGAGAAGCAACTAGCTGGTCAGAAATCACCATCGGCAAAATACGGCAAGTTAATACAAAATAGTACCAATCTAAAAGCACCAGGCCACTCTCTAAGGAAACAGTTGCATTATTCCAAGCAAATCATTTTATTTGCATGTAAGGGGGAAGCAGCATGGTCTAATCATCATTCATGGCAAGAATGTCGGACTGAACGTCAGGAGTCTCGGCCTTGCCACTTTAAAGGTGACCTTGGACATGTTTTTTAAGATTTAATATTCATTTATTCAACAAATACTTACTGAGTGTCTGTAAGATCCCTGTTCTCATGGAATTTATATTCTAATGGAAGAAGAAAGACATCACATAATAAATAGACCGACAGATAGAGGGGAAGAAGTTAGCAGATAGGGGTAAGTGATTAGAAGAGAAAAATGCTCATAAAATAGGTTGTGACTGGGTGGTTGTAGTCATTTTGGAAATGGTGACATTTATGCTAAAATCTGAGGACGTAACTTCTTCCTTTTTGGACATCCACATCCCTCTCTATACAATGTGACTACTGAACAAGGATGCTTTTGAACGTGTCTTCTAGTTCTAGGAATTTGTGATTTCATGGCTATTAGAGAAGTACTCGTGTGAACACATATTTTTAACATCAAATATTACCCTATATTTAAGAAAATCATTTATGGCAATGAGTCTTAGCTCTGAAGACATTTAAGGTAACAGTAATTCTTCTGTAATGAACTAAAAATAGCTTTGCACACTTAACTTTTCCTACTGATCTTTGTCGGAGCTCTGTCTGACAAGGAAGTGAGTATTTTGTTGATGTTTTGGCAAATGAAGCCAAGCTGGCCTCTGATGAGAAGGGCTAATGTATCCTTCCATGTATAAATGAATTTGTAATGAGGTTAGAAGTTGTCTTAAACGAATTCTTCCTGTTGATCACTTACAACCACAAATTCAGACAGACTGAAATTTTACGAAGTGAAATGCAACTCTAAGCCACATGTTCTTTTTTACATAAAAACAGAAAAAAAAATTGAGGTGATGGGGTATGAAATATTTTAAGGAAACATCAGTATTTTGACCCATATTTTTCATGTACCAGTTAACTAGAAAATTACAAAACCTGAAAAACTCAGATAAATTGTACCAAGGGAATTAACACATTACATTCATTCCCCTCCCCCTCTACCTTCCTCCCTCCCCTCTGTCTCCCTGCTGCTCACCAAGCTGGGGCACGTTTCTGGGACGGAAACGAAGGCCTTTCAAGCTGTTGAAAAATGAGGGCCCGTATTCTGCAGGAGCTGGCTGGTTTCCCAGCAACACATTGATTAGCGGGATCACTACTTTGGGCACCTTGAGGATAATTAAATATTAAGTCCCTATTTGATGTATGCAAAGTCTGCCTAAGAGGATTACCAGCCTCAGTGAAGGTAGCAGTCCCACGTTTTCTGGTAATTGAACATTGCAATGTCATTACCTATTCTTATCTTTACACTGTAAGACTGTCTCTATCCTTAATATTACCTTTGAGGATGGAGAAGGAGATAGGGAGAAATTAAGAAAATGAGAGCCTGTGCAATCAGCACTTTGGGGTCTTCTAGGTGTTTGGGATATGGAGATGAAGACGACCTCTGTCGAAGAAATGACAGAGGCGAGCAAACCATCCCCTGACTCCTCTGGTTCAAGGCCCCATTTTACATACCAAGCAGCCAAGGCTCACAGTTTAAGAATCTTCTCCAAGACCATGAACAACAGTGGAGGGAGGATGGAGACACATGCATATGATTCGTCCACCAGCGCCCCAATCTTTCTACTGGTCTAGTGAGAGATAACATAGTTTTTTAAAAACAGTAATGAAGACTACCTCAAATTTAAACTATGGGCATAGTTCTACAGCATTCCAGAGGTTGTTGCTACTTCCATTCTGATGTTACAAATTTTTTGCATTCATTTTCTAAATAGCAAACAGCTATTTTATAAGGCAGCGTTCTCCTACCAAATTCACTTGCCCTCCAAAATAGATCTGAATAAGCAAGGCGAGGCTGACATAGAAAACTTAACTTTTAAAGGAGGAGACACTCAGTGATTTAATTTATTTTGAAGAAGTCTACAAACGAATAACATAATTAAGCCACTATGGTAGGTTTTTTTTTAATTGAAGCATAGTTGACTTGCAGTGTTGTATTAGTTTGAAGTGTATGACATAATGATTTGCTATTTTTATAGATATGCTCCATATACAGTTATTATAAAATATTGGCTATATTCCCTGTGTTGTACATTACATCCTTGTAACTTATTTGTTTTATACCTAATAGCTTGTAACTCTTAATCCCCTCCACTTACCTTGCCCTCTCCCTACCGCTCTCCCCTCCGGCAGCCATTAGCTTGTTCTCTGTACCTATGAGTCTGTTTTGTAATATCCATTTGTTTTATTTTTTTAGATTCCACACAAAAGTGACAACATACACTGTTTGTCATTCTCTGACTTACTGGGTTGGCCAAAAAGTTCATTCAGGTTTTTTGTTACATCTTACAGAAAAAGGCCAAAATTCAACCTTTTTGGCCAACCTAATATTTCACTAAGCATAATACCCTCCAGATCCATCTGTGATGCTGTAAATGGCAAGATTCCATTCTTTTGTATGGCCTAGTAATATGCCACTGGAGATATATATCTGTATATCTATCTATCTCACATTTTCTTTATCCATTCAACTGTTGACAGACACTTAGGCTACTTCCATATCTTGGTTATTGTAATCAGTGCTGTTATGGACGCTGACACGTATGTATCTTTTCGAATTAGTATTTTCATTCTTTTTGGATATACACCCAGGAGTGGAACTGCAGGATCATATGGTAGTTCCATTTTTAATTTTTTGAGGAACCCCCCTACTGCTTTCTATAGTGGCTGCCCCAGTTTACACACCCACCAACAGTGTGCTAGAGTTCTCTTTTCTCCACATCCTTACCAGCCACATGTAAAAAAACGAAATTAGAACATTTTCTCACAACTTATACAAAAATAAACTCAAAATGGATTAAAGACCTAAATGTATGGTAGTTTCCTTATTTCTACTACCAAATACGTTAAGAAACTCAGATCATTAGCTTCCAAGGACCAGGAAATTGTTCTTATACAGAGGGAAAGTAGGAGGAGGTAGAAAATGTAAAAAGCGAAGGAGACAGGAGATGACTTTTACTAAAGTCAAGAGACACCCTGGAGAGATGTTTGTTGAGGGCCTGAAAAGCTCACAGCACCAGAGGAAACACTGGCCAAACGAGGAGCAACACGCAGACTTTGCAAATGAGAGACAACAGTGTGTATTCAGTGAAATTAAGGTCAAGTCAGCTTAGAAAAGTACATGGAAAAGGAGTCTTAACAAAGCTAAGCTCCCTTAAATACTGTCTTTGGAACAGGTTCAGCTAAGATGAAATTAAAATCGGAGAAATAGCCAGAAGTCATCTAAAAGCTGCAACTTGTTCTCTGAATAACTGGAACATCAAGGAAAACTCAAAAGAAGAAATAGTGGTTATACTTATATTATTTCTGAAGCATTTAGACCCAAATATCAGAGTGTATGTTCTAATGTGTCAACACAACAGGTAAGATGGATATTTTCTTTTCCCAGTTTCCACGTTGCTTCATAACATTTCCGGTGCAGAGATCTGACATGAAGTGAGGCTCCAACCACAGAAGCCGGCCTCATCGTCCTGCCAGGACAGAGGCATCAAGGAAGATGCAACTGAAAAAGGCTGAGAACTTGAAAAATGGAGGTTCTGTCAGAAAAGTACATAAAAGTCAGAGCGCTCATTTGTTTCAGGATGAGTCAGAACTTAAGGTTCCACACGGCAAAAATAATGTGACCTAGTTTGGAGCTTACCTCCGAGATGCTTTGGGGACCTTCGGGTCTGCTGAAAACAAGCACACCTCGAGCATTCACTATGCCAGGGGCCTGGAGTATATGTCATAGCCCATTGCATTAGTGTTCACAGACTGCTCCTGAAAAAGCCCGTTAGTGGTCTCTTGATGCAATTCAAAGCGAAATGCTGACACTAAATAATGTGATATGGTCATGATGCTTCAGAGAGTATTATTCAGGTATTAGTGACTTTTAATACAATCCATTTCAGCAATGTGGCAAGATTAGAGAAACTTTGATAAGTCCATCTTGTTTGAATCTCAAATTCCCTAACTCTGAAGAATAGATAACAGTATTTACCTGTTTCTCTCACAGAGGGAAATAAGAATATGTGAGGTAATTCTAAAGATGCTCTGAGAGGAGTCTCGAGATGTCCTTAATATTTGGTTCTTTTCTAAAAGAAGTTCATTGTTCTTTAAATGAAATAATAAGGAAACAAACAGAAATGATAAAGCAGCGCTTTAAAATTAGAAGGTCAATTGAGTTGGAATCAGACTTCCAGGAAACTCTTTTGCAGACTAGATTAACCTAGGAAGTCTTATTTTCTAACTTTTATTGGCCTGTAGTCTACTCTGCAAGCTAAAGCGCTTGATTAAGTGCTGACTCTTAGATCCTATGCTTTCAGGATGCATCAGTTTAGAATCTAAGCCAAAATTCAACAGCCACCGTATTGCGATTTAGGAATTGGCATTTCCACTTACTCAATCAACAAGCATTTAAGCTCTGAACGTGTGCACAGCGTACTTAGAGGGATTTGAAAAATGATAGGTATATCCTCCAGGGTTTCTCTGTTTTCAGGTAGTGGGGAGACAAAACTTTTAGTAGTAGTAGTAACAGCAGTAATAATAATAATAATAGATCAAATGTGTGGACCTCAAGGTTCAATGAATTACGTTTGAAATGGTCAGGGAAGGGTCCAGACAGGTGATGGACTGAGTGAGCCCTGAAGGATGATACGGAGGAACCAAGATCTCGTGTGCCTGCTGCATTTTGTCTGTGTGTGTACAGAAGAGAAGGGACGGCATAACGGTGCCTGGGCGGAGCATAAAAGAAATGAAATAGCTATACTGCATGCTGAATTTCCACTTAGATCTGCATTTCTCCAGGGAAAGGGTGAGCTGACATAATTAACCGATACTACGAAAAATCCTGACTGCACCCTATGAAGAGAAAAATTAGATACACATGTTAGGTGACTGAGGCATCATCTACTATGCATATTCAAACACACGGAAAAATAAAAACAAAATCTGTTGCACGTATTTAACTACTACAAAGTTGGACTGATGAACACACCGGGAAGTTTGCATTAGCGAGCTGATTACTCACCTGAAGGTGGTTTAAAGTAATCAAGAAATAGCAGTCAGATGCTCCCTTACCTGTCTCTGGGGCCAAGTGGCTTTGAGGATGGCCTCCGTTCTAAAGAACACAAGGAGCCTGCCATCCTCCTCGGTCAGGTGAAATGACTGTTCCAGAATCTGCAGCACTTGAATGCGGGGCCTCACGGGCCAGGCGTCGTCAGCACAGAAAGGCCGCAGCCACTCCAGCAGGTCCTCAGAGGACACCAGCTCTTCTCTGCAAAATCAAGGGTTAGATTAAAAAGAAAAAAAAAAAAGACTTAGTAGTTTCTAATTCCAGTAATCAAATGTGGTGACTGATCTAAACAACTGTTTGTTGGGTGACTTTATTTTTTTTCCTACTGCGAGGAAAAATGTAGGTTTTAAATGGCTTAAAGCAAACCACATTAGGTGTTTAAAACCTATGTAAAATGCATGTGATTTTTAAACAGTATCATATTCGAATGAGTTACAGAAAGCAGATAAACATAATCAATATGTTCTTAGCTACTCCATTTCTTAAGCCAAGTTTATTAAGAGGCACGGCTTATTTCAAAGTTCTATGAAGATGTATGCCCAGTGCCCATCCAGTTCCCAGGGCTTAAAAGACTCCCTTTTTGGGCTTCCCTGGTGGCGCAGTGGTTAAGAGTCCGCCTGCCAATGCAGGGGACATGGGTTTGTGCCCCAGCCCAGGAAGATCCCCAAATGCTGCGGAGCGGCTGGGCCCGTGAGCCACAGCCGCTGAGCCTGTGCATCCGGAGCCTGTGCTCCGCAACGGGAGACGACACAACAGTGAGAGGCCCCCGTACCGCAAAAAAAAAGACTCTTTTTGTATTGAATTGAATTGACAACTAGCTCAATGGGCAAAATTAAAGATTTTCAAATCAAACAGTTTTCAATAGAACACTGCTTTACAGTGATAACTGTTTCTATTGATAATAGTTTACATAGGAGGGTGCTAGAGTCTTGGATAACCAGGTAGGCATCTGGAAAAAATCTTTGATTGAAATATTATTTTAGTCTTGGCAAACAAAATAACTCTTGTAATACAATTTTCATGAATGGCTTATCTCATCAACTAGTTAATAACTCTGAATTCAAAGAAAAAGAAAAAAGTACGGTTTATTTCTACTAATGATACTAATAGTGCCAGGCATCATTAGGTAATTTTATATAAACTATTACTAGTTGACAATAACTATACAAAGTAAATATATTTACTTTGTAAATATTTCATTGAAAATTTTTTCAGTTTTATTGAGATATAAGTGGCATATGACATTGTATTAGTTTAAGGTGTACAACGTCATGATTTATGCATATATACTGCAAAATAATTACCACAGTAAGTTCAGTTAACATCCATCATCTGATATAGTTACAAACTTTTTTTTCTTGAGATGAGAACTTTTAAGATCTCTCTTAGTAACTTCCAAATATATAATATATTGTTAACTATAGTCATCATGCTGTACATGTAAATTCCATTTTATAGATGAGGAAAGAGACTTCATGGAAGTGCTAGTGTATGCCCACAACAACTATACTAGTGCAGTATGACCCCAAAGTCCATGTTCTTTCTACTATTTTTCTGTGATAGAATTTAAATAAGGGGTTAGAGCATCAAATATGATACTACCTTAAAAATAAAATATGAATGTGTGATTATTAAAGAACTGGGAGGTCTAAAAGAATTTGTCGAAGGGGACATTTGTACAACTTTCTATCCAGTACTAGAATCTTTTCATTTATAACCCCAAATGGACCATCTTAGGAAAACAACTTATTTGATGACGATGTCGATGAATTACTACCATCGATGACTGTTAAGAGGTCGCTCATACAGAAGCCTCACTTCCACAAGGCCCTAGAGATCCAGGCTAACGCACTGACTTATATACATTCTTTTATAACCAGATCCTTAGGCTTTCACCAATAAATCACCTACATCAAGTTCCAAATTCCATGAACTAACAAGACCACAGAAAATTTTTTTAAAACTTCTGAGAATAAAACTGTGCAATACCACTGAGTATTTCTCTCAGTGTGCATTCTATAATATACTTGCCAATACAATTTCAGGGCAATTTAAATTAAAAAAAAAAGTTCGTTATTTGTATTTAGGAATAAAATATATTACAAAATGCCATGGACAACTGGTTCAAGCATTTCCTAAATTTACAGACATTTGTTAGTTTTACCTATGAGTGCCACTCTTTATATGTATCAGAAATGTCAAAACTGGGGTGCAAAAGAAGCAGAATGCTATAAATATTTCCTGGATATCTACTACTTGAAAAGCAAACAGACAGTACTGTGTAGTGGAAAGAGTATTATTTTGGAATTTGATGGACCTATGAATCTTTTCCTAAGAACTCTCAATAAAAATCATGAATGTCATCATTCCCGTCTTACAGTTAAGTAGACAAAGGTCCTGAAAGTGTGTCTGTTGGAGTCTTTGCAACCAAGATAACTTATATAAAGTACCCAGAATTGTATGTGGCACAGAGGAAGGATTTAATAAACAGCAACCATCATCCGAATGATCATCATCATTTTATTATCAGCATCAACAGAGTACTAGCTTGTACTGGATGATCAGGGATGAACAATTATATGATCTGTGCCTTCAAAGAATTAATAATACAATGAAACAGAAAGATTTCACAAATGACTATTCGCTAAATATTAACATAATATAAATGTGAACAATTGTTTTGAAGAAAGAGTAAAATCAGGGAAGGCTTCACAGAGGACGTGGCCTCTGAACCGGATCACAAAGGGCAAATGGAAGGCACATAAGTGGAAAGGTGGGAAAATATAATCCAGATAAAGAGAAGAGCAAGGGAAAAAAAAAAAGTCCAAGATTTCAAAGGACATAGCATGTTCAGGGAGCAATAAAAGCACAGATGGCTGGGGGTCAATCAGAGGAGACAGCAAAGTGAGGACAGGTCTCCTGACCTGGATAACCAGGAGCTCGCACACAGGCTGAAAAGGTGGCGCACGTTCAAGCTCTGAAAACACAGGCTTTGCAGACATCAGCCCAGATTCAGTTCCCAGAATGACCACTTCCTGACAGCACTACACTGACCAAGAAGTCACGCAACGGTTCTGAGCCTCAGTGTCTTATTTGTAAATTGGAGATAGATAATAACCCCTTACTCGTGGAGTGGTTGAGAATGAAATACATAAAATGAAATAATAAAGCACATAATACATTATCTGGCACATAACGAAGAACTTCAATTAGTGGCAGCAATGATTACTGAGGACATTGGTCTTACCTGGTGTGGAATGGGAATGATGGAGGGTTTCTGAGCAGTGAAATATCATAGTCATGTTAGTGCTTAGAGAGGTGTGCAGGCCGGGGCATGCTCAGGCCCTTTTGGTGAGGCCTGCACTGGTCAAATTAAGTGTAATTCAAGAGAAAAGAAGATTAAAGTACATTTTGGGCTTTGAGTCCGAGCCAGTTTCACATAATAAGAAGCTGATATTTTTGACCCTGTCACCCAAGTGCCAAGAGGGGAGCAGGTAGGATGAGCTAGAATGGGAAGAAGCTGGAGTCATG
The DNA here is from genome assembly GCF_951394435.1 of Stenella coeruleoalba. Taxonomy (NCBI): domain Eukaryota; kingdom Metazoa; phylum Chordata; class Mammalia; order Artiodactyla; family Delphinidae; genus Stenella; species Stenella coeruleoalba. The sequence continues at coordinate 79,058,107 of NC_137159.1, read as the reverse complement.
AAGACCGGATGGAAGTTACGAAAATAATGCAAGACCTGCATACAGTGAACAAGAATGAAAATTGTTAATAATAATAACTATGAAAGCTTACTGTGTGCCATGAATTACATCACTTCATCGTCACTATCTTTTTCATGTATTCTGTTATCATCTCGTTTGTGGATAAGGAAGTAACCAAAGAGACGTTTACTAACTTGTCCACAGTCACACAGTAAGTCATGGAGCCAATATTTGAACTTGGACGATGTTACTGCTTTGTCAATCACTATGCAATGCTACTGAACCAAATGGGGGCAAATTCCGGAACACTGTGGCAGTAGATTAAAATTATTCAGGTACTGATGTGACACAGAGAGATTATTATCAGCGTTTTCCAAGTCATTAGATTCCTTTTACCTAACAACTTGCTGTGCAGTTGATAACATTGGACATTTTGGAAAAAACTGCTCTAAGTTTTGGTTGATAGTTCAAATACATAATAAAATTACGAAAACTCATTCCTAAAACAGAAACATTGGTTCTAGAAGCACTATGTTATAGATGAGCTTGGCTATATACTGTGAACATTTGTGCTCAATAAGACTGCACAGAAATGAAAGGCAGCTCTGTAGGAAAAGCTGTCCAGGAAATCGACTAGACAGTATCTCCTAAAGTTTTTAGCTGCAAAATAGTTTACATTTTAATTTCAATTTGAGTTTTTAAAATTCGTAGTCTTTCTTGTGATTCGGCAAATACACACACACACACACACACATATACAGAGGCAAAGAAAGAAAAACAGAATGTTAGAATTGTGATAGAATGTTAACAATTGGTGAATCAAGGGGAAGAGAATAGAGTCATTATTTTTCAATCTTTGCAACTTTTCTGTGGGTTTGAAATTTTTCAAGATAAGCAGGTGGGTAAAATATAACCAATTGCAACTTTCTTTTTTTAATAAATGTATTTATTTTTGGCTGCACTGGGTCTTCATTGCTGCGTGTGGGCTTTCTCTACTTGTGGCGAGCAGGGGCTACTCTTAGCTGCGGTGCACAGGCTTCTCACTGCGGTGGCTTCTGTTGTTGCAGAGCACGGGCTCTAGGCTCACGGGCTTCAGTAGCTGTGGCACGCAGGCTCAGTAGTTGTGGTGCATGGGCTTAGTTGCTCCGCGGCATGTGGGATCTTCCCAGACCAGGGCTTGAGCCTGTGTCTCCTGAATTGGCAGGTGGATTCTTAACCACTGCGCCACCAGGGAAGCCCCCAATTACGACTTTTACAATGTAAAAAAAAAAAAAAAAACAGAATGGGAAGGAAAATGATTCCATTTTTATAGCATTTTATGGAGGCAAGGAGAGGGTTTAATGAGCTTAGGAATAAAAAGAGAACATGATTTCAAAACGTTTTTACCTTATTATAAAAGAGATATACAAATGATTTTAAAAAGATGTAAAATAGGTAATAGAGAAAAATATCTCAGTTTCATTGCAAATACACAGACATTTGCTTCTACCTCTTTCCCTAGAATGAGGATTTCTGTGGTGGGGGGAGGTTATTGTACTACACAGGGTAATTCAGTACACTATTTTTTAAAAAAAATTAACTACTAAAGGAAACACACACACATTCACACAATCAGTTTTGGCTCAAAAGATAAGGAGTCTTCTGAAATATACGAGTAGTTCTATTAACAGAAAAGAACAAGAGCAGCAACAGTGACAACAAAACTAGGTTCACTGAATGATTAATTTGAGAATATGATGTTCTACTAGGTAAGTAAGGTAGTATAGGAGGATATTCACAAAACTACAAAGGAACAGAAAAGAAATGCCAACTAAACAAAGGCAATTATTGAATCAAAGAAAAAAGACAGATTCTGAGAATATTAATAAGCTGATCCTTTGTATAAGAGTTTGCAGATTCTGTATGGCATAAACGTATGAAGATAACCCAACCTTGAACTTAAATGATTATGGTCTATTAAAAGAGACAGTAATTATGAAAACCACTTTATATATCATGATGCACTACACAAAATAAAACTGTTCTTATTTCAGAATGGGAGAAGGAAAGACTGCATTCAGACAAGACAAACATAGACCTCTGTGATTTCTTCTAAATATAAATGTCATAGAACTGGAATGCCTGAAGGGAACAGGAGGTCACTCTGTCCAACCTTCTAGATTGAAGTTATAAACCAGCAGCCAGCGTTTTGTACTGGCTTACACAGTATATACCAATGTTTCAAAATTTAGAAATTTTACACAATGAAGATTTACCAGCTCTCCTTTTTTTCTCCCGCTTTATTGAGATATAATTGGCATACAGCACTGTCTAAGTTTAAGGTGTGCAGCATCATGATTTGACTTACATATATTGTGAAGATTACCATAGTAAGTTTAGTGAAAATCCATCATCTCATGTAGATACAAAAAGGAAAAAGAAAAATATGGTTTTTTTTCGTGTGATGAGATCTCTTAGGATCCACTCTCTTAACAACGTAGCTCCCCTTTAAATGCTGGAAGATAAGGACTCACTGGCAGCTGTTTCCCTTAGATAAGGTGTCCTGAGCTCTCAAGTACCCCTCTGCCTCCAAACTTCCTACCTTCCCTTAAGCCCTGTCCACCTTGCTCATTTCCATTACCTGCCTGGCCTCAGTAGGAAATGAGTTTGCAAACTGATCTGTACCATGCTAGGCTAGATGGAGGGAGAAGGACAGGCAGGTGGGCGGGCCCGGGGTGGAAAGCAAGTAAACGTGAGTGAGCGAACAGTGAGAGACGTAAGTGCCCATATTCTGGGTCGGTCCCTGAACTCAGTTAAGGAACCGATCCACACACTGCGCACACTTTCCTCACTACACATGGAACGGGGTGGAGCAGACATTTCCCAGGACAACGTCTTCTATTCATCAGCTCCCGTGAAACAACTGGGGCACCTGACAAAGAGTAAAAGGGAACTGAAAACAAATGAATGCATAACGTGTTAATGGCATTGCAGTAGTATAAAAAGTGTGATTTTTTTTCAAATAATTATCATAATCAAGTTATATTAAAAGACAAATTCCTACAAAGGCAATAATTTTGGTGTGTGCAGAATTCCAATCTCAAATCTTAACTTTTGGTAAATAAACACTAACAACGTCTTTGTGGCTGCTCTCAAATGTACGCCAATCAGAAAATCTTCTTGAGGTTCGTTCATCAATAGAAACATGGACACATCGCACTGTAATGCGGCAGAAACGGCAGCTGTGAAGTAATAAATATGGCCTTAGGTGGCCCCAAGGAACACTGCAGTGGTAGAGTGGATCCACCCTCCTGGTTGGTGACCATGGCTTTCAGCAGGGTTCATATCACAGAACAGAGGGCTCATGCACTGGGGGTACTTGGAGATCATCTGATGATTCACTTTGCCTCACAGAGCGGGAAGAGTAAGTAGAAACTGGATTCAATTTGCTCTAGTGGGCTTTCTTTATCTTTTCCTTTTTTGCGGGGGGGCGGGGTCTTTTGTGTGCTTTAAAAATAATGTGAAGTCCTTAGGTAACTCCAAAGAGCTCAATGAAGCCTGAATAATCTGACACTGTTCAATATACACGAAGCTTTAAGACAGCTGAAGCTGCTACTGTGATTAAGCAGCAATTTAAACAAACAAACAAAGACTCCTAAAATACTCAGTAGTTTTGAAGGAAGTCTTTCTCCCTCTTTGAATGGTGCACAGAGGAATTCCTCATTAATTATCTGTTCTCTGAGTGGATTTACTTCTGTACATCCTTTTGAGAATCACTAATATACTGGGTCACACTTGTGGGTCATTTCTGTTAGGAAATTTTTTAAAGGTATATGAAGGCAGGGAGTAGAAAAGGAAATAAGGCCAAGGCAGAAAGAAGGAGGTGGAAGCAGTGAGAAAATGGAGGAAAGTAATGCCTTAAGACCTTGCGAAGTTCAGTCTATGGACTAAGGGGCACTTGGGAGCTGGTTTGAAACGCAGAATCTCAGGCGCTACCTACACCTACCCAAGTAAAATTTGTATTTTAATAAGATCCCTGGGCAATTCCTAAGCAGAAGGACGTTTGAGAAGCACTGCCTTAATAGTCCATTGCAGACTCTTTAATGTCAGAAAAAGATGAGATACGGTAAGAGTAATTCACAACATGTCTTTATCTGGGCGACCCCAGACAATCTACAAAACTTGTCTGACCTTCATTCCCTCATCTGTAAAATGGAGATCACAATAATAGTAATATGATAGGGTGGTTCTGAGAACTGCGTGAGTTGTTAAATGAGAATAAGTAATGGATGTTCATTAGATTTTTGGTTTTAAACCGCATCAAGGTATTTTCTTAGTTCCTGGTTTAGTGGGTATATTATTTTAGAACATTATAATTTTAGTTGTTGAATTTTTTGAAACATTTTTTTCCCTAGGCAAACTAATAAACTAATCCTTAACACAAACTAGAAATTTAAAATATACTCTCAAAATATGATGTTACAGATATACATAAATACAGGCACACCTCACCTTATCACACTTCACTTTATCGCACTTTAGACACTGTCTTTTTTTTAACAAATTGGTGGCCACCCTGCATTGAGCAAGTCTACTGATGCCATTTTTCCAAAAGCATTTGCTCAATTCATGTCTCTGTATCACATTTTGGTAATTCTCACAATATTTGAAACTTTTTCATTATTATTATATTTGTTATGGTGATCTGTGATGAGTGATCTTTGATGTTCCTACTGTAATTGTTTTGGCATTTTTTAGCAATAAAGTATTTTTTAATTAAGGTATGCAGAATTTTTTTTAGACACAATGCTTTTTCTATACAATTAATAGACGACAGTACAGTATAAACATAACTTTTATATACACTGAAAAACCAAAAAAATTTGTGTGACTTGCTTTATTGTGATATTCACTTTATTGTGTGGTCTGGAACCAAACTCTCAATATCCCTGAGGTACATCTGTAATGGGAGAAAACATACACGCTCATAAAATAAATTTAATAGGCACAAGCCTCTGAATAATGATCGTACTCTCATCTTTAACTGTAGATGTTATAAAAGGTTTTTGTCAGAAACAGACTCACAGACACAGAGGACAGACTAGTGGTTCCCACGTGGGAGTGGGGTGGGGGAGGGATGGATGGGGAGTTTGGGATTAGCAGACGCAAACAATTATATATAGAATGGATAAAAACAGGTCCTACTGTATAGCACAGGGAACTATATCTAATATCCTGTAATAAACCATAATGGAAAAGAATATGAAAAAGAATATATATATATATATATATATATATATATATATATATATATCTGAATCACTTTGCTGTACACCAGAAACACAACATTGTAAATTAATTATACTTCAAAAAGATAATTTTTTTTTTTTAAAGGTTTTTGACAAAATGGAGCCCGCGTTTTGGCAGAGCTGGAACTCCTGGCTCAGGGTCTCTCCCCTCCACTGCCACGGAGCTGCCCTGGAGCCCCAGGGGAGGGCGGCCTCACTGAGGCTGCTGGCTCTGGAGGGGCCCCACTGGCCAAAGCCGCGACCGTCCTGGGGACCGCGGGCCAGTTCCCTGAAACCTGGACCTCGATGGCCACCTTTATACACACAAAGAAAGGGTTTTTCCATTTGGAAGCCAACATGTCAGAGCGGACGCTCCACCCTGAGGGCACTCTCAGAAGGCCTACTGGCTCCCGGGCCCACCAGGAAAGAGCAGCTTCGGCCCAGGTTTGGCGGCGCCGGAGGAGGGCGGGGAGAGAACCATGTGAATGAGCTCCGGAGTCTGAGTGCAGCACAGTTTTCTGAAGAAGCAGGATGCTGATCTAGACGTGGAAAAAGACCAGTCGAGCAGCTGTATTAGAAGACATGTGGTATATATGAAGTTTGTGATCCATGGGGGAAATTTTGCCAGGTGGCTGACAGGGTCTTGGTGCTCCGGCCGGGTGTCAGGCCTCAGCCTCTGAGGTGGGAGAGCCAAATTCAGGACACTGGACCACCAGAGACCACCCGGCCCCACGTAATATCAATCGTCGAGAGCTCTCCCAGAGATCTCCGTCTCAACACTAAGACCCAGCTCCACTCAACGGCCAGCAAATTCCAGTGCTGGACGCCCTATGATGCCAAACAACTAGCAAGACAGGAACACAACCCCACCCATTAGCAGAGAGGCTGCCTAAAATCATAATAAGGTCACAGACACCCCAAAACCACCGGATGCGGTCCTGCCCACCAGAAAGACAAGATCCAGCCCCACCCACAGGCACCAGTCCCCTCAACCAGGAAGACTACAAAAGCCACTGAACCAACCTCACCCACTGGGGGCAGACACCAAAACCAATGGAAACTATGAACCTGCAGCCTGTGGAAAGGAGAGCCCAAACACAGAAAGTTAAACAAAATGAGAAGACAGAGAAATATGCAGCAGATGAAGGAGCAAGGTAAAAACCCACCAGACCAAATAAAGGAAGAGGAGATAGGCAGTCCACCTGAAAAAGAATTCAGAGTAATGATAGTAAAGAGGATCCAAAATCTTGGAAATAGAACGGAGAAAATACAAGAAACGTTTAACAAGGACCCAGAAGAACTAAAGAACAAACAAACAATGATGAACAACCCAGTAAATGAAATTAAAAATTCTCTAGAAGGAATCAATAGCAGAATAACTGAGGCAGAAGAACGGATAAGTGACCTGGAAGATAAAAGAGTGGAAATAACTACCGCAGAGCAGAATAAAGAAAAGAGAATGAAAAGAATTAAGGACAGTCTCAGAGACCTCTGGGACAATATTAAACATACCAACATTCGAATTATAGGGGTCCCAGAAGAAGAAGAAAAAAAGAAAGGTTCTGAGAAAATATTTGAAGAGATTATAATTGAAAACTTCCCTAACATGGGAAAGGAAATAGTCAGTCAAGTTCAGGAGGCGCAGAGAAGTCCCATACAGGATAAATGCAAGGAGAAACACGCCAAGACACATATTAATCAAACTATCAAAAATTAAATACAAAGAAAAGATATTAAAAGCAGCAAGGGAAAAGCAACAAATAATATACAAGGGAATCCCCATAAGGTTAACAGTTGATCTTTCAGGAGAAAATCTGCAAGCCAGAAGAGAGTGATAGGACATATTTAAAGTGATGAAAGGGAAGAAGCTACAACCAAGATTACTCTACCCAGCAAGGATCTCATTCAGATTCGACAGAGAAATCAAAAGCTTTACAGACAAGCAAAAGCTAAGAGACTTCAGCACCATCAAACCAGGTCTACAACAAATGCTAAAGGAACTTCTCTAGGCAGGAAACACAAGAGAAGGAAAAGACCTATGAAAACAAGAGGGAGGAGATATGGGGATATATGTATATGTATAGCTGATTCACTGTTATAAAGCAGAAACTAACACACCATTGTAAAGCAATTATACTCCAATAAAGATGTTAAAAAAACCCCAAAATAATTAAAAAAATAGTAATAGGAACATACATATTGATAATTACCCTAAATGTAAATGGATTAAATGCTCCAACCAAAAGACAGAGACTGGCTGAATGGACACAAAAACAATAGCCATATATATATGCTGTCTAGAAGAGACCCACTTCAGACCTAGGGACACATACAGACTGAAAGTGAGGGGATGGAAAAAGATATTCCATACAAATGGAAATCAAAAGAAAGCTGGAGTAGCAAGTCTCATATCAGACAAAATAGACTTTAAAATAAAGACTATTACAGGAGACAAAGAAGGACACTACATAATGATCAAGGGATCGATCCAAGAAGAAGATATAACAATTGTAAATATTTATGCACCCAACATAGGAGCACCTCAATACATAAGGCACATGCTAACAGCCATAAAAGGGGAAATCGATAGTAGCACAATAATAGTAGGGGACTTTAACACCCCAGTTTCACCAATGGACAGATCAACCAAAATGAAAATAAATAAGGAAACAAAAGCTTTAAATGTTTCATTAAATAAGATGGACTTAATTTATATTTACAGGACACTCCATCCCAAAACAAGAGAATACACTTTCTTCTAAAGTGCTCATGGAACATTCTCCAGGATAGATCATATCTTGGGTCACAAATCAAGCCTTGGTAAATTTAAGAAAATTGAAATAGTATCAAGTATCTTTTCTGACCACAACACTATGAGACTAGATATCAATTACAGGAAAAAAACTGTAAAAAATACAAACACGTGGAGGCTAAACAACACACTACTAAATAACCAAGAGATCACTGAAGAAATCAAAGAGGAAATCAAAACATACTTAGAAAAAAGACAATGGAGACACGACAACCCAAAACCTATGGGATGCAGCAAAAGTAGTTCTAAGAGGGAAGTTTATAGCAATACAATCCTACCTCAAGAGACAAGAAGCATCTCAAATAAACAACCTAACCTTACACCTAAAGCAATTAGAGAAAGAAGAACAAAAAACCCAAAGTTAGCAGAAAGAAAGAAATCATAAAGATCAGATCAAAAAAATGAAAAAGAAATGAAGGACACGATAGCAAAGATCAATAAAACTAAAATCCGGTTCTTTGAGAAGATACACAAAATTGATAACCCATTAGCCAGACTCATCAAGAAAAAAAGGGAGAAGAAAATCAATAGAATTAGAAACGAAAAAGGAGACAACTAACATTGCAGAAATACAAAGGATGATAAGAGATTACTACAAGCAACTATATGCCAATAAAATGGACAACCAGGAAGAAATGGACAAATTCTTAGAAAAGCACAACTTTCTGACAGTGAACCAGGAAGAAATAGAAAATATAAACAGATCAATCACAAGCACTGAAATTGAGACTGTGATTAAAAGTCTTCCAACAAACAAAAGCCCAGGACCAGATGGCTTCACAGGCGAATTCTATCAAACATTTAGAGAAGAGCTAACACCTATCCTTCTCAAACTCTTCCAAAATATAGCAGAGGGAGGAACACTCCAAAAATCATTCTACGAGGCCACCATCACCCTGATACCAAAACCAGACAAAGATGTCACAAAGAAAGAAAACTACAGGCCTATATCACTGATGAACATAGACGCAAATATCCTCAACAAAATATTAGCAAACAGAATCCAACATAGCACTTAAAAGGATCATACACCATCATCAAGTGGGGTTTATCACAGGAATGCAAGGATTCTTCAATATACACAAATCAATCAATGTGATACACCATATTAACCAATTGAAGGAGAAAAACCCTATGATCATCTCAGTAGATGCAGAAAAAACTTTCAACAAAATTCAACACCCATTTATGATAAAAACTTTTTAGAAAGTAGGCATAGAGTGAGCCTACGTCAACATAATAAACGTCATGTATGACAAACCCACAGCCAACATCGTTCTCAGTGGTGAAAAACTGAAACCATTTCCTCTCAGATCAGGAAAAAGACAAGGTTGCCCACTCTCACCACTATTATTCAACATAGTTTTGGAAGTTTAGCCACAGCAATCAGAGAAGAAAAAGAAATAAAAGGAACCCAAATCAATAAGTAAGAAGTAAAACTGTCACTGTTTGCAGATGACATGATACTATACATAGAGAATCCTAAAGATACTACCAGAAAACTACTAGAGCTAATCAATGAATTTGGTAGAGTAGCAGGATACAAAATTAATGCACAGAAATCTCTTGCATTCCTATACACTAATGATGAAAAATCTGAAAGGGAAATTAAGGAAACACTCTCATTTATCATTGCAACAAAAAGAATAAAATGTCTAGTAATAAACCTACCTAAGGAGACAAAAGACCTGTATGCAGAAAACTATAAGACACTGATGAAAGAAATTAAAGATGATACAAATAGATGGAGAGATATACCATGTTCTTGGACTGGAAGAATCAACACTGTGAAAATGATTATACTACCCAAAGCAATCAACAGATTCAATGCAATCCCTATCAAAGTACCAATGGCTTTTTTCACAGAACTAGAACAAAACAACTTCACAATTTGTATGGAAACACAAAAGTCCCCAAATAGCCAAAGCAATCTTGAGAAAGAAAAACAGAGCTGGAGGAATCGGGCTCCCTGACTTCAGACTATACTACAAAGCTACAGTAATCAAGACAGTATGGCACTGACACAAAAACAGAAATATAGATCAGTGGAACAGGATAGAAAGTCCAGAGATAAACCCACACAGCTATGGTCACCCTATCTTTGATAAAGGAGGCAAGAATATACAATGGAGAAAAGATAGCCTCTTCAATAAGTGCTGCTGGGAAAACAGGACAGCTACATGTAAAAGAATAAAATTAGAACATTCCCTAACACCATACACAAAAATAAACTCAAAATGGATTAAAGACCTAAATGTAAGGCCAGACACTATAAAACTCTCAGAGGAAAACATAGGCAGAACACTCTATGACATAAACCACAGCAAGATTCTTTTTGACCCACCTCCTAGAGAAATGGAAATAAAAATAAAAACAAATGGGACCCAGTGAAACTTAAAAGCTTTTCACAGCAAAGGAAACCATAAACATAACGAAAAGACAACCCTCAGATTGGGAGAAAATATTTGCAAATGAAGCAGCTGACAAAGGATTGATCTCCAAAATATAAAAGCAGCTCATGTAGCTCAATATCAAAAAAACAAACAACCCAATCCAGAAATGGGCAGAAGACCTAAGTAGACATTTCTCTAAAGAAGACATACAGATGGCCAAGAGGCACATGAAAAGCTGCTCATCATCACTAAATATTAGAGAAATGCAAAGCAAAACTGCAGTGAGGTATCACCTCATACACGTTAGAACGGGCATCATCAAAAAATCTACAAACAACAAATGCTGGAGAGGGTATGGAGAAAAGGGAACCCTCCTGCACTGTTGGTGGGAATGTAAATTGATACAGCTATTATGGAGAACAGTATGGAGGTTCCTTGAAAAACTAAAAATAGAACTACCATTTGACCCAGCAATCCCACTACTGGGCATATACCCTGAGAAAACCATAATTCAAGAAGAGTCATGTACCACAATGTTCATTGCAGCAGTATTTACAATAACCAGGACATGGAAGCAATCTAAGTGTCCATCGACAGATGAATGGATAAAGAAGATGTGGCACATATATACAAATGGAATATTACTCAGCCATAAAAAGAAACGAAATTGAGTTATTTGTAGTGAGGTGGAGGGACCTAGAGTCTGTCATACAGAGTGAAGTAAGTCAGAAAAAGAAAAACAAATACTGTATGCTAATGCATATATATGGAATCTAAAAAAAAAAGGTTCTGATGGACCTAGGGGCAGGACAGGAATAAAGATGCAGATGTAGAGAATGGACTTGAGGACACGGGGAGGGGGAAGGGTAAGCTGGGACAAAGTGAGAGAGTGGCATGGACATATATACACTACCAAATGTAGAATAGCTAGCTAGCGGGAAGCAGCCGCATAGCACAGGGAGATCAGCTCGGTGCTTTGTGACCACCTAGAGTGGTGGGAGGGGGACGCAAGAGGGAGGGGATATGGGGATATATGTTTGTGTATAGCTGATTCACTTTGTTATACAGCAGAAAGTAACACAACATTGTAAAGCAATTATACTCCATAAAGATATATTAAAAAAAAAAGGTTTTTGACACTATTTCAAATCCCTAGAAGACTTAACCCTGATATCTAGAAGCAAGAATGTGGCCAAACTTAAAAGGACGTCTGCCTGGACAGGTGGCTGCTGGCTCCACTGGTACCTGCCTGGGTGCTGTGGTTTTATGTCGTTTACCCTTAGCACAGGTAGAAGAAGAGGGAAAGGGGGTTTCACGGGAGAGGTGGGAGCTGCAGTTAAAAGGTAGATGATATCTGTACCAATATAAAAAGTCAAAGGAGGACATGCTGATGAAGGCATAAACTGTCTAAAAATTAAACACAAGACTGAACTCTTGGTGGTACCCATTAATACACACACCATAATTCTGACTTTTCAATCTCTCTGCCAGGAATGTTATGGGATGGTGTATGCCTCACCTAAGAGCACATGCATATGTGTGTGTGTGTGTGTGTGTGTGTGTGCGCGCGCGTGTGTGTTTGTGACAGCTGACAATGTATATGAAGAGAGACGATTTGCCGTTTAAACAGATGCCATAGTGGGCAATGCGTGTTCACATTACAGGGCTGGGACTGAGGGACGGTTAGGGGCACACACGCCTGGCGTGGCCTCCTAGAGGGTTAGTCAGTCATGTCAGACCAAGTAACGAGCAAGTGACCCAAGAGCATTACTCTATCTTTATTTATTTGATTTTTTTAATTGAAGTACAGTTGATTTACAATGTTGTGTTAGTTTCAGGTGTACAGAAAAATGATTCAGTTACACATACAGTCATATGTTGTTTTTCAGATTCTTTTTCATTATGATTTATCACAGGGTATTGAATATAGTTCCCTGTGCTATACAGTAGGACCTTATTGTTTACCTATTTTACATATAATAGTTTGTATCTGCCAATCCTGGAGCATTAAAAGAGTTTAAATCCCCATGTCACTCTGAAGACCCCGCTCCGCGGGAACTACCTAGAAAAGACAGAGCGACTTCCCGCTGTGACTCGTGGACACGCTCTCAGGGAGGAGAACTGAAGCCAAGCGTGTCAGGTTTAACTGTCCACATTCACAGAACACTTGCCAGGAATAAAAGTTATGACTTTGTCCGTCTTCCTCTTTTTCTTTTTTAAGCGAAAAAAAAAAAAGTTCACTTAAGTTTTTTGTTGTTGTTAAGGAGCCTTTGTTATTCTGTGTCTCTGGGATGAAAAGTAAGATCTTGTTCTGATTCTCCATTCCCCAATGTCTTCCTCTTTGGAAATTGAAGTTTAAAAAAAGTCTGTATTCAAGTGACCCAAGGTGGATTCTTCTGTATATCTGGCTGGAAATTCACTAAGAAAAACACTGCTTTCTAATTTTTTGAGATGTTCCCAGTGGGACGAGACTGAGAGACCCCACTGGAAGGGGCTTAAAGCAGTGCCTGTGGAGATCCCTCTCATCATGTGAGGCCTGGATCCGGGTCCAGGTACCTGACAGCCACTGTGCGACAGCTCACAGGGGAGCGGTGAGCTGAGAACTGACTGATGGGCTGTGACTGGAACAGCAGCCGCTCAATGGACCTTCTAGAGAGTGGCTGAGGGTTTCCCACACAGCATCTCTGCCCACCCTGCTATCTGCTGCACCTGCCCTGTTGAAGCAGTGTCCCTGCCTGGACCACACCTCCTCCTTCTCGCAGACTCAGATGTCACAGACCAGCTCCAATGCCGCCCCGTGTGGATCGTGCCCTAACTTCCCCGGGCAGAATAAGCCACTCCCTCCACCTTGCTTTCTGCACAGCGCTGACCACTCTGTTGTGTGGTAACTGGGAGCCCAGGCAAGCTGGTCTCCCCTGTAAGACTCTGAGCTCCTCCTACCCAGAACTAACTGTTCATGACTGAGCACGGAACATGACACACACTAAACGTGCAGAACAGTGACATTTCTTTTTAGAATAAGAAGCCCATGTTAGCCACAGCTGTGGCTTCCTTACCATTTAAAGACCCACAAGCGAGGGAGTTTAGAGAAAACGTGCAAAGTAAAAGGCACAGTAAGTCGAGGGCCCTGCTGGCCATGTTTGCCAGACCCATCCATATGGCTTATCCTATGTTCTTTCCCTCAAACCGCGGGCCCAAAGCGATGCGTGGAGACATTCTATAAAGGTATCTGAGCCCTAAATTATGACGCAGGGACAGACCGGACTCCTGGCTCTATTTCCTAGGCCTCTGACTCTGGGCAAGTCAACTCCTCTCCCCCAATAACTGGAAGGCAATATGCAAATAAAAACAGTATTACTGAATGAACTATGAGGGGGTTTCTCAAATACGTTTCATTATTATTGTATCAAAGAAAATTGGGGTGAGGCCTTACAGGGTTGCCATGGATATCAGACATAGGAAAGATCTTCGTCAACTCTGGGAAATACATAACTGTCATTCTGCTGTTGTTGTTATTCCAACTACTGCTACCAGTGCACCTGAATGAAAGATTCTTTCTTAAAATGGTTTGGAGACACACACATTCCTAGACTTATAAAGCCTCTACACTCTCAGTCCTCAGACAACACAGATTTAACATATATAAAGGTTTTTAAAAATAACATATACACTCTAGGAGTTTCTATACTTAATCAGTACAGTTAACCTCCTGGAGATGTAAACCTCTGCTCTCCTAAGAAGCAGAGCAGGTTCCTCTCCCTGGCCACCCTCAGAAGGAGGTGGGAAGAGACCACACTCTCTGAGGCCAGCAAGGCCCAGGAGAGAAGGAGAGGGTCCTATTGGAGCTGATGGGCTAAGAGTACAGCTGGGAAAACGTATCTCCAGAAATTCCTCAGCTCTTCCTTCAGAACCACCTAGAAAAGATGCTTAGTCACGGAAGCTTCATAAACATGGATATTAAAAGTAATCCTAGGACTCCGAGGAACGCCATTCAGTGAGACCCACAAACCGCTCCAGCCTTACCCTTTGTCGACACTGGCGTGGACGGCTGCAACAACCCCTTCCAGGACGCAGAGAGGGTCCGCCGGCCCCCCGAGGTCAGCACTGCCTCCGCTGCGAAGGGAGAGACAGAGAGAGGAACGGAATCAGAACAGGATGGCTCAAGCCTCAGAAACAAGTGGACATTTACACTCGGATGAATCCAGCTGGATCTCGGCACAGCATGTACCGCCAGCTCATAGCCGTTCGTGGTATATGCAGCCCACAAGGGTACCAAGCCCTATACTGTGTGCTAAGGATGTGGAGATGAAACCTCTGCCCTTAAAGAGCTCACAGTCTAATACAGGCTTGTTTTCCTACCAAGAGAGTAGAGGAAAAGGGGAAAAAAAGAAGGAAAAAGACAGAGTAAGAAAATCTACTTGCCTTCTGTCATCCAAAAATTCAAAGATATACTCAATGGGCATCAAAAATAAGAGCTACTTTAAGCATTAAGTATATAATAATCTAAATTCTCTAGCTGGCCTTGTTTCAAAACACTAATGTTTACGTGGTACTTACTAGGTAGCAGGTACTGCTAAGTGCTTCACATACACCCTGACAGTTAATAATCTCAACAGCCCGTGAGACAGGCCCTATTATGCCCATTCTACAAATGCGTATGTCTGGAACTCTACTGAATTCTGAAAACGTAACAGAGGAAAGAGAAGTTTTAGATGAGTTTTTGAACAGTTTGTTAGATGATTTAAACCAACTGCTGCTGTATGTTCATCCCTTTGTCATTTTATGCCTACTAAATTTCACTAACTTTCTAAAACGTAAATGTTATGGACATAGTCAATAGCAATTTGTTTTCCTTTGAAAAAGAGGTAGGTGAACTGAAGTTCCCCTTCCCGCCACTACTGAAAGATTTAACTCATTTTTATTGAATGTCTCCTGTACACTAAGTCTAACATTTATTAGATCAGAACAAAATCTTCAGTAGTAGAACTGGGCACAGGGAAAAAGAAAGGAGTATAATTTATGTCAGAATTTTATAAACGTAAAAATATATCATATTTTAATTATATGAAAATGTACAATTTTTGAAAAATAAACTAAATTATATTCAAGGCAGTAATTTTTCAAATTTTTATTTTTGTGAGCTTCATCTAAGCCTTGATTTAAGAAATAATACAAGATAACTGAATCAAAAAGGTATAAAACATGGTAAACAATTATCTGTCATCATTTGAAAGAGGAAAGTGGCTCTTATAATCACAACCACCACCAAAACATAAGCTCGTAATAGAATAAAGCTTTATTCATTTCATATTTGCGATTTCTAAAAAGTGTTACACTATTTCATTTCTCTCCCTGTATATAAAATTACCAGATACCTCAGAGCATTAAGGTGAAAACCGGATGAAGCTGGGTAATTAAACTGATGAAGCCTCATTTGATTTCAGTTCAGCTGCTGAAAACTGACACGCATTTAATCAAAAAGTTCCTCAAGAGCAACACAGAATTACAAAGAATGCTTAAAAGAAGAATAATTTAAACACAACTAAATCTCTTAGGCTAATTGCATTATTCACAGAAAGCACTTGATGCCTCACTATTTTCTAAGCTCAACTTTCCCTTTTTCCTAATCCCCTTGGATGTATTCCTACAAAGGTACCAGCCTATCGACAGAAAGCTAGAATTTCTCAATTGTCAGTTTTATGCCATTAATTGCAGGTAAATAATGTCCTAAGATACTTAACACATGTCCAACTTCTTCAGCATATGATTAACCTTGCCTTGTGTACTTCAAAACAAACTTCTGGGAACTGGTTTCCCACTGCTACAAAGAAGGGGAATTAGAAGAGACAAGCTCGGAAAAATCCATGCTGAAGTCACATGACGGTCTGACACTTAGCGACCTGCTTCACATGCCATTTTGGCCTTTCCCTTATTTCAAGAATTATCTGGGTGCGAGAGAGGGTCTACCCAGAAGTTAGCTAGCTTCTTGACATGTTACACACAGGACCAATGACAGAACACTGCCACGGTTCTGCATTCGCAAGATATTTTAAGACATGAGACTGAGAAGTCTCATCATAATCTCTCACTTTTTATGAAGTACATCATACTTTATAAAATGCTCCTACATACATGGTAGTATTTTACCTTTCTAACAACCGTGAAACAAGCACATTACTGGCAAAGTATCAGCTCAGGTTCCCCTCAGTGACTGTTTTAGAGCTTACCTCAGCGCAGAGACGATTTGCGTTATTGCACCGTGTACTATATCCTTAGGCGAGACGTCAAGAGGGCCAACGGCCACCTCTAGCAGCTGTTGAATCATTCTTAGAGGCTGACCGTCTAAACACATGGCCACGGCTTGAGCCTGAACTTTCCCTTTTTCTGATCGAGACAGATCATAGAGGTAACTATATTTCTGCAGCGTTTCCTGCAAACATAGGGAATTCAACATGTAAATATCAACTAGGAATTACATGTCTACATGGACAGAGTGAAATATACTTAGAAGCTCTCAAACCAAATACGCTATGACCACAAACACCACATGGAGGAATACGCAGGGGTTGTTAAGAGCTTGGTCTCCAGGGCCACCCAGGCTTGAGTGCAATCCTCGCTTTAATTAGTAAGCCACTGTGATCTCAACTTTCCAGTATCTATAAAACGAGGATGAGGACAATCACTTCTTATGAACAGAGGATGTCATAAACATTCAATAATATAAAAATCAGTCCTTGGGCTTCCCTGGTGGCACAGTGGCTGAGAGCCCACCTGCCGATGCAGGGGACGTCGGTTCATGACCCGGTCTGGGAGGATCCCACATGCCGCGGAGCGGCTGGGCCCGTGAGCCATGGCTGCTGAGCCTACGCGTCCGGAGCCTGTGTTCCGCAACGGGAGAGGCCACAGCAGTGAGAGGGCCATGTACCGCAAAAAAAAAAAAAAAAAAAAAAAATCAGTCCTTTAGCACAATGTTAGGCACAAAGTAATGCTCATTAAGGGCAAATTTCTCTATTATTATTATTGTGCTATAACCACATGATAGGTATAATCTATTAAGCATCAACTATGTAAACCCAGGTATTGTACATATGTCATCTAATTTAATGTTTATCATTATCCCACAAGGAGTTTTTTAATTAGCTCCACTTTACCAAAAGGGAAATAGAAGACCAAAGATGTTAAGTAACATGTCCAAAGTCACACAGCCAGCCGTTAATGGATCTTAGGATTAGAATCCGAGATTCTACTTTCCCCACTGCACTCTCCCACTCCACACTGCCTGCCCCTCTTTGATAATACTGTACAAACTAACATGACAACAAATAACTTAATAGGACATCAGCTACCATTGTTCAGCGTACCAAATATGGCCACTTGATGTTAATAACACTTTCCAACTTTCACAAGTAATTCTCAGTATAACTGCTTTGTCTTTCAAAACAACCATGTGGAAATCTAAACATTAACTGGAAATTTGATGATATTGAAGAATTACTATTACCTTTTTTACTGGTAATGCTGTAGTGGTTAAGTTTAAACATATCTTTTAGAAATAGATATGGAAGGATTTGTGGATACAATGAAAAGATGACTGGGTTTTTCTTTAAAATGGTCCACAGGCGCGTAGTAAGGGTAGGTGGGGTAGGGGTGAAATAAGGTTGGTCACATTCTGATAATTGTGGAAGCTGGGAGCTGGGCACTTGAGATTTCATGTCACTATTCTCCCCATTGTTTTCTAAACTTTCTATTAAAAAAAAAAAAGACTGTGAGTTAGGCAGGGCAGTTACTAGTATCCCTACTGAGACAAGGGGAAACTGAGGCCCCTATGGCCTGTAATTGAAATTGCACTAACCTTCTTGAGTATATAAGATGGTCTTTCACGCAGTATATATAAAGAGGTTAAAATCAAGGCCTGAACTTAAAAGGGACAAATATATGAGGCTGAAGTTACTTCCAGCATTTGCTCTGAAAGGCGCCTTAACAAAATCATATAATGTTCAATTTAGGAATCAGAAGAGGCTCCTATTAGACCATCCACGGTCTAACATCTGCAAGTAGCTATTTGGTCCCTTTAAATCTAGCTGAAGCAAGTGGCTGATTTTGTTAATAACCCCCTTGGCCCCATATACACTACTCTCGCCACCGAAAGACAATACTTATTCCAAGGAGAGCAATAACAATTCTCCAGATACGAATAGAGAATACTTGATTAGAAAAATGAATACATATTTTAAAAGTTTTATACTAGTGAGTATAAATCACTTTTACCTGAAGATCCAAATTTTACCCTAGTTCTTATAATTATTGATTATAGAACTGTATCAACAGGATAAAATCAAGATTGGTAAAGCCAATCTGCTCCCTGCAAAGGCTTCTATATTGCTCATACCGTTATTTAATATTATTCATTAGATAGCCTAACAGGCGCTGTAAAGTACAGACTGAAATAAAAGTGCTATCAGACTTTTGAATTCTTCCCATTATCTTTTGCACGAGGGGCTTACATTTCTGTGTCTCATACATATTTTGAAGTCTCCCATTTGTTCATTATCTGGACTCCTCTCCACTGACTGATCTTTCTGGTCAGGAATAATTTTTACAAACCAAGAATACAATTCAATAAACTTGTAAGGTTTAAGAAAAATAAAAGAGGAGGTTAGTGGCCACTTACAGGTTCATTCACCATAGCATTAAAGGGCAAATGGAATTTTTTTTATATACCTAAACGCTGTTTTCACCTAGATGAAGATCATTTACTTATTGATTTGTCAATTTTTAAGTTATGGAAAAGAATATTAAAATTTCCATGACTGTGACAATACAGAAGAAAAGCTCCAAAGGCTACAGAGGGTTTCCTCATATAGTCCCAACACCCTGGTCCCCAACCTCATCATGGCAGGGGCTCCTGACTCTCATGGGGTGCTTTCTGAGACACCATCAGGGTCTCAACAAGAAACCAACTAGGAACAACTTTATTAGCCAAAACAGTCATATCAATAATGAAGTTATACTGGGAAATGCAACATAAAAACAGGATGAGTACATATAATTTTTTAAAAAAACTGTTGAAGCAGGCATGGATGGCTATTTCTGAATTTTTCTGAAGTTTAGGAGGAAAAAAATATATCACTATTCAATTGGACAGCAAAACATCTACCAGCTAGAAGGAGAGCTTGAGAACCACAGTCTTCATCATTTCTCAGCTTTAGCAACCACTTTCTCACCCCAGGCACCCATCCTGGCCCCCCTTCTCCCACCCCTCTCACCTCCTCACGTCCTTCCTCCCCAAGTTATCAATTGTGTTAAGTGGCCTAAAATCCTTTTTAAAGAAGCGAAAACTGAATTGACAATCAAGAGATAATGAAGAGGTTAAAGGATAAAGATTTAAGACCATTATCTGGAAGATTTGGAGGTGGGGGGAATAAATTAGGAGTTTAAGATTAACATATACACACTACTATGTATAAAACATATCAATAACAAGGACCTACTATATAGCACAGGCAACTATAGTCAGTGTCCTATAATAAGCTATAATGGAAAAGAATCTGAAAAAAGGATACACACACACACACACACACACACACACGTGTGAGTGTGTGTGTGTGTGTATATATATATATATAACTGAATCACTTTGCTGTACACCTGAAACTAACCCAACACTGTAAATTAACTATACCTCAATAAAAAAATGGTTATTGAAAAAAAATCTGCAAGATTGAAAACCCTATCAAAACTACGAATATAGCTTTAAAGGATAAATGAAAGAATACACTGGTATTATCTGAGTGAGTGAGCACACAGAAGTAGTCTGCATTTCATCACCTGCTCACTATTCTTCAGAGAAACGATGAAGCTGTGGTTGAGGGTTTCCAGGTGAGCCAGTGAGTTCTCCAGATGATTCAGGGCATCTGCGTAGGTCATCTTAGAATCACTAGCCTCTTGAATGTCTTCTGAATTTCTTTTCCTTGGCTTCTCAATAAAATGTTTGACTGTCTTAATAGCCTTTCCAGTCATTTCTTTACGTGCTTCCACAGATAGCTTTAACAAACAAACAAACAAGAAAGACAGGAATTGAACAAAAGTGAGACAAATCACCCTACATTATTACACATGGCATATGTAAAAGATATTAATGTGGTAGAGAGAACAAAAGTAAAATTTTAATATATCCAACTTTAGTGAATAGGACTTTTGCTAGACTGGTTTTTCTCCCATGAAGAAAACAAAAATAGGGAGGTACCACTTGCACTATTACATGAGCAAATACAGCTTTTTAAATGCTAATACCCCAAAGCAGGTGGTGTCTCGATGAAACTAAAAGTCAAATAGATTACTGGTTACAGTGAAAAATTGAGGAGTCAATTCTACAACCAGTTCTGATCATTTATTATAAGGAAATAATTCAAAAGAAGCAAACAGTACAGGAATGAAGATCTTAACTGGAATAAGAACATAAAAGTAAAACTGCAAAAGCAAAATCTAATTGTCTGATGATATGAGATATGGTAACCAGCTTATGATAAATTACTAGATAAAACATTATGCAGCCATTAAAATTAGAATTATAAAAACAGTATAGCCGTTTGGAAAATGGTTATCATAAAATGTTCAATTTTAGGAATCAGAAATCATAAAACTATTTATACCATGCTTACATTAAAATCTGAACTATACCTGTG
Organism: Stenella coeruleoalba; assembly: GCF_951394435.1. Taxonomy (NCBI): domain Eukaryota; kingdom Metazoa; phylum Chordata; class Mammalia; order Artiodactyla; family Delphinidae; genus Stenella; species Stenella coeruleoalba. The sequence goes on along the minus strand of NC_137159.1, from coordinate 79,036,950 downwards.
CATGTGGCTGAACACACACACACACACACACACACACACACTCTCTCTCTCTCTCTCTCTCTCTCTCTCTCTCTCTCTCTCTCTCTCTCTCTCTCTCTCTATTGGTGACCATTATGTTAAAGTGTTGGGATCATGAGCAATTCTGTTCTTCTCGATTTTCCAAATTTTCTATGATAATGTTGCATTCACTCATTTACTCACCAACTGCTTACTGGATTCTGATGTGTGACGGCCGCTGCGAAAGGTAGGCAAGGGTCATAGTTTTCTAGTATCTGATATGTTAAGCTCGCTTGGCCTCAAGAAAACTGAAGTTTAAACTTACCCCGCTTGGATGGAGGTACCACGTACCTCTGAGCCATTCTGGGGCCTTTTCAGGCCCTGCTGATCTGTGCTGCTCTGGGCCCTGGAACTCAGTCTCTTGTCAACTACTCCAGCAGACGTGTACTAGAGCCTTAAAAGGGCTTTGTGTTGATTTAACAACAACAACAACAATAACAGACAAAGAGTCCTAGGACAAACTGTTATCTTTCCTATTACTTCTTAAAATCAGTCACGGTCCGTCTCTGGGTATTCTGAAAACTAGGCACAGGCGGCAATACACGGCACCAGCGACCACATCAATCAACACGTGGCAAACCTCCCCCACCCTCCATTTCCCATCAGCTCCCTCCAAGTCATTCCACATAAGAGTAATGTTTTATGAGAGATGGCATTTTCTTAATCCCATATACATATTGGTAAAAGGATCTTTAGGAAAGCACTGCTTTCCCTGAATTGTAAGTATCTGCTTTGCAAACGCAGCTTCCAAACAAGTTCTGTGGCCCCCACTCCTTACCAGCACCCATGACATGAAACAAAATCAGAAGCTACCACTGACTGCCAAGTATTAGTTCCATTACTATCTCTTCCCCTAAATAAAGTGCGAACTCCTTTCTGCGACTGAGAAATACAAGATACTAGAACTTGTGTTTAGTTCATCAGACCTCCCTACGCCCCATTATGTGGATGGAAAGACCAAGCCCCAGGGAGGCTGGGTGGTATGTTTGGGTTCATTATGAGAGTGAGGAGAGTAAAAGTCGGAATTCAGATCCCGTGGTTACCAAGACAGGGCTTCCCCTTCACTGCGCGTCACACAGATGCCACTTGGTCATGTCTGCCTCATCACAGGCTCTGACAGAGCATGAACAAAATCAAGGCTTCAAAGCCCTACTAGGCCCTATATGATTTGCCCTTCACTTCACCCCACCTCTCTAAGCCTGTATCCCGCCTCTCTCCTGCTCTCAGCCCACTCTTAAGACACTCACCTCCCTGCAGGCCCGCAGAGTCTTTCCACTTGTTGGTCCCTCTGCCTGAAATGTTCTCCTCCCAGTGTATCCTCATGGCTCATTCCTGTGCTTCCCTCAGGACTCGGCACAAACATCGCCTTATCCGAGGCTTCCCTGACTACTGAGTAAGAGCTGCCACATCCGCCATCCTCACTTGGCCTCGTTCTCCTTACCCTGCGTTATTTTTTCTTCACAACTGGCATGCTGTGTTTCTATGTGCTTACGGTCTGACTGTCACTGCTATCTTCCCAGACCTCAGAATGGTGGCTCATACAGAACACATTTGTTGAAGGTATAAAGGAATGAACGGATGAATGACAACATTTCCAAAAGACAGAACAGCCCAAGCAGAGCTGCAGAAGCAGGAAGGCTTATGACCTACGTATAACCACTCGTGAGCACTTCAGACGGAGCAGGGGTGGCAAGGGCCAGATAGGAACACGCTAGGCTTTGCAGGGCACGCGCAGCCTCTGTTACATCTTCTCTTGGTTGGCTGGCTGGCTGGCTAGTTCTTACAGTCCTTTAAGAAGATATAAAAACCAGTCTTAAGGTATCTGAGAAAAAACTGTCATCCTTTCTCAAGCCTGCCTTTGTCTGTCCTTCCAGAATCAGCTCAGGGTTCACTCCTTTGAGATGCCGTCCCTAACATCATCTCCTCCTGCTACGTGTTCCTTTTAAAGCTTACCTGTATCAAAGAAAGCATCACACTGTGTTAAAATCGGCTGGTTACCCGTACGTTTCCCTGACTAAACAATGTGATCCTTCAGGGTAGAAACTGTGCTTTTTAAATCTCTGTATCCCTAGCACCTAATACAATCTCTAGCACATTGTAGACAAACAGAAAATAGCTACTAAATTACTAAACAACTCTGCTCAACATACAGGGGAGAAGTGGCATGGGTATATATACACTACCAAACGTAAAATAGCTAGCTAGTGGGAAGCAGCCGCATAGCGCAGGGAGATCAGCTCGGTGCTTTGTGACCACCTAGAGGGGTGGGATAGGGAGGGTGGGAGGGAGACGCAAGAGGGAGGGGATATGGGGATATACGTATACATATAGCTGATTCACTTTGTTATACAGCAGAAACTAACACAACATGGTAAAGCAATTACACTCCAATAAAGATGTTAAAAAAAATGCAATGAAGTAACATGTTCTCAATGTGTCCCTAGAAACCTGTAGTCCAGAATGCACCAGAAGGCTCCAATTTCTCAGGGGCCACAGTGTCCTGTTCTGGTAAGATGGCCCCACGAGACTAAAACTGCAACATTTTAAAGAACTTGACACGAAAACCTCAGGACCAGATGTGTGCTATCGGGACAATGCCAGTTGGTAGTAATCAGAAGAGACGCAGGAAGAGGCACAAGGACATTAAACTGTGATGAGTTTGGGTTTATTCACTGACATCCATCCAGTGAAGGCGCTGTACATCCGCCTCGGGCTGGGTGCTGGCGACACAGACAAAATCAGATCGGGTCCCTGCCCCTACGTATGTTAAACTCTGGTTGGAAAGACAGAGAGATAAAAGGCATTATACGGAAGCAGGATCCTTATCCAAGTGCGGGAGGGTTAACGCGACCTGCTGCAGAGAGCCTCCAAGGGGCACTGCGTCCCGACTGGAAGTGAGGGACTGGAAGGAAGGTCTGCTGAGGGAGGCTCTCTCTAAGGAGAGTCATCAGGAGTGAGTCGGCATAAAGACAAGAAAAGAAGAACTTCACGAGGTCCCCAGGTTACAGGGGCAGGTGGGGACGCTGAGGGTAAATCAGCATGGCCGGGATGCAGCCTGCAAGTAAAGGCCCGTCAGAGCCTGAGGGAGGAAGAAGCGGTGGCCCAACACGAAGGGCCTGTGTGCCGGGCGACGGGACTGCTCTCTATCACCCTCACGCCTGGGAAGCCATGAAAGGAAGGAGCTCATGCAGAAGAGTGACACGATCAGTACTATCGTTGTCATGAATGTCTTGATTCAAAATTCACCGAGACAACTTTCCTTGCGTGCAGGTACTTTAAGCCTGATAAACCTCGCACAGCAGATTTACTTTTTCTTTTAAAAATGAATATAGTGTGACTTCGAAGATAGGGCTGATATTTAGGAAATGACAAGTGACTTCAGAAAAGCCAGATGCTACCTACAGAGTCAGCTGGACAAATCAGGGTTTACCTACTGTTCACACTGCTAATAGCAACTAATAGGGGACAGACAGATACCTTTCTTTTTGGGTTCAATGTAAAACCTCACCCTACTTTTCTTTCATCTCTCCCCCTCTTCAAGCACAAACACTCCAACACTTACCATGTGCTAGGCCTGGTCTGGGCACAGGGGATACAAAGGGAAATCAAAAAACAATCTCTACCTTTGAAGAACATACATCCTAATGGAAAAACCAAACACAAAAGTAAGTATTTATAAAATGTGACAGAAGTATAAACTAACTATGTGGGTGCGAGAAAAGGCATCTGTCTTAGGAAGGCAAGGAAGTCTTTATAAAGGAGGACTTGAAGGATGAGCAAGAATTCCTGTGGAAGAAGCAGGTGAGGGGAATTTCAGTAGAGAGTGCAGCATGGGGACTTTAAAAAGGGAACGCGCTATGATTGTGACTCTCAACCTTCTATTGTACACCTGAGGGATATAATACACTCCCACCAAAAACAGTGGCTCACCACCTCGAGGAGTCTCATGGGGGTGGAACGGTGGAGGCGAACCATCAGCTAACAGTATATTTGGGAAAACAGGAAACATCACTTCTGAAAAAGATCAAAAAATGCCCTCATAGCATTTTTTGAGGAGGAATTTGATAGAGGAATTTGATCCCCTCATAGCGCATCCTCAATCCCACTGCCAAGAAAAGTTAGACACTCTTGTTCCTTCAATCTCACTTCCGTGGAAAATCACAGCTCTAGGGGTAAGGGAGAGCCCTTGGTGTAAAGTGGAAAGTCTGTGTGTGTTCAGGCAGGAGACGGTCCTGCAGAGAAAGGACACAAAGGAGGGCTAGGGTCACCACAGGCGCCACGTTGGGAAACGTACATTTTTCCTTCAGGCCAGTGACCTTCAAACTGGGGTATATGTGCCCCAGTCACAAAGCCTTTTTGAAGGGTACAAAGGTTCAGATAATTTTAAGGGAATCAGTTCCTAAACTTTTACCTTCTCTAAATACTCCTTCCAAAGACTGGCCTTGAGAACGTGCTGGAGGTCAGAGTGTCAGGCCTATTCTCTTTTACCGCAGGCCTTCCTCTGCTTACACAAGAAAGACATGCTCTGCATCCTTCTTGAATCAGACTCTGATACACTGTCCTGGAGTCTGAAAAGCTCCAGAACACCAAACGAAGGGACAATTCAAGTCCTGGTGTGTGACATGACTCCAACATCTGGATAACATTTCTTTTTGCATGTCAGAAGGTTTTCGATTCTTTGCTTTCAAAAAACTTTATGAAGGATCTAATTGAGTTGTCAGTTGATAAATCATTACAAATGATTTTTAACAATAGATTGCTACGTGATTTTTGGCTGATAACCTTGAGGGCATTCAAAGAATCGAGTGGCACTGCTATGACAAAACTCCTTGCCCATCCACTGTGAACAAAGTTTCAAAATATTCATGCCTATAAAAATGTAAAATGGAAAGAACTGATGTTGAGTGCAATATCAATCTAGCAATAGTAATAGTCAGCCATGGGCACATAAACTAATTAGAAACAACGTTTAAAGCCCTACCCATCTCATTAAGAGGTACATTTTAAATACAATTTTCTTGCAATTAATGCTTATTTATCAAAAGTTAATGTATCTATGTTGTTCTAGTATATACTGCAATAATTGAAACAATAACTCAATACAGAGTAATTTTTAAAAAATAATCTTAGAGCCCTATTGAAACCTCACAACTCAGATTGGGACTGGAAGCCCCATGTTTGTAACCCTCAAAATTCATACATTGAAATCCTAACCCCAGAGGTGATGGTAGGCGTGGGTGGGGACTGTGGGAGGTACGTAAGTCACGAGGGTGGAGCCCTTATTAATGAAATTAGTGCCTTGTACAAGAGGCTCCAGAAAGATCCCTATCCCCTTCGGCCATGTGAGGACACAGTGAGAAGGTGCCTACAAAAAGGGCTCTCAGCAGAACTCGACCACGCTGGTACCTTTATCTTGGACTTCCAGCCTCCAGAACTGAAATCAGTAAATTTCTGTTGTTGATAAGCTACCCAGTCTACGGCATTTTGTTATAGAGCTAGAGCAGACTAAGCCATCAAGTGTGTGAGAGGATAACCAGGTTATTTTAAATTCTCTTAGGTCCATGAGTAAAAAGTTAAGTCCACTGCTTTGGAGCACTGTTTCCCTGAAGTGTGACTTTTAGACCACCTATATTGAATTCAATTGAGCGCTACTTTAAAAAAGCAAATTCCTGGCTTCCGGTGGCGCAGTGGTTGAGAGTCTGCCTGCCGATGCAGGGGACACGGGTTCAGGCCCCGGTCCGGGAGGATCCCACATGCCGCGGAGCGGCTGGGCCTGTGAGCCATGTCCACTGAGCCTGCGCGTCAGGAGCCTGTGCTCCGCAACGGGAGAGGCCACAACAGTGAGAGGCCCGCATACCGCAAAAAAAAAGCAAATTCCTGAGCCCTCCTTATACTCACTGACTCTCTGTGAGGCTGGGGAAGGCACTGGCACTAGTGGAAAGAAACCTGTATTTTGTACAAGCTTCTCCTGGTTAATTCCAGGTGGCTGGTGGTGAATGCGGGATGTGGCTGGAGATAGCTCCCAGGACTGGAGGCTGAGGGACAATTAGGTTAGACTGTCACTGCACGTGTCTAGACAGGTTGGGGGAGTGATGGGAAAAAAAGGCAGTTTTTACATGGACGCACCTAGAGATTATTATACTAAGTGAAGTAAGTCAGACATAGAAAGACAAATATCATATGATATCACCTATATGTGCAGTCTAAAATATGATAGAAATGAACTTATTTACAGACAGAAACAGACTCACAGACTTTGAAAACAAACTTACGGTTACCACAGGGGAAAGGTCGGGGGGAGGGATAAATTAGGAGGTTGGGATTGACATATACACACTGCTCTATATAAAATTGATAATCAACAAGGACCTACTGTATAGCACAGGGAACTCTACTCAATACTCTGTAATAACCTATATGGGAAAAGAATCTGAAAAAGAATGGATACACGTACATGTATAACTGAATCACTTTGCTGTACACCTGAAACTAACACAACACTGTAAATCAACTATACCCCAAAATAAAAAATAAATAAATTAAAAAAACAAAAAGAAGGCGGCAGTTTGGGATTTAAATGATAAACAAAGAAGAACCAAAAGACACATATGCTGTCCTGTGCTGGCTGCCCAAGTTACACACGTGCAGCCGGCGCCTGTCAGTTGACCGAGCAGCTCCCAAACATTTCTGCCCAAGACCAATAGTAAGAAACACATTGTATATCAAAACTCAGTATCACAATATATATGCACTGAAACGTATGCATATATTAAAAGCCAACTAAAGTTTCATGACACAATATAACCCCGACTGTGGTGAGGTACAATCTGGTATCTGATATTAATCTACCGTCTAGTGTTCTTTCCTGTTTGTTTGGTTTTAATGCTGACCACAACACTCTAATTAAGGATCCACTAATGGACTGGAACTCATAGTTTGTAAAGCACCTGCAAATCTGCTCCAGTGATGAGAGGATGACTTGTAGGGGTCAGCAAAGTTCAAGGCTACCAACAAGGTATCAAATTATCTAAGTTAGATTTAATTGACTTCAATAAAAAAGAAATCCCTTTGTTTTACTGATAACATAATGTTAATCTCTCTCTCTGCTGACGCTGAATGTTATATATATGCTTTATTTCTATGTCTACTTTGCTTCCTAGATTATGAGAGCCATCAGAGCAGTACCCACATCTTATTCATTTTTATACTCTCAGTACTTAGTCTAGCATTTAAAGTACTGTTTGAAAATTGTAAATATAGAATATTACGAAATAGTACCTTCAATGTTATCCAACAGAAAATGAAATGGACAAGTTTAAAATTTTTTGCTTTAATATAATGATATATTCAAGCACAAAAATAAGAATGCAGCTTTTGTCACACTGAATTATATACTTAACAAAATCAACCTTACAATTTGGCTCCTCTGCTTTACCTATCAGCTGCTTATATAATAAAAATGAATGATGCCAGACACAGAGGCCACTTTATCTTTACCTTTTGCCTTGTACAATAATTACAGTAATATTATTATTCTTCAGCAAAGTGTAAATGGTCCTATCTTTTTCACTATTCACTTTCAGCAGTCACATAAGGTAATACATCCCCAAGTTTTTCAACAGCTTGAAGGTCATATTTATCTTAACAGAGAGGGCCATGAAGAACGTTAGAAATGAGATAGAATGCTCCTGCAATCAGTAAGGAAGGCTACTATCCACCGTGGCTATGAAAGCACTCGTTCACATTTTCCGTTTAAGAACCTTTTCCTATCATATGTATGCATGGGATCCACAACACAAATTGTTATTATTAAGAGCATTTTAAGTGGATCCACTGAATTTATATCAAAGCCAAGTGTAAGTATGAAAATTCAGATGTTATTCCAACACTCACAACTATTTAGTATCATTAAAAATCAACCTGAACTACTGCTAGATGTTTGAAATTGGGCTGAAAGGAATTCAAATGTCGTTTTACCTTCTAGGATAGAGTAAAACAGAAAGAGGGATGAAGAAAAGCAGAAGGGGAACTGACCAGTACTGAGTACCTACTGACACCAAGATCTTCATACTTGCTATTTTATTTAATCCTCACAAGAGTTATCCAAGGTACGTGTTCCAGATATTGTGCTTGTCTCCCTTACGCCCACTCAGTACCTTGTCTAATAGGAGCTGACCATGCAGTGGGTGTAGGACTGACTCAGGGCTGCTCAGGGTTAGTCCTGATGGAGTTAGACCATTCATGGTGATCTCATGCCTCTCTCCACAGTGGTTAGTTCAGGTACAATGGGTTGAAGGTAATCAGTACCTGACATACCAAGAGCCCCAGATCGGTTCAGGGGTGATCGAACCAGTAAAAAGCTCTGACTTCCCGTTTGGTGCCTTCATGAAGTTCTCTCACCCTATCTGGTGGATGTAGACTAGGAAGCAATGTAGCCCGTTTCTGCAAATCAGTGCACTGATGCAAAGAGCCTGGAGGGTGGCACTAAAACCACAGACAGCAGAGAAAAGAGATGGAAAGAAATTGGCTCCCTGATGACCCACCGCTGAATCAGCCAACCCTGAAGTCAGGCCCACCTCTGGGCCTTTGAGTTACATGAGCCAGTAAATTTTCTGCTCAGTTAAAGTAATTTAATTGGATTTTCATTTGTATCTAAAAACATTCTAAAATTAATCTATATTTATATGGTAGTAATTATTGTGCCCCATTATACAGAGGAGAAAACTCAGAAGGTAAGAGTAATTTCTCCAAGGTCAAGCCTGATGGGAACTCAGGAAAGTCTAATTATAAACCTGTCTCTTTATTCATCACCCTGCTACCATTCAAAGAACTTCACAATGTGTCTAAGATCTATCAAGATTTAACTCAGTATGTTGAGAGGCCACAATATTAATGTAGGGAATTTCCCAGATTTTCCTGGGTCGATGCTAATTTAAAATTATTTTACTCTGTTCTCCTCATGGAAATTTTATCGTTTGATAAGTGGCATCAATCCCTCAGTCTTCTACACATATGGATGGCATGAAAAATCCCTCATCAGGTGATGTACGCAGGACAAAAAACTGGTTATACTATGCTTAAGGAACTTTGCTAGATGATTCAGTGACCAAAAGGTTAAATAGTATCCTCAAAGGATGTATATAGAAATGCATTATTAAAACAGAGATATAGCACACATGCCTGCTCTACAGTAATTACCACAAATCGAGTGAGTTTGGTATCAATGCCTCTTTGCTCCATCAACATCTCTCCCACAAAATACTGCAGTGGCCTTCATGCTGGAGCTTCCCTGTGTCCAAGCTGGTGTGTCTTCTGTTCCTTCCTCCCGTCATCACCAAGGTGATCTTTCTAAAGTAAGAATCTGACAATGTCACTACCCAGCTTAAAATTCATGTCTAATTGATCCATCCTCAGGATAGTCTAAAACCTTTAGCCAGGTATATAAGAGTTTTCATTCATTACCCAGCCCTTCCTTACCTCTCTAGCCTCATCAAGACACTTCTATTTATATCACCTGTCTTGTAGTCAACTGAAGGTACTAGATTATTCCATGCCTTTACTAAAACTGCCAAATATATCTGGAATGCTCCTCCTAATCTTTCCCTCTGTGGTACTCATGGCAAACATCCTCATTTGTTAAGACTCGGCTCTAATACCTCCTGTACTATGGGGCCTTTCCTGGCTGGTCCCATCAACTCAACTATTGACCATTTCTACCTTAATGCTACCACATCACAAGCCATCTATCACATCAATTATGAATCTTTCACTAATTTATCTGTTTACCATCTCCATCTATGAAGCGTTCCCCCTGACTGTCAGGTAGGCAGAAACAAGCAGCATCCTGAGATGGCTGCAATTAGACAGGGATCTTCCTCTGGGTACCAATACTTAAAAAGCTTTTGGCACCAGATGAGAGGAGAGGGCCTGGTTTTTCATTATAAATCCCTTTGCTGCACAGGCTAGAGAAAGTATTCGTAAGGTGGCAGTTAGAAAATACATCTGCTTATAAGTTTAAATGTACTTAACTGAGAGGAGGGCTCCTAGGATGAACAAAGAACGGAGGAGTAGAGGGAGCCCACATCACTGAAGATACATGGTTACACAACGAACAACTCAACTACGAAGTCAGCCAGAGGGAGAAGCGCATTTCAGTAGGGAGGTGATTTTCAGACTCCTCGTCCCTCCCTGCTTTTTTTTAATGTTAAAATACGCTTTGGTATTTGCTGCACATTATTCTGAGATTGTTGATTTATTCCTCTGTCTTCCCCAAGACGTCCACCCCCTGTGAATTTAGTCCACAGCTTCCCAGGAAGGAGCCGTGTATTCCTTCTTGCGCATTATTAACGGAGAGACCCGCAAGGGCTGCAGAAACACACAGCAGCTCAGCGCCCACCAGACTCCTCCTCAGAGCAGAGGCATCATCACTTATGATTGGACTGTGTACATGGTCTTTTGGCCACCTTTCCATTTCTCTTACTAAATTATGACCTCAGTCAATGTGAAACAATCTTCCAAGCACAAACAGAGAATGAGTTTTCAGCTTGCCAGTCGAGGCAATAATCACGATCGCCCCAGGTGGGCCTTTGCAGCCGAATTCCTCAGGCAAGGGAGGCGGTGGAAAGCAAGATCTGGGGAGCAGGCCTGTGTATGAATCCTGACTTGGTTACCTGCAGCTCATAAGACACTGGAGCGGTTATTTAACTTCCTTGAGCCCTAACTTTCTCGTCTGTTGAAATGGTGGTAAAAGTATTTACTTCCCAGAACTGCAGGACAATTCACAGTAATATTACAATACATACCGTCTTCCTCTTCTTACAGAATCTTGCTGGAAGGCTGGATGTGAAGAGTGAGATGGGTAATCTACACCCGTGTTTAGGTGCCGCCTAGATGCCTGTGACAGACTTTCGGAAGGAAACGTTAGTTCCCCTTGCTGTTATAGGGTGATACTGACAGACATCGAAGGGCTAATTCTTAGGCTTCTTTTACAGGTCACAAGATTCAGAATGCATGCCATACCCACAATCCCTCTTTGAAGAAGCAGTCAGAAGGGGCCTGTTAAAAATAGGTTATCTGGGCTTCCCTGGTGCCTCAGTGGTTGAGAGTCCGCCTGCCGATTAGGGGGACACGGGTTCGTGCCCCGGTCCGGGAAGATCCCACATGCCGCGGAGAGCGGCTGGGCCTGTGAGCCATGGCCGCTGAGCCTGTGCATCCGGAGCCTGTGCTCCGCAACGGGAGAGGCCACAACACTGCAAGGCCTGCGTACCACAAAAAAAAAAAAAAAAAAAAAAAAGGTTATCTGCTTGGCAACAAACCTCTCCCGAATCTGACCACAGCTGACAGGTCCAGGGACTCGCCCGGCAGCTGAAGGCAGCCATGTGGCTGGACAATGACTTTTGGGGTGGCCGTCACACAAGGCTGCTCTACAATGGATCATAATATGCAACCAGAAAGGTGCCTCTCGTGGGAAATTCTAAGGTGAGCACGTGTGTGCGTGTGCATGAGTGTGTGCGTGTGTGTGGGGCGAGGAGGCTCACACCTTCACATCATGACCCAGCAGCTGTGTGGGGAGCCTTGCTCACTGAGATGGCTTCCTTGCACTCATATTCTCAGTGTTGCCACCTTGTCACTCTTACCATAATGACCCAGTAGCTGCGGTAACCAGAGCGTGCGGGTTCCTGATGGCCCGAAAGAACCAAACCATCCATGGTGTGAAGCACAGAGCACACCGGTCCGTCTGCCCTAGAAAGACGTCAGCCTCTGAGCTCGCGCCCACTGCTAACCCCACGCACCATGCAGTTCCATTCTGCGCCATGCATGCGTTTACAGGTAAGATCTACGGGGCACTGGAAAGCTGAAGCTGATCCCCAGGTCATGCCAGTTTATCCTTTCAAACGCTTTACATATGGCGCCATCTGCAGGCTGCTGCCCCCCAGAAGCACCTCAGTTCCGCCTTTCTAATGACGGTCCCCGAGCTGCCCTGCTAGCCTCTAGATATGTAATGCTATCACTTTAAGTCAGATTATTTCAAGCACAGTGAATGAGTGAAGTCTAAAATGATTCTGTAAAGTAGGGCTACAGCTTTGGTACAAACAGCATGCTTCGAACAAGGTTTCAGAATATGACAGCATGAGGTTCAAATCCCGGCTCCACCACTTATATATATGCTAGCAGTCTAGGGTAAGTCCCTAAACTCCCCTGAGCCTAAGCTTTCCACAAAAAAAGGGTGGCATCGCCCACCCCACATGGTTGTTACACAGAGCTTATGAGACGATGCCTGTACCGCACCTGGCCCGTGCTAACACTCAGATGCTACTTCTCTTCCTCTCCTTAAACCCTCTCCTTAAATGTAGTCACTGGCTTGCTCGCATTCCACATCACCTGCAAACTCCACTGATGGTCTTTGGGAATAATGCATGAGCTACCTGGGTCAAACAAACTTTCCAACTTATCAAAGGTAAGACAGACGTTTTACGCACATGCAAAATACTTAACTACGTCCTGCATTTTACTTAGGTCTGCTACCCTTCTTCTCTTTTCAACTCCTAAAACAGAATGGTGTCATGCAATCAACATCGAATTTGCAATCAGGAGACCTGGATGTGAAACTGGTATTGGACACTTACTGTTTATTAAACTTTGGACAATCATCCTTTAGGAATCTCACTTTCAGGCTAGAGATGATAATACTTGCTTCATAACCACCCCCATGGGATATCTGTCAATGTCAAATGTCCTAATGTGCGGGGAAATTATCACACTCAAATTCAGTGTCTATTTCATTGCTTCCTTGTATTCCTTAATCTGTTTATATGAATGTTTGCCTTGTATTCCTAGACTGTAAGCCCACTGGAAGCAGGGACCATATCTCAAATGTCCCTTGGGCTCTCACCGCAGGATGAGCACAGCGCTCAATAAAAGCAAAAGCAATAGCAACAACAGTATTAACAACGGTAGCAAATATTTATTGTAACCTTTACTATGACTCATGCATGGTTCAAATTACTATGCTGTTATTAAATCATTTAGGTGAGGAATCCTAATATGTGTACTTCATAATAAAGAAACTGCTGAATTGAAAAGGAAAAATTTTAATCTATATTTTATGAGTATGTAAATCTGATTAAGGATTAAAAACAGGCACCTGGCAAGAGGATGACCTGATGGGATAAAGTACAGGAAAAGTCCAGGTTTGTCCAACGCATGAAGATTCAAAGAACAGCAGACTTGTTAACACTGAGAGTTCATAAGTAGGGCTATGTTGAAAACTGGACGAGGAGCTCATTATGATGCCCTTAACGGCCCAGCAATCTTACCACAATTCCCTGTCTATTTTCCCATTCTCCTAAATGATTGCTCTGTCCCTTCTCCTCTCTCAAATCTCCAACACTCCCTCCTTTACACTTACACTCAGCTAATTTCTTTGCCTCCTCGTTGACTGAGAAAACAGAAGCGGCCAGAAAAGAATGTCCACCATCTCCTTCCCCCGTATCTATCCATCTCCCTGCAGCTGTGTCCATCAGCAGCTCTGCCCCCTCCCGCTATCAAGGGAAAGTGACAGGGATCCTGCCAAAGGCCAACTGTTCCACCTGGGCTCTAGGTCCCATCCACTGCCACCACTTACCTCAGAAAGTCTCCCCTTGTCTTCCTATGTTTTCTCCATTAATGAATAAAAATATTGTTGTATTTTTTAAATCTTAAAACTCTTCTTGTCAGTCTCTGCTGGTTCCTCATCGTCCTTGACCCTTGATACTGGAGAGCCCTGGGCCTTCCTCCTCTATTCCCCGCTCTTCTCCCTAACTCGCTCCCTTGGGAATCTCACCCAGCCACCTGGTTTTGCCTCTTTTCTACACTGACAATCCCCAAACGTACTTCTGCAGCCCAGGCTTCTCTGCTGAACTTTGGAGTCATATATACAACTGCCTGTCAACAGCTGGAGTTGGGAGTTTAAAAGACACATCACTCTTTAAAAAACAAAACAAAAACCTCTTTATTTTGAAATAGTTATGAGACATTGCTAAATAGTACAGAGAGGTCCCATGTACCCATCACCCATCGTCTTCCAATGGTGTATGTACTCTTACAGAAAGTCACATCAGTTTTAAAAGTCAAGCAACAGCAAGAACTCCTGATCCTACCCCAAAAGCCGCTCCTTTCCAATCTCAGGAAATGGCAAATCCACCTTTCCAGTTGTTCAGACCAACAATCTTGACACCATCCTGAATTACTAACATTTTCCCACATTCCACAGCAAATCCATCAGCAAATCCCTTTGGCTCTATCTTCTGAATAAATCCAGAATTTGACCACTTCTCACCACTGTCATTGCTACCACCCTCATCCTTGACTTAGAAAACTGCACCTGCCTCCTAAGCTCTGTCTCCTTACTTCTACCATTACCTCCTATAATACTTTCAATACAGCAGGAGAGTGACCCTGTGTCAATGCCAGGTCCGATCACAATCCTCCAGTGGGTCTCATTCATAGGAGACCCTGTCCAAGCTGCCCGGGTCCTATCGTCCCCTCCCACTGCTCTGTCTCCCATCCCACTGCAGTCACCTGGCCTCCTCGCCGCTCCTCACACAAGCCCCACATGCTCCCTATCAGGACTTTCCACTTCCTAGTCCCTCTTCCCTTCAATAAGAAACAGCTTGTTGCTGCCTTACTTCCTTAAGCTCTTTGCTCAAAGATTACTTTCTCAATGAGGTCTTCTTCGACCATCTTACTTTAAGTTGCAGCAGTCCTGCTGTCTTGCACTTCTGAGTCCTTCCAGGTTTATTTTCCTCTTGAACTTACTACCATTTCACATGTCTGAACTTAATCATTTTGTTTACTGACCCATTTCCACCTCTCCCTGGTGCAGGTTCCCTAAGGTCAGAGGCGTTTGTCTGTGCTGTTTAGTGCTATATACCCAGCACTGAGAACACCTGTGGATACACAGTAGGCACTGACGTTGATTTTCCATTCTTGTATAACAAATGATCCAAGTTCAGAAGCTTAAAATATTGATTCTCTCTCAGTTCCTATGAATCACGAATCTGTTGTGGCTTGGCGAGGTGCCTCTGGATTAAAATCTCTCACGAGGTTATTATAATCGAACCACTGGCCAGGACCGTGGTTTCATCTGATGACTTGGCAGGGTGGGAGGAAGAGATGCACTGCACATCAATGTTTACTCACATGGTTATTAGCATCCTTGGTCTCCTGCCACATGGGGCTCTTCACAACAGGGCAGCTGGATTCCCCAAGAGTGAACGATCCAAGAAGAAGAGAGCATCCAAGAAAGAAGCCACAGTCTTTTCTTTTTTTTTTTTTTTCCGGTACGCGGGCCTCTCATTCCTGTGGCCTCTCCCGTTGCGGAGCACAGGCTCCGGACGCGTAAGCCCAGCGGCCATGGCTCACGGGCCCAGCCGCTCCGCAGCATGTGGGATCTTCCTGGACCGGGGCATGAACCCGTGTCCCCTGCATCGGCAGGCGGACTCTCAACCACTGCGCCACCAGGGAAGCCCAAGCCACAGTCTTTTTATAACTTAATTTTGTAAATGGTGTCCCAACACTTTTACTGTATGTATTCTGCTGGTTAAAAGTAAATTAACAAGTCCAGCCCACACTCAAGGGGAGGGGATTACACAAGGGATTAAATACTGGAAGGTAGGGATCATTAAGGGCCATCTTAGAGGCTGTCCTTCCCAGCACTCAGTAAATATTTGGTCAATGAATGAACATATTAGCTAACGATCCACACTTGAAGAGATCCTGCTCCCAAAACTTCTCTGGGAACTTATGGATTTTTTACTTTTAATAATTGGAAAAAGGGCAAGTAGGACAAATAAAGACCATGTAAAAACTTTAACAGGAGAGCCTTTCTTTTCCTTAGAGTCTTGTAACAGAAGATCATTTTTCATAGGACTGCCTATAATTTGTTTATGAGTAACTTCTGTTACATCATATCACATTTCAAAAACTGTATTCTCTTATCCTTCAAGTGTTCTGCCTGCTCCCTTTATTGTGTGCCTTTGACAATCACCCTGGAAAAACGATTCCTTTTTATTTATTTTATGTTTTTTTAGTATGAACTCAATACATATTTATTGAATATCTGAATAACAGTATGATTTTCAACTCACTTGGAAAATGCCTTTTTTTTTAACATCTTACAGCCACTCTGGAGAACAGTACGGAGGTTCCTTAAGAAACTACAAATAGAACTATCATATGACCCAGCAATCCCACTACTGGGCATACATCCTGAGAAAACCATAGTTCAAAAAGAGTCATGTACCACAATGTTCATTGCAGCTCTATTTACAATAGCCAGGACATGAAAGCAACCTAAGTGCCCATCGACAGATGAATGGATAAAGAAGATGTGGCACATATATACAATGGAATATTACTCAGCCACAGAAAGAAACGAAATTGAGTTATTTGTAGTGAGGTGGATGGACCTAGCGTCTGTCATACAGAGTGAAGTAAGTCAGAAAGAGAAAAACAAATACCGTATGCTAACACATATATATGGAATCTAAAAAAAAAAAAAAAATTCCTTTTTAGATTGGCTCTTCTTTGCTTATCTCCTAAGCTCCTGGCTTTTTGCATTTTTGTCAAGATAGGATATGCTTATCAAACTA
This sequence comes from Stenella coeruleoalba, assembly GCF_951394435.1. Lineage (NCBI taxonomy): Eukaryota > Metazoa > Chordata > Mammalia > Artiodactyla > Delphinidae > Stenella > Stenella coeruleoalba. The sequence goes on along the minus strand of NC_137159.1, from coordinate 79,020,262 downwards.
AATTCTCACCGTGGAAAATAAAAGAAAATGGTTCTTTAAAAGCAAAGGCATCCAAGAACTGGAATGGAAGGATAATGCTTACAACTATAACACACACAGGCTAGCTGAAGGTCAGATGAGAGTAGTATATATTGCACATTTAAAAACCTTGAAATAATCACTATTAGGTAGCACTATTAACAAATATATGCCTGGAACATAGAAGGCATTCAATAAATATTGATTATCTCTTCCTTTGTACACACAGCATTTATTAATATCCTTAATGGTACTTCTTATATTAAATTATAGTTCATTTGATACGCATGCATACTTTCTTCCCATCAATTGTGAGCCTCTCAAGGGCAAGGAGCTTGGCAGTCTTTTATTTGTTTAGAACACATAGGACAATGGCACTGAAAATGTGCTCACATAAACAGTTCCTGAATGTATTTGGAATGAATAAAACTCACTCAGTTCAGAATCAAAGCAGTCGAATGATGACTATACCAAAACCAGAGATAAATGAGCAAAATACTTATTATGAGATTAGGAAAAAAAATTATGAGTTAACATTTAGTCATCTTGTAAAACTGAGTAAATGTAATGCTTTGTAGTCAAGTTTAGTATGATTATAAAACAGCAACCACAAACACCACAAAATTTAGGGGAAAAAAAAGATAACATGAGTATGCCCCCACTTAAATACAGTTGACTGATCTTGGACAAAGGAGCAAAGGCAATACAATGGAGCAAAGACAGTCTTTTCAACAAATGGTGCTAGAACAACTGGACATCCACATGCCAAAAAAATCAATCCAAACACAGACTTACATCCTTTACAAAAATTTACTCAAAATGGACCATATATTTAAATGTAAAACACAAAACTAAAAATTCCTAAAGGATTACATAGGAGAAAATCTAGATGACCTTGAGTGGGGCTATATAACACCAAAGGCACAATCCATAAGAAAAATAACTGATAGCTAGACTTCATTAAAATTAAAAACTTTTGCTCTGCGAAACACAACGTCAAGGAAGTGAGAGACAAGCTACAGACTGAAAGAACTTATTTGCAAAAGATACATCTAATAAAGTACTTTTATATAAAATATATAAAGAACTCTGAAAACAACAGTAAGAAAACAAACAACCCTAGTAAACAATGGGCCAAAAAAAAGACATCTCACAAAGAATATATACAGATGGCAGGGCTTCCCTGGTGGCGCAGTGGTTGAGAATCCGCCTGCCAATGCAGGGGACAAGGGTTCGAACCCTGGTCTGGGAAGATCCCACATGCCGCGGAGAAGCTAAGTCTGTGCGCCACAACTACTGAGCCCGTGCTCTAGAGCCCACGAGCTGCAACTACTGAAGCCTGCCTGCCTAGAGGCTGTGCTCCGCAACAAGAGAAGCCACCGCAATGAGAAGCCCATTCACCACAACAAAGAGTAGCCCCCGCTCGCCGCAACTAGAGAAAGCCCATGTGCAGCAACAAAGACCCAACACAGCCAAAAATAAATAAATAAAATAAACTAATTTTTTTAAAAAAGAATATATACAGATGGAAAATAAGCATATAAGAAGATGCTCTATATCATATACCCTCAGGGAAATGCAAATGAAAACAACAGTGAGATACCACCACACACCTATTAGAATGGCCAAAATCCAGAACCCTGACATCACTAAGTGCTGACAAGGATGTGGGGCAACAAGAACTCTCATTCATTGCTGGTGGGAATGTAAAAGGGTAAAACCACTGTGCAAGACAGTTTGGAAGTTTCTTACAAAATTAAACATACTCTTACCATATAATTGAACTCCTTATTATTCATCCAAAGGAGTTGAAAACTTACGTCCACATAAAAACCTGCACATTAATGTTTACAGCAGCTTTATTCATAATGACTCAGAAGTGCCAAGACGTCCTACAGTAAGTGAATGGATAAATAAACTGGTATATCTACACAATGGAATACTATTCAGCACTAAAAAGAAATGAACTATCAGGCTATGAAAAGACATGGAGAACTGCAAATGCATACTACTACGTGAAAGAAGCCAATCTGAAAAGGCTATGTAGTTTATGACTATGTGAGCTAGAGTCTATATAAATAAATAGACTATACGACACTCTAAAAGAGGCAAAAATATGGACACAGTAAAAAGATCAGTGGTTGCCAGGGGTTAGGGGTGGGGCATGAATAGGCAGAGCACAGAGGATTTTTAGGCAATGAAAATACTGATATTGTAATGATGGATAGATAATACATGCCATTGTACATCCGTCCACACCTATAGAATGTGCAACACTAAGAGTGAATCCTAAGGTAAACTGCGGACTTTGGGTGATAATGATGTGTTAATGTACATTTATCAATTGTTTAAAAAAAGAAAGGTACCTTCTAGTGAGGAATGTTGATAATGGGGGAGATTATGCATGTGCAGGGGAGGGGCAACTGGGAAACCTCCGTACCTTCCTCTCAATTTTGTTGTGAACCTAACACTGCTCTCAAAAAAACAGTCTTAAAAAATATATGGGGGGCTTCCCTGGTGGCGCAGTGGTTGAGAGTCCGCCTGCTGATGCATGGGACACGGGTTCATGCCCCGGTCCGGGAAGATCCCACATGCCGCGGAGCTGCTGGGCCCGTGAGCCATGGCCGCTGAGCCTGCGTGTCCGGAGCCTGTGCTCCGCAACGGGAGAGGCCACAACAGTGAGAGGCCCGCGTACCGCCAAAAAAAAAAAAAATCTATATCTATATCTATATCTATCTATATCCATATCTATATCTATATATATATAGGAATGCCACTTTCCACTCAGGAATAGGAGCTTCAGAAATAGTGTCTTCTGAGACAAACGTGCATTTGATATATATCCTTTCAATTTAAAAACTTATGAAGAAGATCAAAAGATCTTCATGCATTGCTGTAATGTATACTCTGATAATTATACACAAAGATCGATGTGGAGATATACATTTACCAGTAATTAGAAATAGAGGTGCATGTAGTTTATTTGTCTTTAAAGTAAATGTCTTATCTTGAATAAACTAAAATCCATTTACTTACATATAAAAAAAGAGTATGTATGCATTATGGCAGTACGTCAGCTTTGAGTTAAATATTTTTCATACTTTTTACCATTTTTCCATTTTGGTTTAAACTTCAGTCTTTTTATAAAACCTTATTATAAAGTCTTATAAAGTGTCTAAAACCTTATTATATATAAAAGTATCGGTAGGCAGAATTATGGTCCCCAAATATGTGTACATCCTAATCCTTGAGATCCGTGAAGACGCCACCATACACGGCAAAGGGACTTCGTTGATGTGATTACTGGTACCGTCCCTGTGATGGGGAGAGTATCCTGGATTATCCACATAGGCTCCCCTCTCATCATATGAATCCTTCAAAGTGAGAACCCTTCCTGGCTTTGGTCAGAGAGAATTATGTGAAGACAGAGAATCAGAGAGATGCAACGTTGCTGGCTTTGAAGATGGAGGAAAGGGGCCATGAGCCAAAGAAGGAAGACAGCCTCTCACCACTGGATTCTCCCCTGGAGCCTCCAGAAAGCAGTATAGGCCTCCCTGCACCTGGATTTTAGCCCACTGAGACACTTGTCTGACTTTCCACCTACAGAAGTTTAAGATAATAAATTTGTATTAAGTCTCTAGGTGTGTGATAATTAGTTACAACTGCACTATAAAACTAATACATGGAGGTGATTTTTTTTCCCTTTTTTAAAAAAAATTTTTTTAAGGAGGAACACATAAATTGTGTCAAGGTGAAGGTGATTTTAATCGAAACACATGAAATCCAGGTTATTTGAGGAATAAAGAAGAAATGAGGGATGAAAGTCTTGGAGGATATATGGTATTTTTATTCCATGTCCCAAAGAGCAAGGAAGGAAGTGGTTCTATTTCTTGTTGTTACAGAAAGGAGGACAGATCAAAGGGGCAGACGTGGACCCCATTTAAGAGAATAACATAAACGTATCCAATAAATGAACAAGTTGCCTCAGAAAACAGTGGGTGCCTGTCTAAGGAAGAAGGATTATCATTTGCTGAAGACCTCTAACACTAAACAGATAAGACGAGGATTGGAATTCTGACTCAGCTACTAACTTGCTTCTGACCTTGAGCAAATTACTTAACCTCTAACCTTCAGTTTGCTCATTTCAAACTGAGATGTAATACCTACATTGCAGGGCTACTGTGATGATTACTGGAGACAAGGTCAAGTGGAGAACCAGTGGCCGGTACATAACCAGTGAACGATAAATGGGCGCTATTACTGCTATTACCACATAGCGCGTACCGTGATTTCCGTAGATGACAGATAATTCCTAAGGTCTTATCATTTATTTTTAGCCGGACATTCATGTAGTATGTGTGGCAGGAACCATTTTCTCCTCCTTTGCAGCTCCCACCTAGGCCCATAAAGCAGGAAGTTCCCCCGATGGGTCCCGAGAAGGTAAGTCCTGCCCCTCTCTTCACCTGTCACTCCTCGGGAGAGGAGGAGTGACAGCTGATGACATGGCGGGAAGAAACTGATTATGGGTGGCTAGTCCCCTCCCTTTCTTTTTGAGATCTGCCTGTGAGGAGAATACACTTTTCTTCTGCTCTTGTCCTTTCAGTGGTAAACGTTTGTGAGACAAAAGGGTAAACCGCGGACTTCGGTTCCAGAGAAGCATTATCTGTCCAATACATTCATATGGCTATGGAGTGTTTGAGATGTGGCCCGTCTATGCTGACAGGTACTGTGAGTACACAACAGATGGCAAAGAGTATGCAAAAACAAGAATGCTAAAATATCTCATTCATATTTTTATACCGATTACATGCCGAAATGGTAATATTTAGGACACTGATTACATGCTGAAATGGTAAATATTTAGGACAATTTCACCTATTTTGCGTTTCTTTTCTTAATGTGACTACTAGAAAATTTCAAATTCCACAAGTGGCTCACATCACAGTCCTATTAGACAGCACTAATCCAGAGGCCACCTCTCTGGGTCCCATGAGTGGGAATCAAGTTGGGAGGCAGCCCTTCTGAGAAAGCACACATGCTCTCCAGATCTATCCTTGGGCTTGGCAGGGTTGTCTGAAGATCTGGGCAGGGAGCAAGTACGAGGATGGCTGACCGTGGAAAATCAAGCCATGGTCGACACTCCAATCCTCCCAACAATAAAGTGACTTTAGTTTCCGTCTAGCTGATCCCTCTATCTCTTAACTGATTGCAATTGGGAAGACAGGATGCTATTTATTGCTCTTTCCCCATCAAACCCCGAAGATATGACAGAAATATTTCTACGCCCATGGAAGGAGCACAAGCATACAATTCAGCTGCAAGCACAAAGCAAACGTGATAGTCCTCTCCAGGTCCTTAGGGGCACAGGTTTCAAAAACATCTACACTGACTGCAGTTGAGAGATCTACTGCAGATGGTTTTCAGCAGAAGCAAACATGGGCATGAGTGGCAAAGCTCCCCAGGGAACAGGATTCTGAGACAAGTGGGATTCCATAGCAATAAAACAGCGACAGTGGCCACTGGGACTCTTAACTGGAGGAACACAGAGCTTAAATGGGGAAATGGACATTAGGAAGGCAGAGTGACTGCAGGCAGGGACATGTAAAATAAGTCGGTCTCAGAGAGGAGACAGTCTGGATGGGTATTTTCCCTTCCTCCATATGGAGAACGCACACCGCATTTAACCCCTTCATGGGACACCTACCCGGCCAAGCTCTAGACAACTGGTTTGACCTGATACGCTGGCAAAGCTCAACTCAGTAAGCTTTTCTCTGCCGACTCTCCTCCGCTCCCACACCAACAAGCCACTTCCATGCTCTCCAGCATTCTACGAATGTGTATTTGGACCGAACTAAGAACAGGATTCAGGAACCTTGCTTCACTTGGCTGTGTCAGGGCTGGTGATTCGCTTGCGTTTCCTAAATTACACAGCAATGGAGCTGACGCTGAAACTGTTTTAATTTTTTTCTCTTTTTCTTTTAGAGTTTTAAAAAATGAGATGCATGGAAAACTTGGAGTGGGATTAACTTAACTTCAGATTTGCTGAAGAAGCTATACTCCTCAAGTGTAAGAAGGTATATTCTGCTGAAGGAACCTGATATTACCCAGACACCTAACTCAGACCTCTCTGGCTAAGATAGAGCAGAAACCAGGAATATCATCTTTGAACTTTACTTTTGTTGAACTTACGAATTTTGGATTTTGATGTAATTGAACTTTAACTAAAAGGGCAAGAGGATTTGATTTTAAGGATGTCAATTTCTTCCTGGGAATTTAATAATGAGAATTTAAATTTGGGCCATTTTAAAGCTGCTGACCTGTAATACTTGGCATATTTCTACTCTGTTGCTTAACTTCTGATGAGTTTTAATCATCATTCCAGTTGGGCAAAATGTGAGATAGGGAATAGAACAGAGAGTAGATTTTTAGCCTAGTCCACAGGGAGTCAGAAGAGTGAGCTCTTCTGACCTATCTTAGAGTGTTCAGAAGCACAGGCTGTGCTTCTGCCACTACTGATCCCAGGAGGACATGCCACGAGACTCATAGGTACAAGAGGTGTGGCCCCAGGAAGAGGGGACATCAGGACCAGGTCCCGACAGACCCTGGACTCCTTTCTCCCCTCACTGGCAAGAGGTTTCATTATTAAGCTGAATTAGTTAAGGAAACAAAAAGCCCATTGCCCTCTCCTCATCTTTCCATTATGAGGAGAAAACTTTCACTCCAACCAACAGGCAGAAACCATAGGAAGAGCACTTCTGCCATCTCTCCCCTCCTTATTCCTCCCCACAGGAGAAGAGCAGACTTCAAAGCCATGCATAACGCGGCTACTCCCCGCCAGCCCTGCCTGTCCTCAGTGTGCACTCATCCTTGGCTTCCCTCTAGAATTACTTTCTATAGCAGCTCTAACTAGTCAAATTTCAAACAAGTGTGAACTTTTGTGAAAGACAGACCATTGGGTTGCAGATGCAGGCCATGCTCCCTAATTCCAGCTTTGCCAACAATATTTATTGTTGATGTTTACTTTCATCTTTCTGAATTCTAAAAGGGGCTATGAGTGAGGGCGGGGTGGAACCATGATTAAGCATCATCCTCATACTCTATTGCATCCAGGCCCCAGGAAAAAAATCATCTCTTCTTTGAGCTGAGATCCTGGCCTGGGAATAAAGCTGAGGAAACCAGGTTGCAGGAGTGCCCCTCAGGAGCTGCACCCTTACTCTGAGCCCCTTCTCTTTTCTTATACGTCTCTCCCAGAGAACTCCCTGCTTAGCTTGAGTAATATTAAAAAATAAATATGTTAGCTAAAAAATTATAAAAGGAAATCTGTAGAAGGAAAAAATATATTGCAAGTTCATAAATTCAAAGGATGATATAATGATATTACCATGTACACATTCCATTTACATTTTCAAATTCTTTCTGACACGTCCACATCTGGAAAGCTGATTAGAAGTTAAACTATTTTGAGAAACTGAAATTTTAAGACAATCTTTTATGCACTTACCAGACATATCTTCATTATTATTTAAATTACAAACATTTAGGAAGCTGAAATGCTCCTTCATGTGGGCGTCAAGGTTGGCTGCCGTTCTGGAAACAATATCCTACGACAGTGGTCCTCAAAGTGTGGTCCACAAACCACAAGAGTCCATGACTCTTTCAAGAGGTCTGCGAAGTCAAAATTGTTCACCTTTTTGACTTTTACCACTAAAACATTATTTACCTTTTTTCACTATGTTGACACGTATATGATGGTGAAAAAGCAATGGTGGATAAAACTGTGGGGACTTTGCACAATCAAGGGAGTGGCACCAAAATGTACTAAGTGTCACTGTGTTCTCCATCGGCATTTCACTTGAGAATGTTCTTGATGAAGGAGTAAAAATGATTGATTTTATTAAATCTCAACCACTGAGTGCATATCTAAGTGCATATCTTAGATATCTGCATATCTAAGAACTGAGAGATACACATGAAACATCTCACTGTGTACTGAAGCGTAGTAAGGAAAAAGCATTTGTGTGACTGTCTGAGTCATGAGTAGCTGAAGCAGCTGCTTTGGCACGCATTACCATTTGTGCTTGAAAGAACAACAGGTAGACAAACTACAGCTATTCAGACGTGAATATGCGGCAAACATTTTCTCCTATGTGAACAAAGTGAGCGTGTCACTTCCAGGAAATTAACTCACAGTATTTGTTGCCAATGATACAATTGAAGCTTTCAAGCAAAAATTCGAGTTTTGGAAAACTTGTACCTACCACTGTGAGCTTGACAACTTCCCAATATTTAAAAACTCACTGGATAAGATGGGCGTTCAGAATAACCCATGTGACTTTGTTGATAACGTATAATGCACTGTATCAACATTTGGATGATTTGTATAACTGAGCGAGCCAATTTTCCAAACTCTGAAAGCATTATATTCCAAATCATACATGGGTAGAAGATCCAATCAAAGTGCAATCCAAAACAACAGTTTTAATATAAGAGAGCACAGAAGGATCAAGGATAGGGTTTCTGACTCCACACTACACCTAGTCTTTAAGAATTTATCATTTGGTGAGTTTTACAGTAGCATCAAAGAACACCCAAAATTACACCATAGGCTATTAAAGCACTCCTCCCTCTTCTACCTTGTATCTGTGTAAGGCTGAAAGCTCTTCATTTTCTTCAGCCAAAACAACAAAAATTGAATACAGAAACAAACGCGAGAACCCAGCTGTGTTCTATTAAGCCAGACATGTGACTGTAAAATGATGTCACTTTCATTATTTTTTTCTTTTTGAAATGCTATATTTCCATTTTCCATCAAGAGATGCTATTCATGTCAACCTATAAATGGATCTATATATGAATTAACCTATAAATGAATTAAACAAATATTTTTAAAATTTCTTGGTTTTAATTTCTAATATGCCAAATAACAACAGATATTACATAAACAAAAGCTTTTTAGGGTCCTCAACAATTTTTAAGAATATTAAGGCATCCAAAGATCGAAAGATTTAAGAATAGCCAACCTAGGATAGTAATTATTTGAACAACCACACTGAGGAGTGCCTGCTTTTATACTATGCTGGGTACTGGAGCATCTGAGAGAAAAGGCAACAGCCTTGCCCTCAAGGGATTTCTAATTTCACCGGGAGTGTAACTCTCAATTATAATAATTTTACTGTAAAGAAAAGAAACCCTTCATTTTAGGTTTCTTACAGGCATGTTTTTTTTTTTTTTTTTTTTGCGGTACGCGGGCCTCTCACTGCTGTGGCCTCTCCCGTTGCGGAGCACAGGCTCCGGACGCGCAGGCCCAGCAGCCATGGCTCAAGGGCCCAGCCGCTCTGCGGCATGTGGGATCTTCCCGGACCGGGGCACGAACCCGTGTCCTCTGCATCGGCAGGTGGACTCTCAACCACTGCGCCACCAGGGAAGCCCCATATCATGGTTTTTAAGATAAATTTATTCTTCCAGCAAGTAGTCTAGATAAATTTATTCCTCTAGCAAGTAGTCTAGATAATAGAATAAGGGAGGATATAGTAGCCTAGTTCAAGAATTTGAACAGTCATATGAAAAAGAGATGCCCTCATGCTGTTTCCACAGCTACAGAAGGCAGAACCAAAAAGTGGGAAATACAAGAAGAAAGAGAAAGATTCCTTATACATATGTGTGTGTGTATAAATAAATATAGAAGCAGAGGTAGTGCCTTAATTATCAATAAAAATGCCACTTGAAGGTCAGAGGTCAGACTAGAGAAGAGGTTCTCAAGAATTTTTCCGCTCTAACTCAAAGGAGATACATTCCCATCAAAAACAAATGGTAGGAGCTGAAACACAGGGTGCACGTGGGGTGGGGAGAGGGTGGTGAACGCCTACCCAATTCCAGGTTGAAAAGCATCAGGCTTCTAGGATACTAGAACACCTCTTCTACTTCTGTGATTACCTGGTTTTGTTTTTTTTTGTGTTTTTTTTTTTTGCGGTACGCAGGCCTCTCACTGTTGTGGCCTCTCCCGTTGCGGAGCACAGGCTCTAGACGCGCAGGCTCAGTGGTCATGGCTCACGGGCCCAGCCGCTACACGGCATGTGGGATCTTCCCGGACCGGGGCACGAACCCGTGTCCCCTGCATCGGCAGGCGGACTCTCAACCACTGCGCCACCAGAAAAGCCCTTAACTGGGGTTTTTAAAGAAGGATTCGGGCCAACTTAGTAGCATTTCCTAAGTAGGATGAGGATTTTCCACGTCCTTATTTTTGGATGTAGCTATACCAGCAATTGAGAGCGAGTGTTGAGTGTAAAACACGAAGGCTGGGGTTACATGCAAGCACCCCCTTATCTAACCACATCATGTCTGAACCAGGCAAACAGTGCTCTGACCTGCATTTCAGCTTTGTCGACCACTTTCCTAATTTCTAACTCACTAACTTGTTCTCTGCAAAAATGCTTCTAATGACTGAATCGGAAAAGCAATAGGAGAGCAACTCTGACCTGACTCAACTGAAACGCAACCATTCAGAATTGGAGCCAATGCACTTTAAACATGTGCATTCTTTTCCCTTCTGCATATGCATCACCTCGAATGTCGTGCAAATTCACTCTTGGCCTCCATGACATAATGATGCTCCCCAGGATTTCTACGGATTCTGCTATGAAGGCGAAGCGCCTCCTCTGGCTTGTTTCATTATGGAATGGGTACTAAGTTCAGGCTTTGGGACGTTCCTCTCTGAGTTGATTGCTTACTGTTCTCGTTAGGCTCTCTGGATGTTCACCAGTTCTTTCCAAACATTTGGCTCTGAATTAAATGTGGGTAAACGTTTCAAAACTGCACACTATATATGAGTAGTATACACTTATTTTACATTTTTAACACCATGTACAAGCTGTGGCAACATCTGGTGTTTTGCAAACTTGGCCACATCCAGATGCATTTCCTTTTCCGAATGTGTCCTCTGACATGTGAGGGTTGTATTTCAATATGAATTTTACACTCTTTCTCTCTCTCTCTAGGATAGCACTGCGAGATTTCAAACATGCATTGTACCTAAACTTTATACTTTCCCTCTCTGAATGGAAAATTTAAAGCTTGCCAATTAATAAAACGAGAACAAATATAAAGCCAGACTAAAACTATCAAATTAATCTATCTCTCTCACTTTTCTATACCTTATTTGACTTAGTAGAAAACTACCTCTTAACATAGTTTACAGTAAAAGAATATCTTGCTGAGAATTACACCATCTGAGCTAAGAGAAAGCAATGCCACAATTAACTGACTCAATCCCTACTGGGTCAGCTATGCACCTTTTCCTCAGGAAAAAATGCACATATGTCCACAAACAACTGTGTCATACATCTTCTCGCGGTTGGAGGGCATCTTAAAGATATACAATTAAGAAACTAAGGTGATGAGAATGTGCTGTAACTTAAAGCCATCTGACTTAAAACATCATAAATACCAACTAAAGCTGAGCAGACTGTACATCCAACTCCTAAGTTTGTTTAATCAGGAGCAAGTAATTGCTGTCGGGAAGTCTAGGCTGTCTGTCCACCCCATACCGTGCTCACAATTAGCACGTGGCCCTGGCTGGCCTGCTGGGCTTTGCCTCTGCCCTCATATAAAGTATGTAAAACCTCCTGCACCCTGGGCCCCTCCATCCTCCTGGCCAGTCAGGTCGTTTGTCAAGCTCCTTCAGCCGTTTCATAGGTCCCAGCTCTGGAGCCATTTCCTTGGATTTCAACTCCCCACTTGGTTCAGCCCCTTCCCTCCAGTATGTACTTGTGGCAATGCTAGTACTTACTTGGACTCAAACCTCTTCTCATCCTTGGAGATTCACCCAGTATTTGCTGGACTCTTGTCTTTCCCCAGACATTGTGAGGTTCCTGCCGGGCTTTCCTCATTTAGACTCAGCCCTGCTCTGGAAACATCCCGAGACAGGGTGCTCCGCTTGGACTGAAAATGCTTGGGGCTCTCTGGCCCCACTGTTCTCCCACAGTCCCTACAAAGGCTCCAGGTCCCCTGACTCTAGCTGTTTGTTTCTATGACTTCTTAGAAATAGTACCATTCAGTGGTTAAGAGCAAAGACCCTGGAATAAGCCTCCTTGAGTTCAAATTGTGACTCCTCTATTACCAAATTAACTTTGTTGAACCTCTGTTTCCTCACCTATTAAAAGTAGGATAACACTATCATCTATTTCAAGATTCCTCAGTCACTGCCTCTGCCTGAAGAAGGCAGAAGTTAACAGAGATTCCTGAGGCGAAACCACGTAGCTGGCTAAGTGGCAGGTTCAAACTTCAAAGCCGTATGACTCTAAACCCGTGCTCTTTTCAAATATATCACGCTACATCCCTTTACAATCATCCTTACGTTTTTCCTTAAAAACAACAAAAATGATTATCTCCTCTTTATAGCAGTGGCTGTAAAATTTAAAACCAAGTTATTAACTAAATTCATTGAGTTACAATAATAAGGAAATGAAGTCATTGGTTATCCACAACTATTAATCTAGCAAGTTAGTTAAAACTAGCATTCCCCACAGATGTTTGAACATCTACCTGGGCCAACCTCCAGATGAATGACTTGGATTCTTAGCCTCTACACTCAATTTTCATGATAATAATAGCTATAATAAAAATTCATGGGATAGGGTCCTGGGCAGACTTGCCAACTTGGGGGAAAGAGAAGGCAGCAGCAAAGGCAGGGAAGAGAAAATGAAAGGAAGTTCCAAACGCAATGCAGTTCAGCAGTTGAGACCAGCAGCTGGGAGATTTTCTAGGAGAGATGATGCCCCATGTCCAAGCAATGAGAAATTCATATTTGTTGAATAGTGAGAGGGCAAGAAGGGGAGGAGAATAACCCACATTATCTATTTTGTGTGAAACTCTACAATGTTAAAGGATCGAGAGGAGAAGTTAGAGTCCAATTAAAGGGCTCAGACCTGGGCATGGAGCGGACATTGGAAATTGCCACACAGACTCACATGGGTAATTCTACCACCAAGTCATGTACTACGTAGCATTCACGTGAAACTGTTTTAAGACCTGGACTTAATCGTCGCTAAGTTGGTAGCCTGGCTCTGAGTGCAAGTAATGTGGGCTTGGCACTGGAGGTTCTTTCCACTTGTCAATTGGAAAGAACAGGATGGAATATTTACTATAAAATGCCATATTATGAGAACTATAGCATGAACAAAATGTACGTGCAAATTAGAACAGTTAAGCCTGATTTATATTGCCTGCACAACTGTGATAGAGGAAAATGATCTCCCAATTAAAATACCTCATGCTTAACAAAAAACAAAACTGCCAAACATGTAAGTATTCCCTATTTCAAGAAAGCAAATAAAAACAAAATCGACAGAATGTAAGAGCAATTTTCATTTCTTCTAAAGCGGCCAATCTACTTTAAACTCTTATCTTTTTGGTTACCTTGGTCACAGCTTTTGGAGAAAAGGTCACTGAATCCACCACAGTGATGAGGTCACCTGGGAGGAGACGATCAAAGTACTTCATGCAGGCGTCATAGGCGCACAGCCACTCGGGGGAGGATGCCGGGACTTGTTTAACGAGGTGAGGGTCTCCAGTCCAGAACAACTTCTGTAACCAGACGGTGTACAGAGAGCTTGGGGAGAGCATGCGCCCATCCTTCTCAGGGATTTTGGGAACAAGTTTGGAAATGGATAAGATATTTTGACTTGAAAGGACTGGCTCCAATGCCTCAAGAGGATTCATGTTTTCATCTGTCAGCTTTTTGTAATTAAGACCTATTGGAAAGAAAAGGGGAAAAAAAGAGAGTAGTTCATTCCCAGATAACCACACAGGGGCTTTCAAATACACACACAGCCCCTCTGCGTGGCTGAATGAAAAGATTTAGTTACAGCACAGCTTCGCTTGTCAATGAGGTCCATCAGAAGATCTGAGTTCCAATCCCTGCCTGCAACTTAACCAACTGTGCGACCCTGAACAGGTCACTCAACCGCTGTGAGCCCCAGTGTCCTCATTTGTATCCTGGAGATGGCAATATCTCTTCGCTTCTTCAATCCCCCCATGGCACCTATGTCTTCTATCAGTGCTCTCACCAAACTGCACTATATTCGTTATTCATCTAGTACCTCATCAACTACCTGAAGGCAGGGATTGAATCTTACTCCCTCTCCTCTGTGTCTAGTCCAGGGTCTAATTCAGCTACTCAGTAAACCACTGCTAAACTGAAGTAAATACTCAAAGTTGTTATGAATAGCAGATGAATGCAGCTTTGCAAGTGCCTTGTAAATTGTAAAGTATCATACAGATTTGAGAGGTATTAACACGGTTAATTTCTTAGTTATGAGCTACAGACACCATTCTAAAGATTTCCACAGGGCTTCCCTGTTGGCGCAGTGGTTGGGATGCAGGGGACACAGGTTCGTGCCCCGGTCCGGGAGGATCCCGCATGCCGCGGAGCGGCTGGGCCCGTGAGCCTGTGCTCCGCAACGGGAGACGCCACAACAGTGAGAGGCCCACGTAACGCAAAAAAAAAAAAAAAAAATTCCACAATTTATCAAAGATTCAAAGGCTCTTATTTTAAGGGTTCCATACATACTTTAAACATGTAGGTCTACTTAAGTGAACTCCTGCCAAATTGCCTATTGGGAAGCGTCTCAGCCTTGTCATTTATGTAGATAAAATATAACCAGTGGAAGCAGGGAAAACACCTTTGGCGTACTAGTCAGAAGCTTTGGATTTTAGTACCAGGTCTGCGTTTAGTCATTGTGTGACTTAAGTTTCTCCAGTGTTTAAGTCCCTCAACAGTAAGTAAAGGAGTTGGAGACAGAATAAAGTCTATTAGCATAAAAATACTGTGGTTTCAGTTACGCCAGCCACAATGCAGGAACAGGACTGTATATAGAAAATTGCCCTAGATTACATTTAAAGAATGAGTTCAAGCAGGAAAATGATTAACTTACCTGACGCAACTACCTTAAATTTCTTTAGCAGCCGAATGTGGGTTTCTGGTTTAATGGTGTATTTCCCCAAATCTGCACAGCCACAGCTTTCCAGCAGAGTGAAATAATACAGCAGTCTTTCATGATCAAAGCCATCAATCGTGGGATAGATATACTTGACCATGTGCTTGTGAAAGGCTTCGGGACTGGTCTTCAACGTCTCGAAGAGATGAAGGGACTGAGCTCGACTTTCAATTTCTACTGTGGACAAACTGAAATTAAGAGATAAAGAAAGTATGTTAAGATTGGTAAGATTTGGTTCCTTTATTAAACAACATGTTTTTTGTTTGTTTATTTGTTTGGAAACCTAGGAAGAAAGGCTACTTCTTACAAATCCCTTCTTGCTGCCTAATCAAAGACAGGAAACCACCAGTGTGTGCAGGTAGTTTATATAAAGGGAAACAAACGTGTTTCAGATGTACTATATGATTTTCACGTTGTCTCATGCGGGGGTCTACAGCACCCTGTAGTTCTCTACAGAGAACTGCCCAGTGCTTACTGGCTGGAAATGAACCCAGATCTGCCACCTTCTACTACGCATTATTTATTCATACCACAAGAAAAATTTAAAACCTGAGCTTCCTTACAGAAACGTACACAAATTTATTATTTCAGGAATTTAGGAAATAGAGAAGTGAAGAAACAACCCCAACTTTTAGGCATAAATCTTATATCAGAGGCTTGAACTGACAGTAGACATAACCTTGACACTGTGTTCAAACAGAATTAAAATAGAAAAGAAGAGATACTCGCACTTTCACTTGAATTACCTGTAGTAACGAATGCCACTTGAATAAAGCACACATCAATATTTTCATCCTGCCTTAGCTGTCTTTATAATGTTATTTTTTTTTAAGTCATTTAAGGTTAAACTCTTGAAAAACAAATTTAAGGACTTCTGCTTGGTTGATCAGTTTGTGTTTTTTGGGTGACGGGGAGGGCTTAATTTTGGTCTCATGCTTCTCCCTGGACAGAGCACAGTGCCTCCTGCCCAGCATAATCCCAATGCCCCAAGCGGGATGAGTTTCAAGCTTTCTAACCGTAAGAGGCCTTCAAGCAGCCTTTGGCACTAACAGAAACTCCCAGCTTCCAGGGTTCGTAGAGTAGCAATGAAAGTACCTAGGAGCAGGAAGTGAGACCTCGGACAGGATCAAAGTTAGGTTTCATATCGTTTAAAAGCAACTCTTCTGAAATACGATACCCTGTTTATTGGAATTCCCCCTAAGTGCCAAGACATGTTTTTCTTTTACGTAAAGTTAATACACAATATACTTTAAAATTTGTATCAGGATGTGATAATACTTGGGATAACAGCAGCGGTTTATAAAGTCAAAATATCAAGCAATTCAAAAATGCTCTTTTAACTTTCACTTCAAGAGAAACCCTGTTTTTCTATTAAGACACGGTTTAAACATTTACAAAAATATCCCTATCTATAAAGATGTCCCAGAGTATCCGTCTATTCATAACCTGCTTTAACTATTTATTACTTTGCCTGTCTCCCTCACTACACCATGTACCACCTGATGGCAAAGATGATACCACATCTTCTTCAGCTTTAGCTTCTCAGTACCAAGCACCAGCGTGTGGTACAAAGGAAACACTCGACACGTGTCTTATGAATGCCAAATAGACGGGAGAATGAACAAAAACTTAGGTGTCCTCTACGGACAAGGCCCTGTGCTCAGCACTGGGGAGGGTATAGAGTTACAACACAGAGCTCTCATCCAGCAGTTGCATTATACGTACTTAAAAAACACTGCAGAATAATGGTGTGGGCTGACAAAGGACATGCAATTATATTCCAGTTACGAGTGGGGTCACTAAAGCTGTCATGTCAGAGGAGGTAGATATCGATGACACCAGAAGGCTTATTGAGAGAAGTACTTGAGCTTGGTATTGTAGAAAGGAATGAAGCAGAAATAATACGAACAAAGGTATCAAGACAAGAAAGCACAAGGCCTATACAGGAAACAGCGAGTATAAATGGACGGCTATTTCAAAACTCTTCGGATACTATCACTATTCAAAGAACGCAAGGTCAGCCCTGAAAGGCACAGGCAGGCCTCGTTTGTGTGCTTTGCTTTATCGCGCTTCACAGGCATTGCGTTGTTTTTACAAATGGAAGGTTGGTGGCAGCCCTGGGTCAAGCAAGTCCATTGGTGCCATTTTTTCCGACAGAGTTTGTTCACTTCGTGTCTCTGTGTCACATTTTGGTAATTCTCGCAATATTTCAAACTTTGTCGTTATTATTATATCTGTTACGGTGATCTGTGATCTTTGGTGTTCCTATTGTAATTGGGCATTGTTTTAGCAATAAGGTAACTTTTTAAAAATAAATTTATTTATTTATTTATTTATTTATTTTTGGCTGCTCTGGGTCTTCATTGCTGCGCGCAGGCTTTCTCTAGTTGTGGTGAGCGGGGGCTACTCCGCTGTGGTGCGCAGGCTTCTCATTGTGGTGGCTTCTCTTGTTGTGGAGCACAGACTGTAGGCACATGGGCTTCAGTAGCTGCAGCACGCGAGCTCAGTAGTTGCAGCATGTGGGCCCGAGAGTGCGCGGACTTCAGTAGTTGTGGCTCGCGGGCTCTAGAGTGCGGGCTCAGTAGTTGTGGCGCACGGGCTTACTTGCTCCGTGGCATGTGGGATCTTCCCAGACCAGGGATCGAACCCACGTCCCCTGCACTGGCAGGTGTATTCTTAACCACTGCGCCACCAGGGAAGTCCCTAAGGTATCTTTTAATTAAGGTCTGCACATGTTTTTTAGACATATTTTCGCACACTTAATAGACTATAGTGTAGTGTAAATGTAACTTTTATATGCACTGGGAAACAAAAACATTCATGTACTAGCATTATTGTGATATTGGCTTTATTGCAGTGGTCTGTAACCAAACCTGCGATTTCTCCCGTACTGTACACCCAGTGGTATATGAAAGTCACAGAATTCCTGATGTTCCTTCATAATTTGCAAAGTGAAGTCTGAAAACAACGCAGTGAAGAAGGAAATAAGAAACTGCGTCATCCCATTAAGATGATTCACGTTGACAAAGACTTGCAATCAGAGCGACATGCCCGATGGAAGAGGAAAGAAACCCTGCACTTATTCCATGGATTACTGTGGCAGGCAAGTGAGAGACTGTCATCAGAGAGGTTAAGTGACGCCTAAGACCAAGCGTCCAGATCTGTCTGGACTCCGCATGGCTGGGGCTGCTCACCTAGTCACAAAGCAGCCGTCAACCAATGGCGCTTAATAAGCGCCCTCACTAACAACCATTTCAAAACCAGGATTCTTTCTGTGACAGACATTAGCTCTCTCTCGGGGGCAGTCATCTAAAAGAGTTCTCCTGTCACACTTCACTGCTATCCCCTGGCAAGCAGCGTATCTGAGACTCATCTACAAAATGGACAATGGCTAAACCACAACAGCTTTAGTCCATCTGTGTTCGACTAGATTCTGAATACAGTCTCTCTCAGTCAACGTTACTTTCCCCCCTCGCCCACCCACCTATTCTTCTGTGCCTGCAGTTTACTTTGCCTGATGTGCAATTTTCCCTAATTATCTTGTCAAGAGAGGTACTGGAATACTTTTACTGACACATGATAAACACGAAAACCTCCCTCTTCAGTAAATTACAAGGTACTAAGATCTTCCATAGACGCCAGTAATTGATAACCCATTTTAAGAGTTCCCATCGAAAGATGCTGTTATCTTCCTTTTGGAACAAGAAATGAAATCTCTGCTTAGAAAACAATTCCAAAGAACCCACATTCAAGAGAGTAGGAAGAAATACAAGGAAACTACGGTGGAACTTTCACTGATCAAATCAGTAGTTACCCTTAAAAACTGTTTAAGTGGCTTTTCTAAGCTTTAGCTATAAGGCAACTAATATATATATATATATAAAAATATAAATATATATTTATATATATAAATATATATATACACACACATATATAAATATTTATATACACACATATATATACACACACATACATATAAGTATATATATGGTGCAAATTTAACTTCCAGAGATTAACTACAAGAAGAAAATTAGCATTAGTTGTACGAAAGGCACAAGGAATAAGTTATTAGTACTAATCCCATGATTAAGGGATTCTGTAATGGCTTCGAGTTGTCAATCAGCCGAAACTGTGATTCAAGAACAGCATGAATTGAAAGGACTTATATTCATGGGGGGAAACAAATTTAACTAAATGCATTTTACTTTACTCAATCTGAGACTGAGTGATAACACTGATACAATTCCATGAGCTGACTGAAGAGGAGAGAAGAAGGCGAGAGGGAGAGAGCTCCTGGGAAAGGCTGGAGGGAGCAAAGGGATGAGGTCCACTGGTCCACACGGTTCAGATGCAGAACTTCTAAGCATTTCCCCCAAAGACTAATCCTAAAAGTGTGAAGATACAGAAATCCACATGAATGACCATGACCATGGGTGAATAGGCCTCCACCACTGATTCCTGTGGGAAGACACAATTCTACCCTCTAAATCACAACTACTCCGACCTGAGGGAAACAGTCCAAGATATTTGCCACACAAATGCCTCAGAATGAACGTGATGTGGCAGCCTTGACCTGCAGTGCTGCCTGACAGCTGAATATGTGGTTATGCTGGGGAAACGTGGTAAAAAAAAAATAATCATGGCCTTTTCCAGTTTTTCCAACATTTTAGCCAAGTGTCTTTGCAAACCAAACAATGAACTTTAACTTTGCAAGGTCACCTACACAGTTGATGAGAGACTCAATAATGAGTACCTTGGAGTCTGTTTCTTGTCACACTAATACTTGGTGAGTTCCTTTGTGGAACGTTTTCTGTGGACAGAGTGGTGACGTGGAAAGAAGCCCATGTGAATAGGCTTCGTCTCCTCCATAAGGACAACTCTGACCCCCTAAGCCTTTTCATTTCTCATAAAATGTCAATTCCGACTGGTTTATGTAGTCTCGTATTATCACCTCTCGAACAAAAAGATATTTTAAAAGACACCATAGCACAGAAACAGCAACAGGCATATTTACCGAACACATCTTATACGTTAAGTACTATGTCATCTCATTTAATTCTCACAAAGCATGTATATTATAACTGATAGCACACTGTCCTGAAAAATAATTGTTAAAAAATCAGATTTGCAATGTTAGGCTGATAGCTGTCAGAGGGTGAGTTCAGTAAATCTGGTCTGTTTCCAGAATTAACAATAGCAACTACTTTTTTTTTCCTTTGAGCATCTAATACACGTCAGGCATTTTGTATAAATCAAATCTCAGAGCAATTCTGCAAAATGGAATAAGACTACTCAGTTTGCAGAGGAGGAAACTTAGGAACAGAGGGATGAAACAACTTGCCCACCATGTACACACTAGAAGGAGGTCACAGAGCCACGATTTAAACCCAGACCTGCAGGATCCAAAGACTGTGCACTTTCCACAAGACGAAAACAGGCCCCAAAATGCATCTTTTTGCTTATTACATTTTGTGCCAGTGTCAGGAATTTTTTCCTATCTGGGGGAAAAGTGGCCTTAAAAATCAC
This sequence comes from Stenella coeruleoalba, assembly GCF_951394435.1. Lineage (NCBI taxonomy): Eukaryota > Metazoa > Chordata > Mammalia > Artiodactyla > Delphinidae > Stenella > Stenella coeruleoalba. The sequence continues at coordinate 78,999,725 of NC_137159.1, read as the reverse complement.
AACATGGAAAAGAAGCTTGCAGATACATGGAAACAATTGCTTCCATTTCGGTGATGGTAGTAATTAGTTCTTCCAGTTTTAGGACTGGAAGATTTCTTCTTATGTACAATGCAAATCACAGTCTCGGTCATGATCAGGATCACGGTCCTTTAGGCCAAAGAAAGGTCAAAATTTTATGTATGGCTCAATTTTAAAAAATAAGTAAGACCTATGACCTGAATTTCTACATTCAACCTTCCTACTCTAAATGGATTTTTCCTGGTTTGAATTTTCACTTATCTTCTTTTTCAATGTTATAACATACTTTTAAGAAGCTAAGTTGCCTCAAATCCCCTCTCTACAGACCAACTATTCTCAAACTCCTCAACTAAGTCAAGAAGAGAAGGCGAGAATTGAGAATTCTTCACCATGTGACAATCTGGACACAAACCTGCCTATGAGCGACAGCAACCCTCAGGCAGAGGTTCTGTGTCACTCCTGTTTCAATGCAGGAAAAGGTAGATGCATTATAGCTCGTTCACCTCCCCACAGCTACAGCATGCTCTTGCCCATCCTTATACTTGAGACCAAAAGAATCCTACCAGGGAATATGAACTTGACTGTGCAAAACAGCACAGCACAGAGTCCCTTCCCAGGGGCCTGAAAGAGGCAGCACTGAACTAACCAGCAGAGATGAAGAGGTATCACGATCTCTGCCACCCAAGCAAAATCACTTGGATAATTAATCCCCTGGGTGACGGTAAAAGTACCTACTAGAGTGAAATGAAAATGTAGGATGTATGGCCTTCAGGTCTGCAGTTTAAATAAGAAGGAACAGACAGAGTGTTATCAAGGCTGACAGTGAGAGGCACTTCTGGCCCTTATGCAAGCCTTTGCTCACTAGGCCCCATGCGCTCCAGCCACAAAGGCGTTCCTGTAGTTACTCAAAAAGGCCAAGAACGTCCCTGTCCCAGAAATGCCTGAAATACATTCCCTCTGCCTGAAATGCCTTTTCTTCCATTCTCCAATAGTGAGCTCTTTTTACGTCCGAGAGAGGCCTTTCCCATCTGCTCCCTGTGCATTTCCTTTATGGTACTTATTATGACCAGCAATTTATTTTTTAGTTGTTTTTAACTGTGTGTGTGTGTGACGGGGGTCTCCCCAATTAGAATATAAGCTCTATAAAGGTAAGGATGTGTCTGTCTTGTTCCGCATTTAAACCTATGCTTGGTACACAAAGGTACTAGGAAAAAGATAATAATAATATTTAATGAATAAACAAATGTGGTACTATTCTATCAGCTAGAAACATCCTCTGCCATTTCAAAATGATCCCATATTCAAAACTTACAGACACACATGGAGTCAGTAGGACTGGTAAGAACAATAACAGGAACAATCTCGACAGCATTAAAGAGCCCCCGGCTATACGCTTTCCACAGATTTTCTCTAGTCTCTACAACCATACCAGGGGGGGATGGTGGTCCCCTTAACTGAGAAAACAGTGACCCAAGAGGATTAAGAGACGTGCCCAGGTACACAGCTGGGGGTATGGGCAGCAGAGCTGGATCTTGAAATGTGGCCTGACTCCAAAACCCGTGCCCTCACTGGTAGTTAATGTTATCTGTAAGATGCACCAAAGTGTCTAGAACAGCCTAGAGGTGAAGATGGCTGTGAAGGCTGCAGTGAGTGAGAAATCAGCCCTGAGCTCAGGGAGCTGAACACACCCTGGGAGAACCAGTGTCCGCCAGAGGGAGCCGACTCCAGGTGTACACAGCCGCTCAAAGCCATCACTGATGTTGAAAACTACCAAGAAAAAGAAAGAAAATGAGGAAGAATAAGGGGGAAAAGGAGACCGGGAACTCCAGTTTGGGTGTTTACGACAATTATCTCTTTCTTACAGGAGTGAAATTCCAGGAATAAACTACCATTAATTATGGATCATGTGTCAGGTACTGTAGGTTTGATATTTCACCAGGAAGTCATTTAATTTTTATGACACCTCACTTAGAGTAAAGGAAAATGAGTTTCAGAGAATTGAATTCTCTTGTGCAGGGACACACAGCTGGAGAGACACACGATTTGCTCTAGGTTTCTTGATTGGAAGGCTTCTGCTCTATTGCACAATGCTGCCTCACCCGACCTGTGTGTCTGCTTATCTGTACATTCGGTGAGACGAGGAAATACCTCCAAATTCAACCAAGAGGAAGGAGAATGTAAAATTATAGAAAAAATCAACTTCGGGGGGAAGATGGCTTTTATAACGGAACAGTAATACAAAACCCTAAGGTACAGAACATTATTTTTCTTGCAGCTCTGACCTATTAGTTTCCCATTGGCATTGACTCAACAAGTAAATATTGGGCAATTTCTATTGTACTAACAAGGCTGATCTTTAATACTTGTGTTACTAAGCTGAACTGAATAGTAAGGCAAACACCAGGCTTTTAAGTAAAGAACATGAAGCAACAAACACCACTTGCTAAATCAATATTAGGTGTTTTGTCACTCACAAGTAATGACAAAACAGGAGGTAATGATTTCCTGCTTTTGTAATTTCCGTGCGTTTGTACAATCACACCACTATCAGGTATAATGATATGCTAGGAACAGTCTTGCACGTTACTAGAGTGCCTGATAATTTATAATATATTCAGAGACCAATGGAGCATCCTGTCTGTACAGACATGACCACCTTTTATGTCACATTCAACGAAAGGAAAAAGATATTTAATAAAATGCCAAGATTTTTTTACGCTAATGTGCCTATAAGAAGGAACATTTATTTGAACATATTTCTATGCCTCAAAAATGGTGAAGTCAGTACAACATTTATCATAGATAACACTATTACCCATGTAGCAATTTCATAAATACTAAAACGTAGAGGGTACAATTTCAAAGATATTAATAAAAATTAAAGATGATGAGTTATAAGCAGGTCCTGACCATTCCATACTACCTCCACTTCTTGAAACTCTTCCTTCCCATGGCTTGCCTAGAACAAAAGCCCTTCCTCTCGATTGCTCTTTTTGTCCCTTTTGCTAGCAGCTCTTCCTCTATCACTAACTGTGGAAGGTCCCCGAGGTCTGTCGTAAGTCTTTCTCCTTTTCTCATTCTATGTTCATCACCCAAAGCACACCCACAACACAGCTTATTTATCATCTATGTGCACATGGCTCCCAAATTAGCATCTCCCGCTCCACCTTCTCTTTTGGATTCCAGATCTATAAGATGCACTGTCTGCTTGACCTTTCCTCTTGGGAATTTCAATGTGTATAAACTTTCCCATTCCTTTGCCTTTTCCTCACCCTCCCCTGAAATACCTTGTGTCCTTAACTAGTGTTTTCTGTCTCAAATGATGTCACTGTCCAAGAGGCAGACCAAGTAAAATCCTGGAGATAATTCTTGACTCTTCTCCTTTCACTCACCTTCATAGCTAGCTTATTCTTATCAATCAATTTATTTATTACCATTTATTTCACCTTCCAGGTATCTCTGAAACCCATTCTCACCTCTCCTGTACTTTCAAAGCCCTCCTCCAGGCTATGGTCACCTGTCCTGCAGTCTATTACTACCATAGCTCCCGAACTGGTCCATATATGTCTATGCTGGCCTCCCTAAAATCTTTCCTCAACACTGTCGCCACAGTGATCTTATCAAAATGCAAATCTGATCATATTACCTCCCTCTCTTTTACCAGAATCTTTAACTACCTTCCTATTACTCTTAGGAAAGAGCCCACAGCCCTGGATAGGGCCTGTACGGTCTGGCTGCAAGGTCTGGTTTCCAGGTTCTCAGCAGCCCCACCTCACCCCGTGCTCCACTGACTCTCAGGGCGTCACCATACTACCCACCTGTTAGGCTCAAAGACATCATGTTCCATCCTGTCAAAGGGCTTTTGCACTCAACTGTTTTGCCTCCCTAGAAAATGCTTCCCATCTCCTTGTAGTGTACTTAATTTTGAGTCACTATTTAGGTCTCAGCTCAAGAGTTATTTCTTCAGGAAAGCCTTCCCTAGCTATGCCAAATCCCCTATTTGGGCTCTCTTACACAGTGCCTATAACAGCTTTAATTTCACATTTGCTTATGTCATTATTCAATTATGGTCTGTCTCCCACCGTAGACTATGAGTTCCAAGACAGCTGAAATTTACTGACTATTGTAACCCTAGCACCTAACACTGTTCCTAGTACACAAGAGATTGTCAATAAATATCTTCGAATAAATGAATGCATTGAAGTCTCAAACTCAGGACTATTATTACTGAAAAACAAAAACTAAGACTACAGTTAGCGTATTGGTATGTCAGAGACATATGAAGAGAGACTATACAAAGACACTGGTCTACTATAGCTCAAAAGGAAAAGTGAAATTGAACAGTATGACTTCGAGATTCCTTTAAAATAGACTCTGAAAAGAAAGACACGGAAATAAACTTGCATAAGAGTTGTGTGCATGGGCTTCCCTGGTGGCGCAGTGGTTGAGAGCCCGCCTGCCGATGCAGGGGACACAGGTTCGTGCCCCGGTCCGGGAAGATCCCACATGCCGCGGAGCGGCTGGGCCCGTGAGCCATGGTCGCTGAGCCTGCGCGTCCGGAGCCTGTGCTCCGCCAACAGGAGAGGCCACAGCAGTGAGAGGTCCACATACCGCAAAAAAAAAAAAAGAGTTGTGTGCTTACCCACTGTCGGTGAACAGGAACTCCAAATGGGTCATGAAAACTTCCCAACAGGAGACACTGTAGCGCTGGGCCAGAGAAAGAGCAATGCTGTAGACGTTCTCCTCAAGCGTCCTTCACGAACGTCCATCAGCCAGAGGGGAAGGGGGAGGAGAGAAACACATGACCTTAATCAGCAAAGAAGACGCTCGTCAGGACAGCTCTCCAGCTGACAGGGGTGCAGCCAGCACAGTCCTTAATAAGACATTTCACAGTAAGTCAGGAAAAGTACACCGAAGGAATTTGAATGCTCTTTTTATCTCTGTGGTGCATTGCAATTGACCAAGGAATTGTCTAGATCAGTGGACCTCAACCGAGGGTGATTCTGTCCCCCAGGGGACATTTGACAGTGTCTGGAGACATTTTTGAGTGTCACAGTGGGTGAGGAAAAGGAGAGACCTGCTCGCATCTAGCAGGGAGGTCAGTGAGGCTGCCGACCATCCTACGATGCTCAGAACAGCCTTCCCACAACAAAGCATGACCCAGTCCAAAATGTACTGAGGTCAAAAAATTCTGATCTAGATACCGGAGCCTACAGTCAAAAAGCAGTAGAAAGCAAAGGGATCCCTACCCTACAGATAGATATTTGAGAAAGCACAGTTAGTCACTCAACAGATTTTTGTTTTCTACATTGGGCCAGCTACTATGCTAGCTGCTGAGGACATAAAAACAAATAAGATATTTCTTGAGGAACTTACAGCCTAATGGAGGATGTGAAATGTGAACCAGGAATCAAACAGAATGTGGGGCGTGTTAAAAGAAATGCTACAAAATACTGTGAGGATGGAGACGAGAGAGTGACCAATCTGAGCTGAAGATCGGAGAGTAAACAAGGATTAAATAAGTAGAGGCTGTGAAGAGGGAGAAGAGACAGATGGGCTTCTGACAGAGGAAGCAGAAGGGGGCATGGTGTCACAACCATGACCATACAGGCCAGCTGAAGGACCTGTATCTTATCCTGTAGGCAATGGAGAGTCAGTGGAAAGTTTAAACCAGGGAATGGTACCATCAGATTTGAGAATCTCTACGCATATAAGGAATTCTGGTCCAGAGCACCTACATAAAGGCCATTTTGGTAAGACTATTGCAAGACCCCTATTTCCCAGAAGTAGAGGAAATATAAGGATGGAATTCTTGGTTGGAAGAATGGTGGACAAAACCACAGAAACGGGAATGAAATACCTGTTATCATTAAGTAATACTGCTAAGACTGTACTTACCCCAGCTAAGGAAGCCAGGACATTTATACATTTGATCAGCCTGGAGTTGGCAAATGTTTTCTGTGCAGAGCTCGACAGTAAATCTTTTAGGCTTTACCACCATACAGTCTCTGTAGCATATTCTTCTTTCTATTGCTTTTTATTCTTGTTTTTCCACAAAGCTTTAAAAATGTAAAAAACATTCTATGCTCATAGACTATAAAAAAAGAGGCCAAGGACTGGGTTAAGTCTGTCAATGCCTGGATTATTAGGTAACTGTCAAAAATTATTTCTTGGGCTTCCCTGGTGACACAGTGGCTAACAATCCACCTGCGAATGCAGGGGACACAGGTTCTGAGTCCTGGCCAAGGAAGATCCCACGTGCCGCGGAGCAACTAAGCCCGTGCGCCACAACTACTAAGCCTGTGCTCTAGAGCCCGCGAGCCACAACTACCGAGCCCACGTGCCACAACTATTGAAGCCCGCATGCCTAGAGCCTGTGCTCGCAACAAGAGAAGCCACTGCAATGAGAGGCCCTCACTCCGCAATGAAGAGTAGCCCCCACTCGCCACAACTAGAGAAAGCCCGTGTGGAGCAACGAAGACCCACCGTGGCCAAAAATAAATTAATTAAAAAAATTTTTTCTTAAAGTACTCATTGAATACCAATATCCACGTGATAGGTGAGAATTCCTGGAGAATAGGAACCATTAGCAGCTCACTCTTCCTACTGTGGGAGTCTGGCACAGTGCCTGACACCAGGTACATGCTCAGTAAGTATTCACATCTTTATTATCTGATAAAAGTGGGAACTAACCAAACTATTCTCTGTTCTCCTCAAAGTCACCCTAACCAATGAGAATGTAATCACTAGGATACAGAGACGACAGAGGTCAACTATAATGCACTCACAGAAAACAACTGCCACTAAAGGGACGTACAATTAGGGAGAGAATAAAGAATGGTCACATCTGAAGGTGGAGCCGCAGAACAGAAGGAAGCAGGTCCTTCGAGGATCCTTGTATGTGAGGCACTAAAATGCCATCTCCAAGTCAGAACTGCTAACTCAGAAAACCCAGACACTCTGAGACATTTTAAACAAGCCATCTAAAGACTGCTGTGTATTTTTCTAACCAACAGATTGTGGAGAAGATTCTATTATATATTTATCAAAAGCATATGTTTGTCCTCAGGACATACTTCAAATAGCATATGGCAGCTGGATACTTAAAAAGAAAAGACAAAGACCAAAAGCCAAATGTAAGGCGCGCCGTAACGACTTTTATTCTGCATAGTAACCTCTCTTCTAAGACACCATGAGCATGGCACCAAGGATTACCAAATGCCCAAAAAAAAAGCCCGCTGGACTTGGAAATGGGAAGCCCAGGCTCAACTCCCGGCTGTGTGGCCTTGAACAATCCTTTAAAGCTCTGTGGTTCTCAGATTCCTCTTCCAAAAGTAAGGGTGTTGGATTAAGTGATCTCTTTGGTCACTTTCAGATTGGATATTAAATGACCCTATGAAATTATGAACCTCCAGGAGAATAGAGGGGAAGAGAAAAAAAAATTCTATTATTTCTCTTCTTAACTTAATTCTGCTATAGGTTGTTCCAACTCTCTCGCTTTGATCTCTCTGTTCCCCGCCTCACTCTAAAGAGAATCTGGGGTGTCTTCTAGTAGGAAAGAAGCCCAGGCTAATATAAAACTATCACAGAGTACCAAGGTTACTTTGCCACTTTCTTTAAAAAAAAAAAAAAAAGAATAATGATGAAAAGTAGCATATACCACTACCATAACCAAGCCTATCTTTGTTATTTTAAGGTAACTTATCAGGAGAGAGAAATAATCGTTAAACGTAAGCACAATTTAACCTCGTTTCAAGGGCTGGAAGCCTAGACTGAACTGCACACCAATGCTTCCTTGAGAATTCAATCCAGCAGTGTGGGGAGGGCACATGGTGTGAAGATGTGATGCCTTTGGCATGTGGCAGATCAAGGTTAAAGTCACAGTTGTGATCTTTACCACCTATGTAAACTTGGGCCACTTACTTTATATCAATGAGCCTCACGTTCTTTAGCTGTAAGATGGGGATAACAACATTTTATGTCATACGGTTATCTTTAAGGGTTAAAAGATGTTTATAAAATAAAGTTTACAGAGCACCTAACACAGTTCCTGGCCCATGATAAGCACTCCACAAATTGGGGTGTTAAAAACGAAACATACCTCTAACTTAATAACCACTGTGGGTGAACACACTTTAAAAAACTTTTTTTTTTCACTTTCCCACCATGTGACATGTAATTCTCATTTGATCTGAACTCATCTGATCTAAAACAAAAAATGAAGACGAGTATGAAAACCAAGGGGAATTCCATACCTAGAAAGGGACCTTCCCAACCGTACCGCCATCTCACACAAGGGCTTGCTTTTCTCTTGAGAGCGGTAAGGGACAAAGGAAAGAACGGCAGCTGCTACAGGCCTCGAACAAGAAAGTGCTCAAGCGGTTAGCTCTTCTTTCTCTAGAAACCCAGGACAGATAAAGGTGTCCTGGACCAATAACACTCAGTCCCTCCTCTTGTACTAAGTCAACGGTACCTAACTTTTAACATAGTGAGGAAATTAAACAGCCATGCAGTAGCAAAGTGAGACTCTAGCCAGGAATAAAAGGGAATCTTGTTTTTAAATTTCTATAGTAAGCTTGACACTTTTCACCCCTGATCACACTCCATCACCTCTAACATGGTACTGGTATTGGATTATCAAAATCATGGGAAGCTTTTTAAATAATTCCCATCCTTACTACTTAAATCTGCAGGCTCAAAATACCGTCTGCATCACTGACCCATTTGGGAAGACACACACATCCCTCACAGGCCAGGAAGAAGCAGGGGAAAGTCCTTTTTACAGCAGCCATGAATGTGAACCTTCATAGGACTGTGATTAATAGTCCTGGTAACTCAACTTGTTCTTGTACGTTCTAAATCCATCCCTTTACGAGACGAGGGTATTCCTTACCCTGCCAGACCGAGGATGGTTTCCCGTTTGTACTGGTCATCTGCAGTAAACCGTTGCACATCCACACCCTTCCGCAGGCCCTGGAGGATCTGAGCCTGAGTGAAGTCCAGGAGGCGCTCGTTGTAGTACTGTAACTGCTTGGTCAGTGCAGCGAGCTCCTCGGGCCAGGCTTCCTGTCCGTATCGAGTCACGTGCCTGGTGACCATCTTGATTAGCTCTTTGGGATCGGCCTATGAGTAACAAAAAGACTAATTAAAAAAAAAAAAAAAAGAGTAAAGTGGGAAGAAGATCATGTCTGCCGGGCACCTGTTTGACCCTTCACACTGCTGCCATTTAGTCCAGGCTGACAACCACGCTGAGGAGGCAACTGCAGAGGCGGTACGTTTTGCAGGCCACAAAGACGGGACACAGAACTGACTCTAGGAGCGGGTTTCTGCTCTTCCACCTTAAAAATCACCACCCACTTAAAGAATAATGTATGCTTGCTTTTTCAACTACCATCACCTTATACCAGATCTCTTCCCCAATTATCTGATCATTTATAATAATTCACCCTGGAAGTAATTTTTATCATCATTGCCCCTAGATAAATTTTCTTTGGACCATCTAAGTGTTCTCAAAAACAAAGAGCTGCAGTTCAATGATTCCACGAGAAATGCCTAAATAGTTAAGTAGAAGAATGTTTTCTCCAGGGATGAGTGAGGGGAAAAAGCCCCATCCCTGTTCCTGAAATCATAAATTTTTCTAGTTTCATAAGAAAGTACGCAACCAATTTTCACTCTGCTCAGTTTGGGGCTCAATGGGATATTGTTCCTTAAATCTAGCAGCTTCTTTAACAGCAATACAATTATTCCAACAGAACAAAACCCGGAACTGAACGGCTGACAGGAAAGGAAAATAAGTGGTTAACCAACCACAATTATATTAAAGTTGGTCCGGGTGTCCACAAAGCAACAGCAAAGCAGCCATGATTCTGGAGTTACCTAATATGTGAACAACATGAACTCAATCCCTCCCAATTTCTGGGAAAATATGGCACATATTTTAATACCAGCAAATTAGGAAGAAAACTCCAGAAATCTACCTTTGGTTCTCAGAAACACGTCTAATTACCGTAAGCCATCAGCATTTCTAATGTGTGAGCCATTATTCTGAGCTACACACGAGATCTGTCAATGGCCAGTCCATATTACCTAACCTAGCCTGACATTCTCTCTCGATCCTGTTAAGGAACAATCTGGGAGTGCCGATAAAAACCAGTTAAAGAAATCTTCTTGGATTCCAGCACGTGGATTTAAGAAAAAGTCAACCTTACTCAATTTTTCCCCTACCCCTAGGCAGACACTGAGTCTGCCTGAGACAGAGACACTGAGATACGTGTCTCAAGTCAAAAGACGTGCGTTTGAAAACTAATGCTCTGAAGTAAGCAGCTATAAGACCATCTGTCATTCATTCAACAAGTATTTTTTGTGCACCTATTATGTACCAGGTGATGTACTAAGATGTGACCCTTTCCTCCAAGAATTCAGTCTATGAGGAGAGACAGTCAAGGAAACAATTATAAAATGGTGTGATACAAGTAAGCACAGGGTGCTATGGGAATACAGAGGAGTGGGACTTGGGCACGTATCAAGGAGGTCTTCTTGGAAGAGTTAATTTCTAGGCTAACTGCTCAGGTATCAGAAGTAAAAAGGCCAGCAAAAAAACAGGGAGACAAATTCTGGTAAAGGGGAGAGTATGTGCTAAGCCTGGATGCCTAAGACCTGATGGGAAGATGGAGTGAATAAAGCTGATCTAACTGCAGTAAGAAGTGATTGGGGAATAAGCTGCATATGGCTGGTACTTCTGGAAACGGATATAGGCGAACGAGACCCCATGCCTCAGCCAACCCCCTCCTACTTACGGACTGAAGCCCTGAGGCACCACCCTGAACCGCCCATCGGGGCAAAGCCCCCTCTGAAGCTGTCTGGTATAGGGATGCTGCTGGGGACCAGCCAGCCTGTCTACACCTGCTCTGCACCCTGGTGTGCTCTGTTGTTGCCTGCTCTTCTCACACCTCATCCAGTTAGCACTTGCCTGCCTAGGAAGGGAGAGAGCAGGTGCAAATATCCAATGATCAGGGTTTCAGGGCAGCAGGAGAGCTCTTCTGTAGGTGTTCTTTCAGGGAACTCTTTGGGTCGGTTTTGCACTCCACCGGCAAACCCACGTTCATCAAAACTGTGAGGAAGGCTTCTTTCCATATACACTCTGACCCTGTGGTTTCAGGCGAAAGTCCTCAGCCTCCAGTTGCCCAGCGCGCTTTGAGGGAGAGGCTACAGCCAGGCCGTCCATCTCTGAGTGTGACTCCCACCCCCACGCATGCAATCGACCACCTCCCCTCGCCCAAGGGTTTCTCACAGCTATTGCTCCACATTCATGTTTTTACTGTTTGCTTCCTGGCATCTCAAGGACCTGGTCCCTGTATTGGGAGAGTGGACGATATATGTGATCTCATGTCTATTCTCTTGTATTCTAAACCATTTATGAAACAAATCCCCAAACCACGTAGAGGGTTAATCTCCAAAATGGCAGCACAGAGCAATAATGAGCATGAAGACTGATATTTACGTTGGCTTTTCTTTATCTCATAGAGAGCTTCAAGTCTCCACATACAACCTTCATTTTCGTATGTGGCAAAAAATACCTATTCTCTCCTTTTACAAATGGAGAAAATGGCATGGCAGAGTGTAATAAGCGTGGACACAGAGAACTTACTAGCTGACCTTGTGCAAGTTACTTAACAACTTCAAATTTGATTGTCTCATCTATAAAATGGCAATATATATAGCTTGCATGGCTTCACAAAGCTTAAGAGACCATACACACACACACACACACACACACACACACACACACACACAATACACAAACCAAGACCTGGCCTTTAGCAGGTGCTCCAAAAATGAAAAGGATTATGGAGTTTACTCAAAGGTATACACCAGTTATACTTTGATTGCACCTCTACTGCACACTTTACACTGCATTCTCTTATAAGTATTAAAACACAGCTTCCAGCAGGCAGAGACCATGGGTACTTAGTGGATTTGTCTTTCCTAGAGCACATTAGAGTTTCTTGAACAAGTCGGGTGTGGAGTAAAACGGAGACACACTGAACAGCAGTTGTAGCTTTTAAGTTAGTAATACTAGTTTATATTCCAGATCCTTCATTTAGCAGAGATGCAATTTGGGGCGAGTTACGTCATGTCTCTGTTTCCTCATCTATAAGAGAGTCAACAAGCACACCATCCTCGTGGTGTGTTGGGAGGCACAAACAAAATATTTTTAAATGTCTTTTTCTCTCTTATTATATGAAAGCAAATTAGGCCCAGCGCTTACTCCCAAGAAACTAAAACTAGTGATTGTCAAAGATGTACACATAAACAACTCACAGAAGGCACCTGAATATAAGAACTATTATAGAAATACAAACAAGAATGCTGGAAACTCCTTAGAGGGAGCAGTGGACACTCCTGACTCTTCTGGGGCTCAGTTTCTTCAGATGTAGAACAAAGGAGTCTCACAAGATGATCCCATTTCTAGGGCTAAAATCCTGTGAATGTATAAGAACTCAATCATGAAAATAAAATAAAGCCTTGTAAATCCCTCCAGGTGTGGAACTGGGGAAGTTCTACATCTCATCTCATTGATGCCTCCACTAAACATCAGAACAGATTTCTTTGTTAAAAATACAATTTCAGACCAACAAATTATAACCAGTAGGTCCCTACACAGTTTAAACAACTTTCATACCTTCTCCTTTACTAAGTAGAAATTGTCTAGCCCCTCTGAATAATTTTTACTTCACATTCTCTGTGCATCAAATGTGCTCACTTTTCTAAGAAATATTTAAGAACAAATACCTAATATTTCAGTCTTCGGTATGGAACGGACATAGTGCTAAATACACATGAACTGAATCTCATTTAATACTAACAATCTTGGGGGACCAGAGTCTACTAGTACCATCCTCTTTAAGATGGGTAAGGAGGTGAGTAGCTTGACTAAGGCCATTCAGGGTAGGTGGCAAGGCAGGATATGACTCCCAGGCATAATGTCGCCCAAGAACCAGCCTTTTATATTTGTTGTGCAGGGGGGGTATCTCTTAAAATTATAAGAATCTTGACAAGATCAGTGTACACACAGCTCCCACCAAATGTACATGAGATCTGGCATTTGAATCCTTTTACAGATGATCAACTTTCAATGATGGCCTTAATGCTGTCATTCTATATTACATCAGGACTGACCTATTTTTTTAACACACACATTCTCCCTCTCATCCCTTTTACACATATACACACATGTGTAAATACAAATGGTCACAGAGGACACACCATGGTAGATGTTCAACTGGAGATCCTGGTTTGAGCTGTGTTTCCAAGCATTCTGTCTTCTCTAAGAATAACGGAGAGAGATTTAGAAAGAATTTAGAATATCATTTTCTGTTCAACCTCTTGATATAAATATACCTCCTTTTAAATTTCCATCCTAATAAGGTGGTGAAAAGGGGCATTCTGTTAATTCCTTGATGATAGGTCTTCAAGGTTATGGATCAAACATTTGTTAAATGTGTAGGAGTACTTTCAATACTTATTTATTGGTAAAACGTAATACTAATTCTTTCAAAATCTTCCCAAAACAAAGAGCATTAGCTATGAGGAAAAAACACAGGAATTGGCATCAAAGAACCTGGATTGCTGGTTCTTCCTTCCTGAGCGTCAGGTTTTCCATTATTAAAATTGAGGCAATTTCTCTCTGATACACTCTTCACAGAGACTGAATGAGAGTAGATGGGTGGACATGTTGTAAGTTCCAGCTTTCCATGCAAATTTCTCGTCTTACCATCATCACTACTAGTTTCTACCCCTTCCTTCAGGAACTTTACTGGTCATGATTACTTCCAATGTATGACTTAAATTTTAATAATAATTCTTCCCCTGAGCTTATCACCATTTCTCTAAAAATATTCCAAAAGCATCCTCTACTCAGCCCAACACTTCATTTCATACATTCATTCATTCACGGCACAAGTGTACTGCATTAAAGTTTCTAAAGCACTTTCACATGATTTTCATTTGACCCTCATACCAACCCAGTGATGGGCACAGGAGACAGCTGTTGCTGTTTTACAGATGCCAACCTGCATGGAAGGCATCCTGAGCTGGGGTCCGGCAGCGAGGAAGTGAGTCCAACCCCCAGCCTCTGGCCTCGTGGGCACCCCACTCCATCAGCCCTTCCTCCCTATCCTGCCAGCGGGGCTCCCTCAATGCTCCACACCCAGCCTCACACCTGAAGTCATGAATTTCTGTGTGCAGAGTATATTCAAACCTCTCTTCCTCTGTTTCCCACCTAATTTCAATGATATGATCCATGGGTATGAAAGCTCCCCGCCTCTAAGAAACTTCTGAAGGACTTTATGGGTAGCTTCAGAATCTCCCATATTCTGGGGCTTCCCTGGTGGCGCAGTGGTTGAGAGTCTACCTGCCAATGCAGGGGACACGGGTTCGAGCCCTGGTCTGGGAAGATCCCACATGCCGCGGAGCAACTAGGCCCATGAGCCACAATTACTGAGCCTGCGCGTCTGGAGCCTGTGCTCCGCAACGAGAGGCCGCGATAGTGAGAGACCCGCGCACCGCGATGAAGAGTGGCCCCCGCTTGCCGCAACTAGAGAAAGCCCTCGCACAGAAATGAAGACCCAACACGTAAATAAATAAATAGATAGATAGACAGAGAGATAAATAGATAAATAAATAAATAAATAAAATTAAAAAACAAAAAGATACTGCAAAAACTGAAAACATAAAAAGGCATCAAAAATTTAAAAAGTGTAAAGAGTTGGGCTTCCCTGGTGGCGCAGTGGTTGAGAGTCCACCTGCCGATTCAGGGGACACGGGTTCGTGCCCCGGTCTGGGAAGATCCTACATGCCGCGGAGCGGCTGGGCCCGTGAGCCATGGCCGCTGAGCCTGCGCATCTGGAGCCTGTGCTCCGCAACGGGAGAGGCCACAACAGTGAGAGGCCCGTGTACCGCAAAAAAAAAAAAAAAAGAAAGAAAAGTGTAGAGTATTAAATTACTCTAATTTTTTCCCCTAAATTTGGCAATGCAGTTCTTCTATGGGGTGAAAAAAATGCGATTTCTTTACAGAATATGGTCAAGTCCCTGTAAAAACAAAATGCACATAAATATTTATGACACCAAAATGCTGGATGACTTCATCTACTACTTACTAGAAGAGGTAATAAATCCATTCAGGCTTAATAGTCTCCATTTCTTGGTAATATTGTTTGGAAAGTTTTGAACAGGTGGTATGTTTCCCCTCTAGGGTTGTTATTTGCTTGAAATAATTTTCTACTTGGCATATTCAATTAGTAGCTTAAGAAAACACATTTTAGAAATAGTTTACCATAAAGTTCTGAATTTCATCCCCTGCTGGGTTTGCTTCTCTAGCATATAAAACTAAAAGACACGTTTCCATTTTTAACTGATTTTATTTTCTGAAACTTTTTAAAAAGAATGATAGAGAAATCACAATTCAAGATGCATTTACGTGGGGAGGGATAAACTAGGAGTTTGGGATTAGCAGAAACAAACTACTATATATAAAATGATAAACAACAAGGTCCTACTGTATAGCACAGGGAACTATATTCAGTATCTTGTAATAACCTATGATGGAAAAGAATATGAACAAGAATATTTACGTATGTGTATGTATGTATGTATGACCGAATCACGTTGTGTACACCAGAAACTAACACAACACTGTAAATTAACTATACTTCAATTTTTAAAAAAAGATGCATTTACAATAATTACAAAGGTAATATATAAATGAAAAGAATCAAGGTATAGAAAAATGTGTAGAGTTTACTCATATTTGCATAAAGTTATTATATAAATACGCATATCCATAAACTATTTCTGGAAGTAGACAAAAGGGAAATACTTTTTGTTTTATCCTATTTTCATCATTTGAGGTTTTTGTCATGTGTGCATTAACATAAAGAGTTAATTAGGACAAATACTAGAAGAGAAAATTCTCTGCAAGTGACCATTTGCCAATCATCATTACAGGACTCTAAAACGAAACAGGAACGCCCGGGGGCTGCTTCAAAGCTCATCCAGGTTTGCTGCCGGCGTGGCAGACTCGGGACGTGCTTCCCGTCAAGATGCACAGGCTTTTTATCAGAAACAACACCACAAATTATATCAGGACTTTTATTCAAACCTAGTAATCTACCTAAGTTATCATTCTAGCAGCTCAGAACTACAGGGGGTGGGAAGAGAAAATGTGAGAATAGAAACAAGCTGAACTGACAATCAAGTGGACGCTAAGCTTCACAGAGCGTTACTATGTGTGGACAACAAATTGAAACCACTTTGATTTCAGTTTCCAGGATGATTTGTCAGGAGTTTGTCATATCTAATTCCAAACCCAGCAGTGCCGTTTTATACAGGGGGAGATGCTGAAAAGACTCAAATAATGAGTCATTAGGTAGTCAATGGACAACGCAAACATACTTAAAACGTCCAGCTAATGTGCCCATCCATGAGGGGTCAGGGCTCGAAACTGTAAAACTGAAGGTTGTCCGAATCACAGCAGCTGGAATGATTCCTCAACTTATTCACATGCCAATAAACAGTCACTGAGTAACTGCAGTGGGTGAAGCCCTGGGGATTCAGCGAAGATGGGATTCCTGCCCTCAACAAGATTACCACGAGGCGAGAAGACAGACTGCATCAGCTACCATAGCCTAAAAGAACCACTCCTGTGGGTGTCTGGAGGAGAGCCGTGAGAGACGGAAATTAACTATACAACAACTTTAAAAAAGGATGCATTTACAATAATTATAAAAGTAAGATATAAATGAAAAAAAAATTATTTCAGGCCAGTATCTGCTGAGGCAGCAGAGAAGACTTCACACAGGAGGCTCTTTTGAGCTCAGACTTACCTATTGATAGTGAGAAGAAGAAGGGGGTATTTCAGGCAGGAGAATTACATCTGCACAGGTGCAGAGGTGTGGGAATGGATGTTAAATTAAGAGAAATATACATTCTGAACAGCTGGAGCATAGACCTCAAACGAGCTAGTGTCAGGATCATGGCTGCCGGGGTGAGGAACAGCCGCCAGTCCTCTGAGGGGCTTCCCTGTCATACACAGGAGGAGAGACTTCAGCCGGTAGCCATCGCAGAGCACGTGAAAACATCCTCCTGGGAATGACCCGTTAGGAACTGTGGGCCAGAGATCACTCAGGTCCGAAACACAGTGACACGCTGCTTCCGACACAAAGCTAGGGCGGCAGCACATCCAAGTAAAAGGCAGGTAAAGACTGGGGTCAGGAGCTCTAAGTGACAGGTGTCACCTTCTCCCAGAGCAACCCTGAGCAAGTAACCGCATTTCTCCGTGTCTTACTTTCTGCAACATGAGACTGCTCGACAGATCAAGCGGGAAGGAATGTGAAAGGTACGAAGACAGCCAATGCCTTCCCAGGGTTAGTCTGACCTTCCTACGGACCCCTGACAACTCTCGTTCACAAGCCCCCACGAAGCCTGCTACTGTCACACCCATCCTGACACCTTCCCAGCCAGAGAGAAGAGACCCCATCTGGTCACAGTGAAGTCTGGTCAGAGACTCTATTTCTATGCTTTTCCTCTGCAGTCAGGGAATGCTTCCGAGCCTTGAATTTTATAGCGTGACATTTTAATACTTTCTTAAATATTTTGTGAAAAAACACCACAGCACATATGATGGGACAGGGATACCTCAATTCATCTGTTACAGATTCCACCCCTCGATTTGGAACGCTCTTCCCCTCCATCTTTCTGGTGCTATGCTCGTCCTTTTCGTTACTCAATTAAGGTCTTTCCTGAGCCTGTTTAAATCGTATTCTACACACACAGTCCTTAACTTTCTGCTTGTTTTCAAAGCTCTTATCACAATCTAATAAAGTATACATTTTATTTACTTATTTTGTTTATAGTGCTCCTTCCTCAGTGGAATGTAAATCTGAAAAGGGCAACGGTTTTTACATATACTTTGCTCACGACTCTCTCCCCAGGATCTAGAATACTCCCTGGCATAAGTAGTCATCCGACAAATATTTGATAAACACACACATAATTCAATTATTTCATATGTACTGAAGAATTATTAATTTTCAGTAATCCACCCAGGTAACATTTGTTTACTACCCTTGATATGTCAGGTCCTGCTCTAAGCAATGAGGAAAACAATAAATACAACACAGACCCTGGTCTCAAGTAGCTCATTTTCTAGTGAGATGGAAGTAGATAAATTCGAAGTAGTAGAGTATAAACGTTATGAGGTAAGTACAAGGCAGTAGAAACGTGCACAGAGGAGCACCCAACACAGCGTGGGAGCACGACAGAGTGGTGGCAGGTGGTAGGAACCATGCCTTGGTGAGGTAAGACCTGAACCAAGTGCTAAGCAAAGAAATGCTGGGGAAACATTATAGGCAAAAGAGTACAACATACTGAATGCAAAGAAGAGAGAACACGCGGGCTGGCTGAGAAATTTAAGCAGCTTGGTACGGCTGGAGTGAAGGAACATGAAGTCGCAGAAACAGACAGAGGCCAGACCACCTTGCTAGGGCAACAGGAAATCACTGAAGGATTGCAGACTCAAGGGAGGATGACCAGACCCCCATTTTGGAAAGACTTCTCAGACAGATGCTTGGAAAAAGATGCAAACGCAACAAAAAGGAAGAGACAATGATGTTTGATTGCGTTTTTCACTCTTCATCTCACCCTTCAGACTAACAACCAAATGCTTTCCACAGAGTTGCCAAGAAGCCTCTGGAGAATTAGCTGGCTTGTGACCTAGCCGTGTGCCATCTGAGAAGTGAGCAATCATGTGCTGAGGCATCACCACTGGGCCACGTGAGCCTTGCTGGCTTCTGTTTGCCCTAGGCTTTAATGCTGCTTCCCGAAGCAATGACCCTGACCAGCAGCTGCCTTACACTACTGGGCCCAGAAAGGGAGTGGCTACAGGTGTCAGGAACCACGTCACGGGGTGGGTGAGTATTCCAACAAGCAGGAATCTGAGGCCAAGGCCTAGGGTGAGGCAGGAGACCTCCAAGGGACATCTTCAAAGGAAAGAACAGTTTGGCAGGAAAACGGTGACAGGAACAAGACCAAGAGCTAAAGGGCAGCGACGGTGGGTTGACATAAGATGAAAGGAAGAAACGGAAATTGGTGTAAAGGGTAGAAAAGGGCAGGAATCAGGTTTCATCATTCTTCACACTATAACACCAGGCTCTACGTCCTTCACAGCTGGTAGTCAATAAATGCTGGGTCGATGAAAGGATGTGCAAAATATAAGACCTGAAAATAAAACACTCATGCTTTCCGTTGGGAATACACAAGAAACCAAGATGGACACACCTTTACTTCTAACCCTCATCTTTCAGTGCTCTACTTCCTCTCTCTGCATGCTTTAGTCACAGAAATCTTAAGTGGGGTTTCTTACAGTGACTTCAGTATCTGAAGTAGGAAACAGTGACTGCCAGATATAAAGGCCAGGATGGAATTTACTGGTTTTCTCCTGCCTTACCTCTCTCAAAGACAGTTCAGGATTTGGGACTTACCTCTCTCAAAGACAGCTCAGGATTGGGGACTTACCTCTTTCAAAGACAGTTCAGGATTGGGGACTTACCTCTCTCAAAGACAGTTCAGGATTTGGGACTTTTAATTTTTGGTTCAAAGTAATTTACTATCGGGGAAAACAGGAAAAATACAGACTGCACTAGAACTTCCCTTCAAGAGGACTACTTTAAGCTTTTAGGTGATGAAACCGAAGATCAGGCCAAAATGGGGCTCTGCAGCCAGCTCTCTGGCTTCTGTCACAGTCTGAACACGTGGTCTGTCTGGCGAGGGTTTCCAGTCCTCTCATCTGCAGCTCCTCTAATCCACCTTTACGTAACTGTCTCTCATGGATTTATGGTAAGTGGTGAGTTCACTGAGGTCAGACAGCCATAATCACCCTCTCATCTCAAGACTCGCTCAGAGGCCGTGGCACACATAAGGTACTCGGGGCGGGGTTTAGAGATAGACCAGCTGACCAAGTGGCCTTTCAATCCTCTGTATTCATGAAAGGTGGAACATAGTGTTGGGCATGCAGTGTGACCTTAATATAGATTACACACATGGAAACAGTCCTGAGCCAATTATCCAGCACTTGCGTATGTACTACTGAAAAGATAAAGACATTTAAAAGCAGACACCAGCAAACGCCATGAATACTCTTTGCCAGCCAACCAATTGAATGGAATAAGAAAGACATTAAGTAAGTACACTGTTCCAGAAATAAACCTGCCACACTTCCATCTATATAATCACTTTTCCTCAATTTATAACACAGTAGGTCAATTCCTTATTTCACATAAAAACATACCTGTGATATAAAAGCAAAACAAAGGAAAATTACTAGAGTATAGGATAAAAGTACTGCACAAAGCAGCAGTAGCTACTGAAAACAAAAAAATAAATTCAAAATTTCCAAAATAAAGTAATATATCAACTGGCTAAAAAAAAAGAAGCAGCCCTTTTCTTGGCCAATTCCATCTTAATATACCTATTCCTGAGAACAATACCCACTGACATTGATGATGCCCTTGGGAGAGTAACCTGCATGGCACAGGGTTCCCCCACTCACCTTCCTCTTTTTGAATAAAAACTGATGAATGAAAGCCATAGATTTTGCCACGAATGGAATGTTTTCACATACTTAAAGGTTCTTAGATATGTTTTGGATGGCAGAGGCAGCTAGAACTTTGATACTCATGTGAAATTATTTCTTTATAGTCTACTTTGGGTCAGAGAGGAAGAATTCTGCCTCAGTAAAAACTGAAGCTTGGATCCGTACACAGAGTGGATTTGGAAGTCTGATCTATTTGCTTACCTGCTCTTAAAGTGGTAATTCTCTTAAAACGTCCAGTATAAAAAGGAAATAATTTCCAAACGCTGATGATTAAAGGTGGTGTATACAAGTAAACCTAGAGGGCTTCCATTTTCCAGCGGCATCTGGAACACTTCTGTGTCCACAAAAGAAGGCACGTGTAACTTGAGGCCATGTTTAGGTGCTCTCACTCAGAAATTAACAATAAAGTTAAATAAAAGTGTCAGAAGCTTGGTGGCAAGTAGGCATAGTGTGCCTCAACATTTCATCTGCATAATTACTACTCTCATATCTCTCTGGCTTAAAAATAAATAAAAGTGCAGCACCGTTCAAAGAACTACATTGCCTACTGTCCTCAATTAGAGCCATCTTCCTCTTGAGAAGTGAGTTAAAAAGCTAACTCTCCATTTCCCCTCTCCTTTAGCCTTTCCTAAGAACGCTGTAATATAAAATAAATGACAGAAAAGTTAGGGGATGAATCAGCATTCACAATAAATATTAGAAACTCTACTTCTTATTAATTCCTGGAAAAGCAACTACGTATAACACAGAAAAGGCAAAGGCTGTCAGCCACTGGGAATACAAAGCACTCTGAATACAAAGTGCATCAGTCCCTCCAAAGAGGTAAACGTGTTTAACTACTTTAGAAAAGCTTAACCCTGCCCATTAACAGGGTGGAAACCACGAGGACTCACCCTGTAAAGAGGATGGCACTTGTCCATGAAACACGGAGCCAACCGGGCGTAGATCTGTAGGCTATAGTAATAGGCTGCCAGCTGGAGAGAGAGAGCAGAGTGCGACTGCTTTTCAAAGCACCTGTTAGCGTCTAACACCTAGGAAGGGAGCACGAGAGAAACAGCTCAGCTGAAAGGAAATTGGCACAACCGTCATAAACCATTACATTTCTAGTCCTTACTCTAGAATTTTGGTTCAAAGTTTCTAGCATATCAGCTCAAGCTCAAGCTCATCTTAATATGACTACATTAAAATTCAGAAGACATGATAAGGCAGATCCTATGCACATGAAAGTAGATTTTAAAGTCGACATTTCAGCTAACATTGTAGAATTCACTTTCTGGATACTGACCACAGTCCTTCCATCTTGCAAGAACAACCAGAAGGAAGTGAAACATGTAACAAACAATTTACTGGTGAAAACCCCCGGTAAAGGCTTAGCTTATTCATTTTTAAGTCCTTGTTTCTTGGAAAGGGTAAACTTACCTGTGGTAAGGCAAGGAGATAAGCAAGAGCCAGGGTCATATCATTTGGTAAAGCATCGCTCGCCAGCTGCAAGAGAACTGAATGTAGAAAACATATATATATATTGCATTATATTATTAGAGGATCCATGTGACATTCATAGTTACTAAGTGTCATGACTTTAGTCCTTTATGATGTCAACAGTAATTCGTTTCAGAGAACTCTTTAAGATCCTTTATGAAAGTCTATTCAGCACCATAGAAATAACAGACTACATGAAACTATGTTAAATGATAACCTTGCCTCAACTCAAATTATGCTGTTTGTTACTTACACAAGAGAAAACCCAATTAGTGCAGCTACAAAGTCTAAGTGCAAATAGATCAGTGAGGATGGTTTCTGCCAGCTAATCTTTTGGTTTTCAAGACCCAGACCAAGCTATAAAATTCTGGATATCAATGACAGCTACTGTAGAAAATGACCATCTGAGCATTAACGATGAGAGTAACAACACAGCTTTTTGTGAGTGCAGATTTAGGATAAATCTTCTGATGTTACTACAGTTACGGTAAGTGGTTTTGTTCTTTCTCTTCACCACACTCCACAGAAAGAAAACCAGTCTCTTGCTTTGATTATAGAACACCTTAAAATATCCCAACCATCTACAACTTTTCCACAAAAATTTTTATATAAGCAACGACCTATCAATGTCATGGCTTTAATAAAGGAGAGAACACTTCCAATAACATCTGTGTTTATATCCATTTTTTTTTCTTTTTTTTTTTGCGGTACGCGGGCTTCTCACTGCTGTGGCCTCTCCCGTGCGGAGCACAGGCTCCGGACGCGCAGGCTCAGCGGCCATGGCTCACAGGTCCAGCCGCTCCGCTGCATGTGGGATCTTCACAGACGGGGGCACGAACCCGCGTCCCCTGCATCGGCAGGCGGGCTCTCAACCACTGCGCCACCAGGGAAGCCCTATCCATTTTATATTAATAAGGAGGTATTCCATTTAGGGTCTCAAGTGACAAATACCAGGTAGTCACTGGAATCACAATGTAAATCTTTTATTTTTAAAGAACGGACTCTCCTAACCTTCACTAATGAAGGCAAACAGTATTTAAATAATTCAAAGTAAATATTTCACTTTGTAAATACACCATATAATTTTTTCCCAGAAGATTCACCTTCCTAATTGTGTCTTACTTGAACTAAAATTTAAAGCCATCCATATAATCTGAGCTCGGCTGACCACTGGAGCAGTGGGTGGGTGTGCGGTGAGAAGCCAGCTGCAAGCGGCTGGAGCATCAGAGGCTGACCTAAAACTCAGCATGTCCTGCGCATGACCTATGGAGGAAGAAACTGAGCTTTCTCCACTGTGCCTCTGCAAAGAGTTCTCTAAATATTCACTTCCTCTGTGTTCTCCAAATCTCATAAACCAAGTTGGACCACCAGTCAGCCTCAGGCCTCCCAAGGAACTGTACTGTTCTAGAGATGTTTTCTGATCAAAAGCTACTCATTTCAAGGCCCATTTCCACATTCAGCCCTTCACTCAGTATCAATGAGAACTTTCTCTGAACCTAATATTGCTCTAAAATAAGAATCAGAGTTCCTGCCCTTTCAGAGTAAACACACTAAGACCAGAAAAAGTCTTCAAATAAATAATTTAAAACTACAGCGCAAAGGGCCCAAATCAAATTTTATACAAACAAGTATGAGAGCAAAGAAGAGTTATAAAATCGCCGAATGTATTCTAGAACACTATCAAAACCGAAGGATGAAGGACTTAAGTTATACATTTTGGACAACAGAAGATGAAGGAAGAAAAAGCATGTAAGCTTAGTCTGCTGAAAACCCTGTACTTTTGAGAAAGATTTACTTAGAGTCTAGAAATTGCACACCATCCAAACACACATAGAAACACACACACAAGCCCAGGGCTGCCATTTTGGCTTATGTCTGCCTTATGTACTTTACCATTTAATACCTGCCCAGCTGTCCGCGGGAGAAAAAACAAATTCCAATAGTTTCACATACTAATAATTCTTCCCTATTAATTTTCTTTCTTTGTTGCTTTTCTTATAAGATGACCTACAACTGCAACCTTGTTTAGTTTTTTTCCACCCCCGTTTTTATTTTCTTCAGGTACTTCCCTTCCTTATGCACAAAAGAGGCCGATTTTCAAACAAGTATATCTAAACCCACTCATCAAAAAACAGCCCTGTCTCTTCAGAGCTCAGGAGCCCTTATTCCAAGTGAGTGGCTGATGCTCCAGCTAGTAGAGGACCACCCTCTCCCTCTCAGAGCTGTGGTTGGTTAGGGCCAGTCTGAAGCCTGCCTGGGAAAATCAGTCCCATGACTGACTATCTTCCCGTCAGACTTTTGTTTTTTTTTTCTTTTTAAATCCTGCCATCAACTCAATCTTTCACTCCATTTAATGTGCATTTGGTTATTTCCAAAAACCAAAGCACCCTCAAGGGATGAAAAAATATGGTACCACTGAAGATATTCCTAAGCATATGCTACAGACCCTGAAGGAAATTCCAAAAGGAAAACAACCCAACAAAAAACAAAAACAACAAAAAAGAGCCATGACAGCATGGTTGGAACAAATGCATAGTTCCCAGAAGATACCTTTGAGAGAGAGAATCTCCATCTGAATACGTAAGTTCCAGCAGGTTTATTTTTTAAAGAGTTACATTAATTCACAGCTACAACTCACAAGATGGTCACTAGCATTTCTTGAACATATATCACTGAATACAAAGCTTTCAGCAGGCAAAAGAGAAAAGAAATAGTTAATTTCTATGAGCTAAAAGTAATGACAAAAACCACCCTCAGAGGAGTCCAAAGAATCATCACTGTTAATTTTCACCAAGCAGTGAAAATAATCACTTTGAAATACAAATATCTGCTCCAAGTGAATAATAACCACATGGGTTTTATTTCATATATACAAATGTGTTCATCATTTCAAACTTTCCTGCATTTTATAATGCTTTGACACTGGGGGGGTCTTGACGATCCTGGTGAGACTGACCTCCCAGGGCTAGCTAGTCAATTGGCACGTAGAGCAGATGGTTTCCCTGTGAGCACGCCTTTGATCTACAGACCAACCAGTTCAGAGCCAATTCTCTGAACCACCCCCTCTCTCTCTGGCTTTTACACTACAGAGGCAATACTACCTCGCCCTGATCACCTCAGGGCCAGGCGCCGGTCAGCCAGAGACCATCCCATAGCCCAGAGTCCACCAGGTTATTCAAACTCTCCATCGTAAGCTTGCTCAAACGTGCCTACCACACCTCTCCTGTTCCTTCCCACGAAAACCCATACTCTGGCCTCATGCCTTCTGCCTCCAGGTGACCTGAGTGCCTCCCCATGTAGCCCAGGTGGCTTGCTGTGTCTTCTGTTTCTAGGGATTGGTGAGTATAAACTTCTTCCTTCATGACAATCATTTTCATGTCTGGGTGTCTGCCCACACCTGAATAAAACCAGACTCTGGGTACATTTCAGAACAACAAGTAAAACATCTATAAATGTACAATGAATCCCTGGCAAACAAAATCAGGCAGAATGATACAGCAGGAGGGAAATCATCTTCAGAACCAGAAAGTTACGGGATCAAAGCTAAGACCCACCACTGACTTACTGCACAAGTTTTTCCAATTGATCGTCCTGTACCCAGTAACTCTCATATTTCTAAAAATAGTACACTATTCTCCCAGTGAGACACATAAAACCCCAGAGTCATCTTGGACTTTACTCTCTTCTCCGCTCCCAACATTCAGGTAGTCATCAAGTCCTGCTGAATTATTTCTAAAGAACTCTTTCACACATACCTTCTATTTTCACTGCCACAAACTCTAGATTGTCAGTGTTCAAAACCTGGACTCTTTCAATAACCCCCCAACTCTACCTGATGCCTTCAGTCTCTCTCCTTCCAATCCATCCTTAAAATAGTAGTTTCATACTAATTTTATAGGAATGTTCATTAAGTACTGTGTAATCATGTCTCTTGCCAGCTGAAAACACATTCTCTCTCTCTCTCTCTCTCTCTCTCTCTCTCTCTCTCTCCCCCCTACCTTCAATGGTTTCCCATTCCCTAAAGAAGGAAAGCTAGATTTCTTATTTAGCACTCAAGGCCTTCATAAATATGGGCCAGCCATAACTTATGGTTTTAACTGATATTATTTCTACCCTATACCCCAGCCAAATTAATCTGACATTCAAATAACCTATAATGCAAACTCTCTATAAAGAAAGTGCTCATGCCATTCCTCTATATAACAATAATAATAGTTATTATTATCATAAAATGAAAATAACTATTTAAAAAAAATCTGCTTTGATGAGCCAGATATGAGATAGATGCTTTGTATAAATTAGCTCTAAGTGCCACAAAAAGCTCTGCAAAGAATGCAGTATTAACATAGGCTTGGAAAGCGAGGCCAATCACCTAAACTCAGACAGGCAGTTAATCTGTAAAGACAGTGTTATGAACCAAATATTTGTGATTCCCCCAAATTTATATGTTGAAGCCCCAGCCCTCAACATGAGGGTATTTGGATATGGGCCTTTGGGAAGTAATTAGGGTTAGATGAGGTCATGAGGAGTGGGATCCTCATGATGGGGTTAGTGCCCTTATAAGAGGAGACATCAGAGTTCACTTGTAAACACTCTCCTCTTTCTCCCCACTCCCTCCCTCCCCCCCACCCCCCCGTCCTGATGTAAAGACACAGTGAGAAGACAGCCATGTGCTAGCCAGGAAGAGATCACTACCAGAACCCAAAAACGCTGGCATCCTGATTTCCAGTCTCCAAACTGTGAGATTAAATTTCTGTTGTTTAAGCCACTTGGTCTATGGTATTTTGTTATGGCAGCCCAAGCTGACTAATACAGACAGGAAACAAGACATACCAAATTAGATATCTCTTCTTGTTAATATGTACCAGGCTGTCGACAATATTATGCTATTGCAAGCAATGAACATATGCCATATTTTTCATGTGTGTGAATTCACAGGATAAATTCCTAGAAGCAGAATTATTAGGTTAAACAATACCCGCAGCCATAATTTTCATAGCTGTTGCCGAATTGCCACGTGTTTTTCAAATTCTCACTTTAAGCCAAGTCCTCACTGCAGCAACTCGACCAGGACTGCTACTTAGCTGGCACAACTCACCCACGTGAACGTCCATTTGGCCCATTTCTCAAGAGGCTTCTTGACATCTATTTTAACTACACAAGATGAAGATCCCTTAAGGTTGGGGTAAGTTCAAAACCCACTCCACAGGGTAAGCCTTCACTCATATGAACTGACTCCTCAGGATTAATCCTAAGAGAAAGGCACCTGGCCTATTTCCCTTCTCTGGGGAACTACAACTCAGACTTTTGCCCTACTGTCATAGGATGAACGCCAGCGAAATCCAGAATAATAAATTCTATTTAAATTTTTCTGTGATTGGGTTCTGTTACTGGTACAGTCCTTGTGCAGATGAAGACTATAAACTCTAGATAAAGCACAAAAGGCAAGTATCGGAAGGCACTGGAGAGGCACTGAAAGCAGACAGAGACTGGAGGGTAGATGCCATTTGGAAACATGACATGGCACCGGTGATTTCCCATTTTTACAGCTTCTATCCTGAGGGCAAGCTCCTGTCTGTTCCTTGCCAGGCAGGTAAAATTCGGATAGAGAACCTGAAGTCTTAAAGAACCAGAGCCCAGAAAAACCACAACCGCTGACAAGTAAGAGAGGTCTGATAGTTTCTTATAAAACTAAACAAATCCATAATCTTTGGCCCAGCAAGTCTACCCTTAGATAGTTATCCCAGAGAAGTAAAAACACAGGTCCACAAAAACACTGTACAAGAGTTCACAGCAGCTTTTTCATAATAACCATCAACTGGAAAAAGCCTTCATGTCCCTTAACAGAAGAATGGGTAAACTGTGGTATATTCATACAATGGAATACTTCTCAGTCATTAAAAAACAAAAAAAAAGGGCTTCCTTGGTGGCGCAGTGGTTAAGAATCCGCCTGCCAATGCAGTGGACACAGGTTCGAGCCCTGGTCCGGGAAGATCCCACATGCCGCGGAGCAACTAAGCCCGTGCACCACAACTACTGAGCCTGTGCTCTGGAGCCCACGAGCCACAACTACTGAGCCCATGAGCCACAACTACTGAAGCCCACGCACCTAGAGCCTGTGCTCCACAACAAGAGAAGTCACCGCAATGAGAAGCCCACGCACCGCAACGAAGAGTAGCCCCTGCTCGCCGCAACTAGAGAAAGCCCCCACGCAGCAACGAAGACCCAACACAGCCAAAAATAAATAAATAAAATAAATAAATTAAAAAAAAAACAGCTTTGTAAAAACAAAAAAAAGAGAAGAAAGAAAATGAAAACCTACTGATAGATGCAGATAAACCTCAAGTTTTACACAAAAGAACACATCCTGTATGATTCCACTGAATGAATTCTAGAACAGTCAAAACTGATCTACAGCAGGGAAAATCCAAACATTTGTCACCTGACTGAGAGTGTGGGGTGGGTGTTTTCAGGAAAGAGGCATCAACTTTCTGGGGTGATAGAAATGTTCCGTATCTTGAGAGGAGTCAGGGTTACACAGGTGCTGCACTTGTCAAAACTCACCAACCTTACGTCTACACTTAAGATTTTTGTATTTCATTGTTTGTAGATGTTATCTCACAAAAAAGTAAGAAATGCTGACTCTAGTTAAAGATATGCACAGCGCGGTGTCAAGGGGTGAAGTGTAATGATGCCGACAACTTTGAAACATGTCAGCAAAGCAGCTGGATTTGGTGGATGGACTAGAGCAAGTATAGCAAAATGTTCGCTGTAGAATCTAGGTGGAGAAGTATACGGGAGTTTGCTGTAGAATTTTCTCCACTTTTCTGTGCATTTGAAAATTCCCTTAATAAAATATTTGGGGCAGAAAAGAGAAAAAACTCCTCTCTGAAAACAGTGCCAAATGCTCAAGCTCCCCGTCAGTTATTTTTTTTCCCAAATGGGGTTTCCTGAAAGATCCTTGTAGACAAGTGCACGCACGCCTCATCTCCAGCACTAAGGCAGCTGAGGTTCTGGCCACACAAAGCCCATGACCGCCCCACTGCTCCAAGACTAGAAAGACCACAATCACTGGCATCGGGGACACCACAGTCCCCTACGTCCCCAGGTTGAAAGGGAGGGGATCATATCTCTTCCCTAATCCTTAACACAACTGTTGAAGTCATCTGGTGACATCTTTCTTCTCCACAGCCAGATCACAGCTCATCAATCCCTACAACCCAGAACCCCTCCTGACTAATAACCGAATTGTTGAAGGAAACTGATGGTGGAGGGACCAGTGGGGAAGGGAGTGGGGAGAGACACGATGACTGCCCACACTTCACACCACCCGAACTTTCCCAGCAGCCCTCACTGAGGCTCAATTATTCTTGCAAAGTGGAAATCAAGCCCCCACGTACGGGAAGCTTCTCAGAGTCTGAATCTGTGAGCCATCTGATGCGACGCAGGACAAAATGATCAATGAGGCTCTGAAGTAGACCAGATCCCACGGGGTTTCACTGGAACCCACCAGATGTCAGGCTGGCCACAGACTGGGTCACAGTGATTTTACATTGCCATTTAAGTTTTTTTTTTCTTTTCCCCAAAAAAGGCCTGCCCTACATTTAGCAGTATGTATGAATTTAATTTGCAGTGCTTATTCTCTAACCTTGAATACAATGCATTTTCTAAACAAGTTATACAGCCAAAATCAGATGAAAGCTACGTCTTAAGCCTCCAAGCACTAATTCTCTGCAAAGGAAGTGCCTCTGGAAAGCACTCTATGATAAATTTAATTCCAGAACTAAATTCACAGAGGAAGGCTGCCCATATTATTGATTTGGAAATCATTAGCCATTAAATCATTCATTTAGCTAAATAAATAATGATCAGTTTTCTTCAGCTAGTCTCCATAAAAACCTTTTCATCAACTTTATTAACAAATCCTGAAAACTCAGCTCATGTTGGGAAGTTTAATTTGTACCGTGACCTACTTCTGAACCAAAGTCAGGAGTCCCATTTTTACGATTTTTAATTTGGGTCATTTAACCTATATCATTCATCAGATCTGCTGACTTTCTCACAAATATTTGATATTATAAAATAGCCAGAGATATCTGTCTCAAATATATTAGCATTATCAAGAGAAATCAAACATGTTGATCATTTTGTAATATACAGGAGTATCAAATCACTATGCTGTATACCGGGAACTGACAGTGTTGTAGGTCAATTATACTTCAAAAACAAGCAAACTCATTGAAAAAGAGATCAGATTTGTGGTTACCAGAGGCGGTGGGTAGCGGGACAGAGAATTAGATGAAACTAGTTAAAAAGCAGTACAAACTTCCCCTTATACATAAGTACTAGGAATGCAATGTACAACGTGATTAATATAATCAACACTGCTGTATATTACATAGGAAAGTTATTAAGAGGGTAAATCCTAAGAGTTCTCATCACAAGGAAAATTTTTTTTTATTTTTCCTTTATTTCCTATCTATATGAGATGATGAGTGTTCACTAAACTTATTTTGATAATCATTTCATGACGTATGTAAGTCAGATCATTACACTGTACACCTTAAATTCATACAGTGCTATATATGTCAATTATATTTCAATAAAATTGGAAGTGAATAAAAAGAGATACACCACACATGTCAGGTTCATTCAACTCAGAATGCCATTTAACAGATGCAACAAAAGGCATGCAGGGAAGGGTATGGCCATAGTCTGTTGACTGACTTATTATAAATTTCAAGGGTTAGGAATAAATATCTAAATGTACTTTTTAAAAAAATGAAACATCTAGTATTCTAATGTATCAGACCTATAAGATCACATTTTATTTGTACCTACTTTATAATAAAGTTGCCTGTTTATCTGCAAAAAAAGGAGATATCAAATGTGAGAGTTTATGAAAATGCTTCATAATTTCATAAACCCAAATGTAAATTAAAGGGATGATTTATATTAAAATCACCTCTATATTTAAAAAGTTCCATTCTTAATATACACAGTAGGTACTCTGAAATGTTTTTCCTATTCAACAATATTAGAAAAAAAATTTTTTTTAAATATTTTAATGAACTTGGGTTCTTTCCCATGATGGGATATTAAAATCTGTCAAAAAGGACAATTTGAAGAAACACTGGGGCAGAAAGAAAATCCCTAAAATCCCACTAAAATCTCACAGGCACTACAGTACTAAGAATAGAACACACATCTCTGGGCACTTGGATTCAGATTCACCAAAAGCATAGTCTCAATTCCTGTCCCAATAACTGTCATGCACGTACTGTACCTAGTCTCATCATTGTGAAGAGACACTGATTTTGCACCTATCATATAGAAAACCCTGGTAAAAGTGTTAGAAATAGATATAGCACTCAGGATACGACCCTTAAGCTGAAAAGACCAGACACAGACATAAAAGATACAGGTGGCTTTCTCCAGGCTGCCAGGAAGCAGGTGTGTCAGAGTTTGAAGAACAGACATATGACGGTTGGAAAGAATCTGTTATCTTTCCTGAAACATCCAAAGGGTCTTAACCATGGTTTCACAACTGAATCGCCTGAGGAACTGTAAAAGATATCTGATGTGTTTGGACCCCACTTCAGGGATTCTGAAATAAACGGTCTACATTGGATCCCAGGCTTCAGTATTTCTTAAAAATACCCTAAGTGATTCGAATGTGCAACCAGCATGGACAGCTATGGCAGCAGGCCTTGAAAACAAGGTGAAATCATAATTGGATGGACTGAAGTACGAGATGGCCAATGGCAAGGAAGTCAGTGCAGGGTAGGACTAGCCTTTAGGAAAAGGTGCGCAGACGGGGCCCCATCATCACCACTAAAGAGCAACAATCCAGAGGTGGGACATACAGGCCGTTATGCCCACTGTACAGATAAGGAAACAGAATAATATTCTTCTGCTTGAAACCCCCATAGCATTCAGTAGCAGGTTCATTTAAAATGTTTAACTCAGCACCCGCGTTCCTTCCAGCCAACTGCTGCCTCATTTCTTCACTGGTTGCCCACACTGTCTCTCCCCTCCGGGTATTAGAGTAACACACAAATCCCTGAAAAATCATGATGCCTATCTTCTTTGCTTCTGTGCATCTTCTTCCCTCTACCTAAAATATCCCCCTTCTGCTTCTCCTAACACATCTCCCTCTCAATTTCCCCCTTTTTCATGTACTATACTCTTATTCATCCTTCAAAACTCAGGTCAAATACCACCTGCTCCAGGAAGCCTCTTCACACGCCCTCTTCACTCAGCAGTCATACGTCTGTCATCCCAATGCCTCTTGTGTTTGCCTGTCTTAGCGCTTACACATAAATTTGTCTCCTCACTTGACTGCAAGCCCACTGAAGATAAAAATAGTGTCTTCGGGCTTCCCTGGTGGCGCGGTGGTTGAGAGTCCGCCTGCCGATGCAGGGGACACGGGTTCGTGCCCCGGTCCGGGAAGATCCCACATGCCACGAAGATGCTGGGCCCGTGAGCCATGGCCGCTGAGCCTGAGCTCCGCAACGGGAGAGGCCACAACAGTGAGAGGCCCGCGTACCGCAAAATAAATAAATAAATAAATAAAATTAAAAAATAAAAATAAGTTATAGCATCAGGTTTCTGGGAACATGGCAGTTCTATTCCCCACACACATTTCCCCAAGTTTTATTCCACACAGCAATGTGCTCCATTAAGAGACAGCATCATCCAGGCTCACTGGCAGTTAGATGTAGCCAGCAATAGGTAAGTGGAAGTCCTGGACAGGACTGCCAAGAAAACTGTTTTTCCCACCCCGCTTTCCTCCTTACTGATGCCTGGAATATAGACAAGATAGCTCGAGCCCCAGTAGCCTTTAAATCCTGAGGTACCCACTAAGGATGGTAGAGCAGAGAGAGAGGGAAAATTGAAAAAAAAACAAAAAAAGTCAAGACAATTACCCTGGAACCTTGAAAAGAAGGAGGCTAAAGAGGAAAAAAGTACAAATGGCAAGTTGTCTTTGGTAAACTTGCATACATTTCATTCTTTTCAAAAAATTTCACATGGAAAGATATGTCACCATGCAGAAAAGTCTTAAGATGAAATATACAACTACATTCCATGAAACAAGCACTTAAACATTCTTAACTAATCGATAAAAGCAGGAAAAAAGGAAATATTTATTGAGCACTTTATATCATTCACTATAAGAATCACTTTACATAATTAGCAACCTTAAGATAGGAATTATATCTTATTTACCTTTTAAATCCTCAATTGGTAAGTATCCAGAAAAGAGTAGATACTCCATAAATGATTTAAATCAATGAATAAACAGATGTATAAATGATGGTGTCAAGTTAAGCCATTCAAAATTACTGAAAACGTTATTGTTTTTCCCAACTCTCATTCATTTATACAGTCTCATCTACTATTCTCCTAATATAAGTTACACACTGTTGGGGAACTAGAACCTTCTTTCATACCTTCCGTTGTTGGAAATACTTCTTCTCCTTCAGTTTTAGTCTCTGCCAGTTTCCCAGTTCTCAGCAATACTTCTGCAAAGCTTTCTACCGGGACATGCTGATAGGTGCCATAGGTCACTTCAGACTAGACAAAAGAAGCAGTTACACCATTTGGTAGGGTGTCTTTTTCTCTATAAAGATATTCTTAGAAAACATAATGACAGGAATTTTATCTTCTGGTAACTTGAATTACTGAAGCACATTATTTTATGTAAAATTATAAATAGATTTTAGTCTCATAACATGTTGTATATGAAACAAATCACATAAAACCAATGAACAACATGAGTAAGAACAAAGCAAAAGAAGTACATTTTAGGAAA
Organism: Stenella coeruleoalba; assembly: GCF_951394435.1. Lineage (NCBI taxonomy): Eukaryota > Metazoa > Chordata > Mammalia > Artiodactyla > Delphinidae > Stenella > Stenella coeruleoalba. Next base: position 78,965,763 of record NC_137159.1, on the reverse strand, counting down.
ATTGTAAGTTTTGTTCATTGTAAAATGCCCACAACACCATGACAGCTAAATCCGTGTTCTTAGGCACACTGTACCTTACCTCTACAACAAAGGGATTGGAGATGACAGATTCGTAAAAAGGATGACAGCCTTGTTTTTCTAGGCCTTCATTGGCTCTGGTTCCAATTCGATAAGCACCACCAAATTCTTGTCCCTAAACAGAACAAAGTGAAGAACACTGGATAAAAAGAAAGAGACCTGGGAGGGGAGGTGGAGGAGGAAAGGAAGGAAGACAGAACAAACAGATTTCAGGAGAAACGCATCAATGTGCATGTGTGATCCAAAGAGAGAGTGTCAGAGTGACACCGATATCCAGCGGAGAATGTGAGAATAATCACCATATTCTAAGCGCAGCACTTCAACCTTACCCTGAAGGGCCTTTTGATTTTCCTGGTCACTTTGATATCACTGAATCAGAAACATCGAAGCAATCGGTGTTACACACATGGCCAACATTCTATACAACAGTCAGAATAACCTTTCCAGAACATCATTCTGTGCATACTGTTCCCTTGCTCCCAAATCCTTCAGTAGCTCTGAATAACGCAGTCAACAGTATTCAATCTCAACTGCAGAGAATAACATTCAAACTTATTAAATGTTAATTAGCTTTAAAGACTAACTCTCCACACCAACTAAACCATCTACTTTATGCATCCTACCGGCCACTATACCTTTCTTCCATTATGAGGGTAATGGTCCATGCTGACTGCCCACCTCTCCTTCCAGGCCCACCTCAGACCGCACCTGCTGAAACCGCACCAGATGGAGACAAGGTACGACTGGGCCCCCTGCATCACTCCCACCTCGTCCACAACTACAACCCACACAGATGCCTTCATAAGACTGGTCATCAGTATTCCTCATTAGCAGTATTATAGTATCCCTACCATGGTTAACTGTCTTTATGTTTTGCTCTCCTCAAATAGATTGTAAAGAGCCCCTTATTGGAAAGCCAAGTAGAAGATATTCACCCATTCCTCCAAAGTTTATTAAGCACTTACTTTAGGCCAAGCATAGCCTCCGGAAACAACCAAGGTCCTGCTGCAAATGATGTTAGAAGTTACAACTGACACTTACTAGAAACTATACATTAGGCACAGTATCCAACACCTCATCTGAGACATAGACCCTCAAAACTCCCCAACAGGTGAGACAGAAAAGTAACCCTAACCATAATCCAGTGTGATACATGAAACGAAGAAAGATGCACAGACTTAACCCAAAGTCAAGCCCACTGCATGTCAGTAAGTGGTTTCTTCTGGGCGATCATCCTTAGTTCTCTTTCCTGCATATCCCACATTCAGACCATCATCAGGTCCACAAAATACATCCCTCAACCAAACACTTCCCACTTCCTTCATGGCTACCCTAATCCAAACCACCAACATCTCTCACCTGGAGTCCTGGAAGAGAGATCCATCTTTTTGCTTCACTCCTGACTCACTACTGATGGCTCTCTACACAGAAGTTAAATAGACTTATGAAAAGTAAAGTTGGATCACACAACAGCATTGTCTGAATTTTCCAACAGCTCTCCATGCTGCTGAGAATAAAACGTGTAGTCCTTATCGCAGTCTATGGAAGGCTTTGCATGGTGGGCCTCTTCACCACCTCTCTGATCTCATCTCCTACCATTCTCCCCACTCATCACTCTGCTCCCCCTTACTTTGGCCTCCTTTCTGTCTGCAAAGATGTCAAGCACATTCCTGCAAAACGTACTTGCCCTACTTGGCTCAATCAGCTTTCTGCTCAGAGTGATTCCTCTTCTGAGAAACTAACTTCCCTAATCAGAACTTCACTCCCCCGGGTATCACTCACTATTCCCTTACCTTGCTTAATGTTATCTTCATAGTACTTATTACCACCTGCCATTTCATTATTATACAAATATTGCTATCGGTTGGTTTCTTTGTCTCCTCCACTGGGATACAGGTTACACAAGGGAAGGGAATTAGACTGAAGGATTTCCCCACTCTTTTCCCAGTGATGAGCACATTATCTGACACATGGAAAATGCCTGTATTTGCAGAATTAATTAATAAATAAGATACTCAAATGTTCAGGGTGCATTTATAAAAAGGCACGTTTCTTTTTCCTCTTAGTTTTCCAGTGAGAGATTAAAGGATGGATGGCAGTGTGAGAATGCAGAGAAGACAGCAGGGACACAGTGGGTTAAGATGTCACAGAAAACAAACTCAATTGTTCTACTGCTTGTCTTGACCTCTACTTGCAGAATACGTGAAAGAATCGGTTAAACCATTCTCTTTACCTGAAGGCCCTACTAAAGACTGAATGTTTGTGCCCCCCGCCCCAAATTCATATGTTGAAATCCTAACCCCAGTGTAATAGTATTAAGAGGTGGGGCCTTTGGTAGGCGATTCGGTCCCGATGGCAGAACCCTTGGGAATGAGATTAATGCCCTTATAAAAGAGACTCCAGAGAAGTCCCTCACCCCTTTTGCCGTGTGAGGACACAGCAAATAGATGGCGGTCTATGAACCAGGAAGCAGGCCTGCATCAAATACTAAATCTGCCAGCGCCTTGATCTTGGACTCCCCAGTTTCCAGAACTGTGAGAAATAACTGTCTGCTGCTTAAACCACCCAGTCTACGATATTTTTGTTACAGCAGCTCGAGAGAACTAAGACAGCCCCCAGGCTGGCTCCTAGCACTTCTCTTCCACTACTGGCCTATAGAAAAATAGCAAAAGAGAGAGAGCCTTGATAAACATCATTTTCCTTTTCATCCCAGTAAACTTCAATTCTGACACATAAACCAAGCCGTACTTAAATCCGTATTGCTGTCTTTTGCAAATATTGTATGGTAGTATATTACATTCCATAAAATCAATTACTCATTCCCTATCTGATGCGAGGCCTAGATTTCTTAAGAGATTATTTTAATAATCCAAAGAAGATAAAGCTGTAACAACAGTGAAACCAACTGAAGAGCATGCTAATGAACTGATATAAACCACACCAATTGAATTAAAAAATCAAGATGCATTGCTTACTTGAAGGGGTCGAAGGTAAGTCAATGACTTCTTCCACCACTGCCCATCGCTGACGGCCTGCAGCACAGCCCTGGTGGTGGTCGTGGTGTTGGAAAGGACTTTCATGGTGGTAGCAGTGGTCCAATGGAACAGGTCAGCTGAGTTGCTGCCTGGGACACTTACTTCATCCTATGTTAAAAAAAAAAGAAAACGGCAAGAGCAAAAACGTGGGAAGTCACAAGAACAGAGCAGAGAGTGATAATGTGACTACTTAAAATTATCAGACATGAAGACACATAGATCTACAAATCCATCTTTGCCAGTAACAAAAAAATGTGAAACAAAGCACGATTAGCACATTGTACCTCCTCGAATCATTTACAAAAGAAAGTTCAGTGAAGGAAAATACATCTTAGTGCATTAGTCAAAGAAATATTTATAAGGCAAAGAATGGGTTCATCATTTTTTTACCAACATAATATCCTCCAATGAGATACTCATGCTTGTTTCTTTGACAAGACATGTTAAAGTATTTATTATTTAGATTAATTAAGAAATATTCATTTGAACAATGCTACCGTGACCCAGACAAACTTAGAAGATTCAGATGATCCACCCTTAAATGTGGAAAGGTATTTTGTCTATCACGTAAACAAGTGGATCATTATTAGTATTTAAAAGGTTTATAATGTGGAACCTCCTGCCAATCTTGAAGCAATCAGCTAGAATTCGAACTCTCCATTTACTAACCCAAGAGATTCCATGTGGAGAAAAATGCCAACACATTAACATCTGTTTAAACAGAAATGACAGCAACTACATCTGCTTTTGATCAAAGAAAGATAAATTTGTTCTACAAAAGCCAAGTTTTTGGTTTAGTATCTGTCTATTCCTACTTATTTTTTCTGTCGTATCCCAGTTAAAGGAAAGAAAAATTAAGGTCTAGTCTTGCAATTTAAATAGCTTTCTTGTCAATAATAGAAGAATAGTTTAATTTGGCTATTTAGGTTTATATCACATCATTCATTAATATGTTATTTAAGTAATAAAAAATGATAAATCATGTAATCACTCAATAATTACCAAGACATCATCACACAAACACTTAGGACAAATTCACCATTTTAGACCAACCTGACAGTTGCTATATCTGGTTGGTAGAATTATGGCCCCCCAAAAATGTCTATATCCTAATCCCTGGAACCTGCAAGTATATTACATTACATGGCAAAGGGCCTCTGCAGATATGATTAAGAACACAGACCTTGAGGTGAAGAGATAATCTTGAATTATCTGAGTGGAACTAACCTAATCACGTGAGCCTTTAAGGCAGAGAACCTTTCCCAGCTAGGGTCACAGAGATGCCATGGGGGGAAGAGGCAGGAGAGATGTGAAGCATGAGGGGATTCAACCCGTCATTGCTGGCGTTGAAGATGGAGCGAGGGGGCCATAAGCTAAAGAATGCAAGAAGCATCTAGAAGCTGAGAAGAAACTTCAGGTAACAGACAGCAAGGCAATGAGGACCTCAGTCTTACAAACACAAGGAATGAAATTCTGTCAACAACATGAATGAGCATGGAAACAAATTCTCCTCTAGAGCCTCCAGAAAACAACACGGCCCTGCCGGCACCTTGATTTTGGCTGAGACTCTAAGCAGAAACCCACCCAAGCCTGCCCGCTTTCTGTCCTACGGAAATGATAAGGAATCAATGTGCATTGTTTTACAGCTGCTAAATTATAGTAATATATTATAGCAGCAAAAGCAAATGACTACATCATGTTAGGATCCTTAATAATTTCTAGAAAAGCATCTGAATTTTATTCTTACTGCTAATGTATTTAAGCTGTATTAACCAATACTTACAGTTTACCTACTTTGCTGTTGGTTAAGTTTTCTCAAAAGATTTTCTAATTTTTTAACATGAAAAAGAATTGTGTCCCAGCACTAGAAGAAATGATAGTTATGTGATGCAACAGAGGTGTCAGCTAATGCTACAATGGCAACTATACTGCAATATTAATATATCAAATCAATGTATTACACACCTTAAGCTTACACAATAATGTATGTCGAGTGTATCTCAATTAAAAAAATTTTTTTAAACCTCTGTTTCCCATGACCACTTTTGGTGACACAGCAGGCTATAAAACAATTACTCCATTTCATAAAATAAACCTAAAATTTACTCTGTTCATATGGACTGGCTAACTCAAGACAGAAAGTTTCAAACATGGAAACCGAAAAGTTTGTTTCAGAAGATAAATGAAATTCCAATGCACAGAAATGTACATGATAAAAGGATTTTCTGTGAGAGATTCCTCCCTTATAAGAATTATAAAAGAGAAAGTAAAATAAAAGGCTCATTTAGACTGCAGAAGAAGCATTTAATTTGGGGCCAGTCTACCAAGATTATAGTGTAACCAGAGGCATTAATGAGGAAAGCAGTTTTCTTTCAACTCCATGTAACAGGGAAAGCAAAAAGAGGTTAGGCAAAATCTACTCCTGAAATGATTCCTACTGGCAGTTTTTATATTCATAGTTGCACACTGCTAATTAATTTACAGTGTATAACAGCAGAAACAGATCAATCCCCCAAACCAAGTCAACAACTCCCAGCATAAAATTTAACATGAAATCTCATTAATGTCAAGTGTTACACAGCTCAAAGGTTAACCTCCTAAGCACTAATAATATTTTTCAAGTCCTACAATAGACAACATAACCAAACAGGTTCACAAGAACAAGGACAGTTCCATACATCGAGCGTGGCTTACAGAAACAATTCTCGTTGATCAATTACTATAGTAATCTATTTAGGAGCTGCTCTCTCTGGTATCTGGTAATTTGAGGGTTCATTTCTGGGAAACCTGTTTGCCAACTGAGAACTGAGCTGGTGGTACCCATAACCTAGGTAAGGATCCCAAATAGAGTTCAGACTCAGCTCAGCCCCTACCCTCTCTACTCCAACATATCTGCAAATAATCCAAAGTACTTCCCTGCACCTAACATTTACTTACAGCAAATTTCACCCTGAATTCGAAATATTAAGAATGCAACCCTTATTACTGGTGATACTACTTCTGGAACTATTTATGAGAAGAAGCAGTAGAAAAATACCCCGTGTTGTAAATCACTCTAAAGTCTGACTCTGCTTCAGTTCATCTGCTAATTAACAGGCCAGGCTACAATTTAGACGTTCTCATCTTTGGGAGTCATAGCCCCCTATACATTTCTAATGAAAGCTATAACTGCTTTCCCCAGAAAACTGAATGCACATGCATGTGTACATACATGAACACACAAAGCCACAAACAGACATATACTAACACAACAAATTTGACACACTATTTCAGGGGCTTTAGGGACTGAATCCTTTTTGAATCTTCTAGCATTCTTGGATCCAGATGAAGAGAACTGTAGTTAGGAAAAACAGAGGTATATGGAGTATATTTTTATTTTCTTTTTCCATGCCCAATTTTTTAATCAGCACTTACACAAAGTTATGGAGGACAGACCACAAGAAACAGGAAACTGTCTCTCTCAGGAGCCCATTTCTCCCATTTTATCCCAGGGCAATACTAGCATGAATATGCCAAGATGTGTACATAAAATGCTCAGTGCAGTTCAGTCCAAAATAAAGGAAAACTGGGCACAATCCAAAAGTTGAAAAGCAAAGGAAAAGATAAATAAATCATGGTACATACATATCCAGTGACCACTGTTACACCATGACATAAATGGTCTATATGCAATGACGAGGGCAGATGTCCGTGACACATATCATTATATGAAAAAAAGCAAGCTTCAAAATAATATATGCAGTACAAATCCATTTTAGTTTAAAAAATAAAATAATAGTCCTCCAGGAGACAGAGGAGAGCTATATAGAAAATCTGTCTATGCTCAGAAAGAGTCTGGAAAGATATATATAAACTTTAAAATGTTTACCTCTGAGCAGTGGGATACATAGAACGGGGAGAGAGAAAGAACTGAGAGAGAAGAAAGAGAGCTTACATATCAATGTATTATTGTTTATTTTTATATTTCAAAAAAATCAGAAAGACCAAAGTTACCACAAATATACATGTACATCTTATCAAAAATTAACAAATGTCAGTATTTTTTCATAAGTGTTTCACATATCTTTTTTTTTCTACTTTCAAGAAATAAAGTATGCCAGATTATACTGATTATCTGAACTCCTATATTATCTGAATTCCTAACAATCCCTATAAGCGGATTGTTAAAATAGAAGCCTGTACTATATTTGTAATTAAAGAAAACATTACACATTCCAGTCAAGATGGAGTCATGAATTATGCTGAAATATGTTCACCATGCTCCAAAATACTGAGAATAATAGAAAGAAGAGGCAAAAGACACTCAACTTTATAGAGTTCAACACTTGGGGCCTCAAAATTCAGATGCTGGCAATGGCCGCCAGGCCCTCCTCCTCAGAGAAGAACTGGGAATTAAAAGGATTCCCTGTAAGACGGAGAACTTCATCCTGGCTCACTGCCTGGGGTTATGCATTTATGTTTATTTCATGAAGCTGTGGGCCGATGGAGGCAGAGAACTTGAATCAGAGCCCAAAAGAACTGGGCAAAACCATCACTGGCTCCACGTCTGTATTTCTCACATCCTCACTAGTACAGCGGGAGGGAGTCCCAAGTGAAAAGCTACTCTAGGATGTGGTTCTGGACTGAAGCACCAAGGGATTAGATAAGAGGAAACCACAGAATCCTTAAGGAGGGTCTAGGGAAATAAAGATTAAACTGAATGAGGACTTCCCTGGCGGTCCAGTGGTTAAGACTCATTGATTCCACTGCAGGGGGACACGGGTTCAATCTCTGGTGAGGGAACTAAGATCTCACATGCCGCGCTGCATGGCCAAAAAAAATTAAACTGAATGGTAGGGCTCAAAACAAGCTTGCAAACCAAAATTTCAAAACATCTGGAAAAATGAAAATTACTAAGGCAATAATTTTAACAAAAATCCACTTCAGATGAAATCATTTTAAACTTCATAATATTAATGTGTACCTTTTGCAATATAAGATTGAAAATCCTTTAAGAAAGAACAAGATGTCACATAAAAGAAAAAACAAATATGATGCGATCAAGTCCATTTTTGTTTATGATATGAGGTAAAGTTCTAACTCATCTTTCTGTATGTTGGATATTCCTCAAGCCTATACTTTGACCTCATACAAAAAATGGTTCATTATTACTTATTTATCAATAAATATAAAAGCTAAAACTATAAAACTCTTAGGAAAAAAGCACAGGAGTAAATCTTCACAACCTTAAGTTAGGCACAGATTTCTTAGATACAACACCAAAAGCACAAGCAATAAAAGAAAATGTTAATAAACTGGACTTCAGCAATATTAAAAGCTTTTGCACTTCAAAAGTCACCGTTAAGAAAGTCAGAAGTCACCGTTAAAGTAAAAAGTCAAACCACACACTGAGAGAAAAATATTTTCAAATCACACGTCCAACAGCTTGTATCCAAGAGTTTAAAAACAACAGCAAAAACTCTTACGACTTAGTAAGGAGATGACAAATAACACAGTTAAAAAATGGGGAATATATTTATAGCCATTTCACCAAAGAAGATATAGAAATGGCCAATAAGCACATGAAAATATGCTCATTATCATTAGTTATTTGGAAACACATACCAAAATGATAATGAGATACCACACACACCTACAAGAGTTGCTTTAAGCAAAAAGCCAGTCGAGAATGTTAGCAAGGATACGAAGAAACTGGAACCTTAATACTTCCTGGTGCAGCCACTTTGGAAAACAATTTGGCAATTTCTTCCAATATTTAACACATATACACCATACAATCCTTCAGTTCCACTCCCAGATACCTACATGAGAAATCAAAACATATTTCCATACAAAGACTTGTATACCGGTGTTCACAGCAGCATTATTCATGATAGCTAAAGAGTGCAAACAACTTAAACGTCCATCAACTGCTGAAGGGGAAAAGAAAGGGTTGTCCGTGGTACTGAAATACAACTGTCATTTGCTTGTTTTTATTTCAGTATTTCTAAAGAATCCATTTATAAATTCAAAATAGCTGTATGCTTAGCCCATGCCTCAATTCTAAACATTAATTAGTCCACTTGTATAAATCTGTAGCCACTTAAGATGTTCATAACAAGAATTCCCACAGTGAAAATGATTTTTTAATGGGAACCTTGTATATTAACCATTTCCAACTCTAATTAGATTTATCTGGGGAAAACACTATTGGCTACGTGATATAACTAATATTAACTAAACAAAATGTTAATACACTCTAAGTGGTGGAATACTGTTACACCTAAAAAAAACATAATGACCAACATTAATAAGAAACTAGAAATCTTTGATTTGGTAGTTATTCACAAATTATGTACTTTGTTCTATTTAAAAGCAAATATCTTGTTCACCGGGACAACAGCCAATACCTTAGAACTTGTATGCTCCACTTGTACTAATGCAAATGCAACAGAACAGCACTTAACATCTTTTCTTTGCTTGAATACTTAAGTAAAAATCATTATTTTCACAACTGAGTAATGAAAGTCTTGGGCATTAAGCAGATTACATATACAGTCAGCTCTCATTTATGAGTTATAATTTAATGTGGTTATTACATCTACTGTTAATGTGTAACACACGGCATCTTACGGCTAAGCACTGCAGTTCAGTCTAATAATAGTAGCTATAATATTCTGAAATGTGCTTCATGAATCAAAGCCATCATGTGTTCACTGAGGGCTTGGATTAGCGCTTCATGAGACCTAGATCTATTACAGCTTGTTGGAAGAGGAAAAAGGAAGACCGGAAAGCTTTTAAGGAGCTGAAAAAAAAAAAAAAAAAAAAGACCAAAACAGACAATCATTTTGGAAGAATTCCTTTTCCTCGCTAAATGGACCCTGTGGAGGACTGCTGGAGGTCTCCTACATTTACTGAAGAAATCTTAATGGAGCAGTATGTGCCCACTTTTGGTGACACAGCAGGCTCTATTCCAAAGAGGCTACCAACGGGCCGGGCTGACACTTTCTAATTCATCAGAGAAGCAGAAAATAGGAAACCCAAAAGCCACAAAAGGCTTTTCATGGATTCTATAAAGAAGGATGGGGATTCAGAATAAGCTTATGGAGCTGAACTCAGCAAAAAATGGTGCAATTCTCTACTAAACAGAGAAATGATACTGCCCCTTACAGTGGCCGAAATACAACAGGACCTCAATAGCAACCAGAGCACACACGTATGAGTTAAACTGGAAATCCCCTATATTTTTAGGCTAAAATCTACTTTCTAATTTATTTTTACCACACACTAATCTTTTTGCAGTGGGAGTTTCCAAATTAGCTTTACTAAACATTTACGAGGCAGTCACTCTGTGACAAGCAGTCCATGGAGAGAGCACAAAGGTAAATGACATGCTTCCAGTTGCCGCACAGACCAAACCGTACCACACACGTGCTGATACGATGATGCAAGATGCTTGGGGGATACGGGAGAGGGAACAATGGGGACTCAAGGAAAGCTTGATTAAGAAAACGACAGCTTAGATGGGATCAGGAGGGCAGGAAGATGACAAGAGCACAAGACAAGAAGGGCAGGACAGGCAAAGAGCCCTAGATAACACCAAAGCTGCGAGAGAGCCTACTCAGAGAATGGGGTAACTTCAGCGTGACTGGAACACAGCACGTGTTTGGAAGGCACGAAGAGAGAGGAGGCTGTGGAGACAGTGGGTGATACGGCTGAATAAGTGGGGAAGGATCAGGGGTTCAAAAGGTACAAAAATGGGGATAAAGATCTCATGAAAAGCAGGTCTTCCATTGGACCTTGAAAAATAGTAAAATTTGCCAACTCCCCAATATAAGAACTGTTTTGAATCTCATGGAGAAAACACCATAGAATTTAACGTGCTTTCATATCCAATAAGAGAAAACCGAACAGAAACTAATCAATACAACAAGTCAAAACACGCCAAAGGACAAAATACACCTATACCATTCCAGGTCCCTGGAAAATGCTATGACTTCCCTTCAAAGACAGTGTAACAACAGTAACCAAAAAAAGCATCTGCAGTGTTGACTGCAGAACACAATCCTCCTCTGAATATCTCACCTTCTAGAACTGTGATGTCCAATCTGGTACCCAGTAGCCTGTGTGGCTAGTAAAATTAACATAAATAAAATCAAACAAAATTTAAAATTTGATTCCTTAGTTGCACGACCTTTATTCCATGTACTCAATAGCTACATGTGACTAGTGGCTACCACACTGGACGGTGGAGATACAGAATATTTCCCTCACTGTAGAAAATTCTATTGGTCAGTGCTCTCCTGGAGTCATCACTACAGGAGGAATAGGAGAAAAACCCTTAAGGGCCAAAAATCACATTACAAACTTCTTTGACATCCTGAGATCACTTAGCACTGAACTGGGGATACACATGTGTATTCAATAAATGTTTGTCAAACTGAATTTTAGTATAAAAGAAAGAATTATGGAAATGAAGTAATTGTACATATTCCACTGTAGGCAAAGCTAACTACTCCTTAACTCTATTAATAAATTCCACAATTGAAGCTTTGTACCAGAGTCCTAAAAGTAACTACACAGTATACAACTACAGATGAGTTCAGCAAGATGAATACAGCCACTTTATAAAGAAGATGTGGTGTGTACACATACACACACACACACACACAATGGATACTACTCAGTCATAAAAAGGAATGGAATTCTGCCATTTGCAACAACATGGATGGACTTGGAGGGCATTATGCTAAATGAAATAAGTCAGAGAAGGACAAATACTGCATGGTATCACTTATATGTGGAATCTGAAAAATACAACAAACTAATAAATATAACAAAAAGGAAACAGACTCACAGGTATAGAGAAAAAACTAGTGGTTACGAGTGAGGAGAGAGCAGAGGGAGGGGAATATAGAGGTAATGGATTAAGAGGTACTAACTATTAGGTATAAAATAAATAAGCTACAAAGATATATTGTATAGCACTGGGAGTATAGCCAATATTTAATAATAACTATAAATAGAGTATAACCTTTAAAAATTGTGAATCACTATTTTTTGCCTTATATTACATAATATTGTACATCAACTATATCTCAAAAAAATTTAAAAATTAAAAATAAAATCAATGTATGGAAATATAAGGCAAACAAACAAAAAACACAAAGACAAAAAAAAGGAGATTAAGTGTAGCTCACTTATCGCAACAGATGTCTTCCAAAATAGTTACTAGAAAAATGAATGACATTCTACACTTTGAAAGTGAAGCTTACCATTTAAAGGAATCCTGTGGGAACCAATCTATAAAGAGGATTATCACCTCTAAATTTATCTAGTTAGAATATTAGAAATAGCTACTGTCTTTGACCTAAAAAAGTGCCAATCCTATGTTGCTACAAATAGTCATAAAAAGTTAAATTCCATAGAGCAAAGGCTGACCCACAAGAGGGAGGTCTCAGTGAGTACATGCTTCCTCCTTCCTCTCCCAGGGTGAACTCTCCTGAGGCTCATACTTGCTTAATGGGTCCAGACAAGTTTTATTCATAAGAATTTCAATGAGGAAAGGGAAAAGGGATTAAAATTCAATTAAAATGGACAAGAGAACTGAATAGGAACCTCACTAAAGAGGACCTCTCCTGAGATAAGCCCATCTCATTAGTAATCAGGAAAATGCAGATCAAATCACAAAAAGCCATCACTGAACACTTAAGAAAGAGAACAGGCAAAACTGAGAAAACCACCCGTGCCAAGTGCTGGACTGGAGCAAACGGCAACCCAGACACTGCCGTTGGGAGTGCAACGGTGAAACCCCTTTAGAGACTTATTTGGGATTATCGACTGAGGTTGAACGTACACATTTATCTAATAACGCAGACTTCCAGCGCTAGGTAGGTCCATGCCAGAGAGAAAGGTCTGCACGTGTGCACTAGAAACACGTACAGAATGATGACGCAGCATTATTTTTAGTAACCAAAATGGAAAACAAACCAATGTCAGTCAACATTAGAAAGGATAAACTGGAATATATGCATATAGCAATAAATTTCTATACAGCAGTAACAATGAGTCAACTACAACACATATAATAGCATGGACGGATCTCACAGACATAATATTGAGTGTAACTATTTCCATAAAGTACAAAAACAGGTAAAATTAAACTATCATACTGGGAGGGGTGTGATAGGTTTTAAAGTTGTTTTAAAACAAGAACAAAACACACATGGATCTAGTTATTGGGATGAGTCAGGATCTCTGGAAGGAGAGAGATTAGAAGGGCGTGAAGGGGACCTGTGGAAGGCCTGTCATGAGCTATTTCTTCATCTGTGTGATGGTTTCATGGATGTTTTCTTTATGATACTTTATGATACTTGGACATCTTTGTTTTGTGTATTTTTCTATATGTTATATTTCACACACAAAAAAAGTTTAAAAGAACAGTCTTCACACACACACACACACACACACACACACACACACACACACACAGTAGGGTGACTGTTTCATTCCTCTCACAACCACCTTTCACACTGCCCCCTCTCACCCTGACTCACCTCTTGTAGCACTTTACTCATCAATGGTGACACACTGATAGTCTCTCCTCCTTCTGGATGGATTTGGAAATTCACTCTTTGATAAAGAATCTGAAAAAAGAACAACTGTTTTTAAATTTGCCTCATTTTACAATGTAGGCTTTAAATTTAAAAAGTACTCTTTTGAGGAAAAAAAAAAACCAAAAACACTATTTCCTAATGACTACTTTGTGGTAACAGGCTTACTGTGGGACTTCATGAACACCTTCACAAGGATGCAACCACAGTTTCAGGATCAGAATCAAGTGTGAAAAACCTGATATACAATGTAATAAGTGACCATGAGATGAAAATGTGATTTCCAGAATCTCTTCACATATATATATATATATATATATATATTTTTTTTTTTTTTTTTTTTTTTTTTTTTTGCGGTACGCGGGCCTCTCACTGCTGTGGCCTCTCTCGTTGCGGAACACAGGCTCCGGACGCGCAGGCTCAGCGGCCATGGCTCACGGGCCCAGCCGCTCCGCGGCATGTGGGATCTTCCCGGACCGGGGCACGAAACCGCGTCCCCCGCATCGGCAGGCGGACTCTCAACCACTGCGCCACCAGGGAAGCCCTCTTCACATATTTAACAGTACCGTATTTCCATACCAGAGCACCATCCTCCCTGACACAGATTTAGCCTGTGAATTTTAGGAAATTCAGCTTCTCTCTAGCCAAAGCCCATATCCTGCCATTTCCAAAGGACTTCTAAGGGGATGGTACCATCACTGGTTTTAACTCACATGGTTTCAAGTATATTGCACAGGACCACTTCTTACATGTTTTATTCTTGACAGCACTAACTCACCCCATTATATTCAATAATTTATTTCCTAATATACTTTCTTTTTTTCTCATACCTGTACCCTTTCTTCTTTACTGTAATAAAGCCAACAACACTAATTTATATCCTAATATCTTCGAGTCCCTTTTCATATAAGTGACAGACTATTTTTTTCCATAAATTAAAATTTTCATATTGCTGAAAAAGAAAGAGCACAAATCCCAAACCCACAGACTCAACAAAATACACTTCATACAGTTCGGGAGCACTGACTTTATTGGGAACACTTACTTCTGTCTTCAGAGAGCTGCTGGCGGCCAAAAGAACTTCAATGCTGCTAGCAGGGCAATGTGTCAAAGCAAAAGCCACGAGCTCTTGACGAGTGGCCAAGTCCTGGTAACCTTCTGATTGTCCTAACTGGCTACAAACATCCCAACTTTTAGAATAACCTGGAAAAAGGGCAAGAAAAAACAAACTGATTTTCACTACAAGAACAAATCTTTAATCTAACATGAGAAACGGCTTTCTGCTTAGGTCTTATGTTACCAAAGCAAAGTCAGTCATTAGTGATGCATATTATTATATAAGCAGAAGCACATAAGGATCTGAAACTAGAAAAGAAAGATTAGGTGAGTTCATTGTCTAGAAAGTTCAGTGCTGCTCCAGACAAATTCTTCTGATAAACTATGTTAAATTTTAGATTCCCTGACAAGGCTACAAATAATCTACTGAGCTTTGATGTTGAGTAAAAGACCGGGTATCTGAATTCAGAAAGACTTGAGGGTATGGTTCAAGTACTTGTGTGAGCTTGAGAAAGTTCCAAGTGTCACACATCCTTCACCACTAAAAAACAATAATAATAATAATTCCTCCTTCATTAGGTTGTTAGAAGAACTGAACAATCTTTATTTAAAAACAACCTGTATTTAAAAGCTGTATTTATACACTGCAAAGCCTAGATAAAGAGAAATTATTATAGAGAGCTACACGGAATCATTCACTTTATAAAGATAGAGATCCAAGGACAGTGCCAAAAATACAGTCAGCCCCTGACACCAGCAGAGTTTTATCCTATGCAAGCTTATACTGTGAATTCTTAAAATGCACTTTTATTCTTTTTTGAAGGCATTCCAGTTAGAAAGCAGGCCTTCTTTCTAAATATACAGAGTCAAAATTAGTCAAAATTACAGGTACCATCCTTATAGGAATAAAATTATTACAAAGCTCTCCAAGTAAGCAGTAATAAATTAAGACAACAATGATTATCCAGAATACCATAATTATTCTGAACCTAATGTTGCAAAATCACTAGGTTAATATTACAGAACACAGTTCTTTCGGGAAACTACTTTTCTAACGCTGAGGTTATAAAGCGTTGAGCTTTTTCCCAGAGTTTTCAACATTTTCATAGATGTGTTGCCAGACTCTCTCCCTGACAAAACTTTATTCAGGCTTCTCTGAGCCCTCTTCTCAAGGAGGCCTATACGTTGGCCCAGTCCTTGCTGAACCCGTATAACCCAGTTTTATCAAGAATCCTGCCAAGTTAGTTCAGAGGGAATCTCTCACCCTTGGTATCTGATCACCCCGGCCTGCCATCAGTAAGAATCCTGTTAAGTCGGTTTAGTACCAATCCCCCTACTCTTGATGTCTCTTCGCTGTCATTTTTCACCCATTGTTGACCCCTCAACCTGCTCCTCAGTGGTAAATTCCCAGCTGCCTTTTCTGTATTTGGAGTTGAGCCTGTTCTCTCTCCCCCACTGCAAAATTCGTGAATAAAGTCTTCCTTACCATTTGTAAGAAGTGTCAGAATATTTTTTCCTTTAACAGTATACATACAGAAAGTATACCTATCGTCAGTGCACAGCTCCAGGAGTTACTATGAAGTGAAGCAGTGCATTGATAACCACTCACTAGGGATGCACAGACATGGGTAAACGGATGTGCTTGAGTTTTCACACAGTCAGACACAGCTACAAAAAGCAGATCATTTAGCACAGAGCCTGTAATAAGACAACGTCACTTCCTACCCCTCTGGGGAATGTATTCTTTAATAGAGAAATTATTCCACAATATAACCTGCTTATCCTCCAGAGACTTGAGTTATAATTTCAATATGGAAAGTTTTAGGGTTGCGAACTACTTCCCAATTACTCAACATTAATTTGAAAAGCATTATGCTGTCTCTTAAAAAAATTAAAGAATAGAAATACTGACAATTTAGTCACAAATTATAGATACTTGAAATTTTTTAAATTTTCTTTTATATGACAAATACATAAAAAGGCATTAAAATATTTTAAAATTGTTATTAAAATTATGAGCCTGTTCTTAATCTGGAATGGAAAGCAACCATATCTCAGATAAAATATAACCCTTGAGCCCATTAAAGTATGTATATTAACATACAAGCACATGGAATACATACTTATCAGCACTCACAAAACATTTCTCAAGGCTTACGAACACAATGTGACTGGCTTACTGATTAGGCAACTAATTTCAAAACAGACCTCTTCCATTATTCACCACATAAAGAGGACATGAGCAAAGTGTTTAGTTATCTACTTCACCTGTGGCCATCAGCTCCTGACAATGCACACTGGCAGCTTTGTAGTCATGGAAACGAAGTGCTTGCTCTACTAGAAGGATTAGAACCTGTCCACGCCTTTCTTCTGGGTCTTCACCTGTAAACACATGCAAATGACTTACTGATTTGGGCAGTATCAATTGATAGAGGAGCTCCTTAACACTATCTTTCAAAAAAAAAATAAAAAAAATAAAAAAAAATAAAAAAAACAGAGATTAGACTGATTTTTATAAGATTATAGGAGAAAAGATCATGGCCCCTTAGACCTTCCAATCTATTTATTAATCATGGAATTCTCTCTCGGTCTCCTAAGTGATCAATGATTAATATCAGCCTCAGACCGAAAGTCAATTGGTACAACCACTATGGAGAACAGTATGGAGGTTCCTTAAAAAACTAAAAACAGAACTACCATGTGACCCAGCAATCCCACTGCTGGGCATATATCCAGAGAAAACCATAATCTGAAAGGATACATGCACCCCGTTGTTCACTGCAGCACTATTTACAATAGCCAGGACATGGAAGCAACCTAAATGTCCATCAACAGAGGAATGGATAAAGAAGATGTGGTACACATATACAATGGAATATTACTCAGCCATAATAAAGAATGAAATAATGCCATTTGCAGCAACATGGATGGACCTAGAGATTATCATACTTAGTGAAGTCAGACACAGAAAAACAAATATCATATGATATCACTCATACGTGGAATCTAATTTTTAAAAAAAGGAAACAAAAGAACTTATTTACAAAACAGAAACAGACTTACAGATATTGAAAACAAACTTATGGCTACCAAAGGGGAAACATGGTACGGGAGGGATAAATCAGAAGCCTGGGATAAACACAAACACACTACTATATATGAGATAGATAACCAACAAGGACCTACTGTATAGCACAAGGAACTCTACTCAATATTCTGTGACAGCCTATATGAGAAAAGAATCTGAAAAAGAATGAACATATGTATATGTATAACTCAATCACTTTGCTGCACATGTGAAACTACCACAACATTGCAAATCAACTATACCCTGATAATACACATATATGTATGTATGCATTCCCCCCCAGACCAGCCATTCCAATCTAAGTGCGTAGAGGAAAAGTTTTCCTCCCAATAGGGAATTTAAATATTTTTCCTATTCATTTAAAAATTTTACCCTTTGAATGTTCTAATTATAATTCATAAATGACAAATAAAAGGGGAAAAAACTTAAGCACAAAGTAAAATGGACTTAAATTTTATAGTTTCATTGTGATAAAGTTCATTTGTATATCAGGCAATCTGAGCAGGTTAAAAGGAAAAACATAAGCAAAAATAGGCTTGAAAAGAATGATGTCTAGAAAAATCCTACAAACAAAACAAAATTCTCAGGGAGAACAGCCAGGAGTATAGCCAGACTAGAAATCTATTAAAGAAAATGATCCAGATGTTTAGTCTGAAGAAAATACTAATGGTGGTCTGACAAAGCCTTGAGTATATGAAATACAATTTAAATTTTGTCCACAGATTCTTTGATACTCTTCTAAAGATGGAGCTTAATGCTTCTCCCCTTGGGTGGGGGCTGACTAGTGATTTACTTCTAACAAACAGAACATGCTGTAAACAACAGCGTGACTTCCAAGATTGGTCATAAAAAGCATTACGGAATCCGCCCTGCTCTCTCGTAGATCAACTGCTCTAGGAGAAGCCCAGGAATTGCCATGTTAAAAGGACACTCAGGAAGCCCTGTGGAGAGCTCCACGGGGCAAGGAGCTGAGGCCTTGCACCACCAGCCAGGGAGCAATGGAGGCCTTTTCCAACAGCCATGGAAGCCAGCTCAGGAGCAGACGGCCCAGGCCCTGTCAACTTAACTATTTCCCTTGAACTTGGGAGGGCCTGTGTGACTGCTTCTGTGAATGAGACACAATGGAAATGAAGCTACCCAAATTCCAAAGCTAAATTACAGAAAAATGACATGAAGTTTTGCTGGTTTCTGTTGGGATGCTGACTCTGGGATCCCTCAGCCACATAAGAAATCTGGGTAGTCTGAGAACACCATAAGGAAAGACTACAAGGAGAAACCACACAGAGAAGAGAAAGCCCTAGCTACTCCATTCCCCAGCTTTTTAAAAAATCTCAGCCTAGATGCCAGACATGTGAATAAAGCAGGCTTTGAGATGAGCCCATCCCTAGCTGCTGTATCTGACTGCAATTTCATAAAAGACCCTGA
The DNA here is from genome assembly GCF_951394435.1 of Stenella coeruleoalba. Taxonomy (NCBI): domain Eukaryota; kingdom Metazoa; phylum Chordata; class Mammalia; order Artiodactyla; family Delphinidae; genus Stenella; species Stenella coeruleoalba. Next base: position 78,946,489 of record NC_137159.1, on the reverse strand, counting down.
ACTGCCCAGTCAACCACCAGAACTGGGAGAGAGAAAAAGACGTGACTCTTGTTATTTTAAGCTACTAAGTTTGGGGGTGCTTTGTAAAGCAGCAATAAATAACCATAACATTCTATAAGCTTCAGATACATGTCACCTGCCTGTGACCCCTTTCTTGATACCGCTCCACCCCCAGCAAAATATTAGAATTGCCTTTCTTCAAGTTCTATAGCATTTGTTTACAGAAGCCATGTGCTACCATCACACCCCACGATGCAGCATAATTCACTGCTTCCGCACACCTCTGAGATTCTAAATCCCCAGAGGGCAGCCCGTGTGTAACAGAACCCTGTATCCAAAGTACTGACAAAGTGATATTACTTCAGCTCTCTGAGGCCTCTATTTCCCCATCTGTAAAATGTGGCTAATAAGAGGCTGTTGTGCACAGCAAAAGAGGCAGTACGTTAAAAGGGCACAGAAGGGGACTGGCACACAGCAGTCACAGGTTCGTATTAGCTATTATGTGCACTCAGGGGGCTCACAATAAAAACACTATGTTGAATGAAATGTAGATACAAGTCTTATTTTTTAATGATACTGCACTGAAGTTATAATACAGATTCCACATTAAAGTTTGTGAAACAGAAGTGGCCAAGTTGAGATGGTTCCAAATACGAGAACTAAAACAGCTGCAATGAAGAAAAGAGGTCTGAACACCATGTGGGCCACATAAGTGTGCTCTGCAGGACTGAAGAAGAATGTTCATACCATTATAAATGCAGGTTGGCCAAGATCACTGATCTTCCCGTTTCTATGTCAACGTCACAAAGACAAAAATGGAAATTAATCCTAGTAGGCAGGCACATGGAAAATGCAGACGGCATCCCTGACTCCTTCATTAGTTTCTATGAACTGGATCCTTATGAAATTCTTCCCTGATGATCAGAGTGCTTCAAAATTTACAAAGTGCTTTTATATGCATTAACTCATGTGGGTCTCTTATACTCTGGCAGGTGAAGCAACGGGGGTGTCATTCCTATTTTCCAGATGCAGAAACTGAAGCTTGAGTCATTTAGCAAATGAACGGGACGGTCAGGAGTGGACCGGTCTCCTGACTCCACACCCGATTTCTCCGCAGCCATGTGCGATGCCTCACGAAGGATGCCTGGCCCCAGTCACGGTGTCGGCACCTTTCCAAGGCTGCTGCAAGTCCAAAGGTGGAGATGCTAGTGTTATGCTTTTGGACAGGCTAGAAAAGGACAACTGACACAATAAAATTTACTAAAACTATAGGCCTTAAGAAGAAGAGCTCTATACATAAAAATTTTTAAACATTAATAAGTGTGTCCACTAAATATACTAAATATATATTTTTTAAAGCTCAAAATAAACAAAAATCCCCTTTACTTTTTTTTAAGCTAAAAATGGAATTTATCTCAATTTAAGTAAAACAGTTCTGGGGTTAGAAGTCTCTTTAGGCAGGATTAGATCCAGAGGCATGTAGTGTATCATTGGGGTATTTTCTTTCTCTCCTTCAAATGGATTTATTTTCAGAAAACTGATCAGATAAATGACTGCCAACATCCCCAAGGTTGTATCCTTATGACTTTCATTTGGAAAGGAAGAAAGAGCCTCTGTCTTCCTGTGTTTATATATCAAGCATCAGGAAAGATTTTGATTGGTTCTGTTTGAGTCACACGGTCATCCCTGAACTGGCTGGTGGACAGAATACTGTGGCCGACAACTGTGGCAAAGCATCTTGATTGGCAAGTCTCCCGGGATCACATGGGCTGGGAGATGGATGGTGTCCCAAAGGAAGACCACTTAGCAAACAGACAGACGTGTAGCACAGATAACTAGTGTTTCAAGTCAGCAGGGGGTTCGTGTTTATTCTTTTAGTTGAAACGGGAAGGTAACTGTCACAAAACTGTGCTGGATCCATTTGAAAAATGTAAGCTGCACATTTAAAATCTGTTTAAGAAGACGAGGACCCACTTGACGATGTCCATCAGGTTGGATGCACGTTGGATAAGCCAAAAATACAAAAGAGAAGTATTAAAAGATTGGTAAGCAGAATAGTGCAAAACGTGAAGTGCAGAGTCAGAAAGACTTTCCTTGAAAGCCATGGCCTGCTATTTAACCCTGTTGAGCTAGATACTTAACTTCTCTGATCTTCAATTTCCCTCGTAAAATAGGAAGAATACATCATCAACACCACTTAATAGAAAATGAAATAACACATGTGAAAACCTGACCAAATAGTAAAGGCACAAATTTTTCTAAGAAATTACTCAGGACCAAAAAGATCACACCAAATTTCAACACTGAAGGTGAACTGGTAGGGCCGGCTGGTCCTATGTTCAGTTTTCTGGTTATAAATGGTGACCCTGACTTGTGTTTCTGACCTCGAAACCACTTAGTGGCACCCCAAATAAGCCTGCCCTCATTTAAGTAACAGAAGGTCCAAGCAGCTCAGTATAGGTGCACCGTTTTATAACATGCCAACCTTTCTAGAAAAGACAAATCCTTGCCCAAAAGCAGCTCCTCTGACACCTATAAGCACATATTCCAGTGTTCGTCTAGGTGATGTCGAGAATAACACAGATCCGTACTCTGCAGTTCAGCATCCAAAACGTACCTGCTACCCTCAGCAGCTCAGCCAGGCCCAGCAGCTTGGTAGATTGCTTGTAGCACATCGGGGACTGGCAAATACACTCCTTGATGAGGCCGATCCGATCAGAGCACAGCCGCACTACAGAGAAAGACATAGTTTAGACTTGTGACCAGGGACATAACACTTTGTTATGTCAACCAAGCAAAATGAAAACTGTGTTAACCCCCAGATCAATAAGAGTTAAGTAAAAGACACAATTTTTTAAATACAGTAAAGTTACTGTTGCTTCTGAATAAATAATGTAGAACATGGATCTTTTCATTATCACCAAACTTCTGAAACACAGCAAATGAACTGGCATTCTGAAGCTAAGAAAAAGTGTCACCTTTTCAAGTGCCAGGTCAGGACTTAGGGAAAATTTTAAAGAAGGCGGTATCTGTCTTTGAAAACTTCGCATACTTCCTGGTACACCAGTCGCACCACCTTACCTTAACCCCCTAAGATCCATTCCATGTTCCAAATATCCATCTTCTACCTCCACCACGTCATACCAGTTTGGAGGGCAGGAGTCCTCAAAGCGCTCACTGACCCAATTCATTAACCTTTCTCTAAAAACAGTCCCCATCCTCTCACTTAAGCTAGATGTTAGGAAAATAAGATGTCTGATCACACTAACTCGCACTATGCGGTAATTAGGCACACTTAAAGGGGGGAAAAAAAACTTGAATTAAAGAGTATTATGTATATGCTAGAAAGAAATGGTATCTATTCAGGATAGAGGTGTTAACTTTTAAGAAACATGGCACTGCCTGGGAAGCTAGGACCCAGTAAATACAACAATAACGATTACCATGAGAGTAGCTGACATGAAATGAATATGACCTGTGTCCTAGGCACTGTTGTAGGTGCTTTATGTGTGTTAATCCTACAAGGCAGAACCTAACAGGGCAGGTACTATTATCCACAGGGGAAGAAACTGAGGTGCAGAAAGATGAAGTACTTTGGCTAAGGTCACTGAAAGTGATGGGATCTGAATTCAATCCAGCTCCTTAAACATTCTTCACACCTTCATTCCTTTATCCATTCCTAAATCCGTGGCCATATAACATACATCCTATTTTCCCCCAAAACTTCTTCTAGGCAGGCGGGAGGGGGCCCAGGGATTGTGGATATAAAGGAGAAAGGTAGTAGTTTTTCTTTGGGATAGGCTTTTTTTTTGGGGGGGGCGTGGGGAGTAAGTTTTTATTATGACTAAATTTCATACTCACAGAAAGGTTGCAGGAGTGGTACAAAGAACTCCTCTACAGTTTTTGCCAAGATCAACCAATGGTTAATCGTCTGCTCCATTCACACTTGCAATCATGCATGCCCTTCCACCCTTCCCCCAAGCACATATACACATAAACATAGGTATCTACACACATCTATTTTTCCTGAACCATATGCAAATATCATGTCTTTTTATCCATAAATACTTTAGTGTGTATTGGGCTATTTCAAGATAGCTATTCATGCAACTGCTAGTACAGTAATCCTGTGGTGGCCTTTACTCTAAAATATAAGGCAGATGCAGACTTCAGTTACTTCACAATCAGGACGGCTAATGTCTAATCTGAGTACAGCTTCCGCAGACTGTATTGTTTTCATGTCACAAATGCCCACCTCATTAACTTTCAGGCTGGCCATGTGACTTCTATAGGCAATGAAATGTGAGTGGAAGTGACATACGCCACTTCTAAGCAAAGGCTTAAGAGTCATCATCATGGGATTCCTGATCTTTTCCCTCTGCTGCTACAATGCCAGGTTTAAACTTACCATATCGCACTGAGATTTTTGAGTTTCTTTTTTTTTTTTTTACTATAGGACAGTCTAACAAAAACTAACTGATACAATATGCTTCAAACTTTTTCATAACTTTTCTCAATCAAAAAACTGGGTTTTTTACCTCAACATCTGCTGTTTTATGTGTTTTTCTCCTAGTATATATATATTTTAAGAAAATGTGTACCATTACTTCAACATTTCAGATTCAGTAACTATGAGAAAGGTAATTTCTATATATTTCTAACCTGATTTTCAAAACAGCACTTACAGATATTATCATCATTCTATGTACCTAAAAGCCCGGGTTTTCACAGATGCTTCAATGGTCTTGTTTGATGAATTCTTATATTCTTCTTAGAGAAACTCTAGGTTTATAACTCTAATAAGCTGATTTCCTTACTGTTACCACTCTTTCCAGCTCAATAAAATTAAGGTGGAAACTGAAACTACACATGGCAATGGATCATCATTTTCTCTGTACTTCCTTTAACTGGAACGCTCAAGTTTGGTTTTCTGCTTGTTGCCCTAAGCATGGTATATTACTAAGATTTCAAGCACATTAAATACATTTGGAGAGTAGGATTCTAACAGAATGTAACTGCCACGTTAAAATGCCTTTTTATTTTATTTTAAGCCTCTGGACCATCACTATACCAGTTCTCTTTTACTGTTTACCATAGGACATGCTAAATTATATTTCAAAATGTGATTTCTTATTTAAATTAATTCAAGCCATAGATGTTATTATCTTTCCATGAAGGGAAGAGGTCTTTTGACTCCTAAAATTCCTTTTCAAACTGAAATTAATGAACAAGAAAAGAATAAGCATATATGTATCTTTTAATAATTGAGGATTCCTCAATTTCCTCTGGATCTCACAAATATTTTTAAAAACTACTACAAGACACACACACACACACACACACACACACACACACACACACACACACACACTCCCATCTCAGACATAAGAAGCATTTATTGACCAGTTACCCACATGGCAAACAGTCTCATAACAACCTTAGGAGGAAGGGACAGCACATGCCCAGCAAAACACAGACGTAAAATTTCAATTTCGGTCGCTCATGAAGGGCATCAAAGATGCAGAACATATATAGCTCCTCATGATGTTGCAGAAGGACAAATCGGACCATATAGGTGAGGAAGGAGATAATGTGTAGAAGTCAGTCACTTAGCTGATGATTGAGAGCAAAGGTCAGAGTTTCCTTCTCAAAGAATCTTTTACTTTCACACCTCCTCATCAGTAGAGTATTGTTTACTGTTACATATGCAAGTTCTTGAGCCAAACAGACTACCTAGCTCCACCTCTAACTAGCTGTGTGACCACAAGTAAGCTACTTAACCTCTCTGTGCCTTGATCTAGAAAAATGAAAACAATAACAGTCACTACCTCATAGGGTATTTACAAGAATTAACAATTACATGCGAAGTATACTTAGAACTTAAAAATCACTCAATTATTATTATTATTACTAACATATTCACAGAAATGCTTAAGTATTGGATTCTCTAGTATAAGGATTCTCAGTGTTCAAGATATAACTTTCAGGACTGTCCAGGGAATATTTTACTATTATCTCCAACTGAGGAAGGTAAAGTTCAAAGCCATTAAGTTGCCACAGATCACACACCTCAAGGCGGCTGAATCAGAATTTAAACCCAACAAGACAGAATCAGGCCTGCATGTCACGTCTCTCAGTATATTAGTCCCTCAAAGTCAAGAGGTACCCCTTCATTCTTTTGGTTACTGGAATAAAAGTGCCTAAATTAATCTTTATTGAATGTAAGGAAAGGAGAGTGGAGGAGAAGGAAGGGACAGTGAGGGAGGGAGGGAGGGAGAAGGAGAAAGTAGGTAAGACCACTCTAATTCTGCCATCATTAAGAGGACCTCCAAGGAAGATAATAAAAATGACAGCTGATACTTAGAGAGCTCTTACTATATCCCAGGCACTACAGACATACAGACTTAATCTTTACAAGCAATTCTATAAGGTACTCATTACTACGCTCATTTTGTAAATGAGAAAAGTTAAACACAAAGAAAGGTTAAGACACGTGTCCAGTTACTGAGCAATAAGTGGCAACATGGGCTCCCAGCTGGGCTTAACACAATGTTGTAAGTCTGGAAAACCGACTTACTCTATTGTAGAAAGAACACAGGGATAACTAAAATATCCTAAATTGGTTCACTTGAATAGTAAGAATAATTTACACAACATAAACACCCAAGGTATGGGGAAAAGCACACATATGTACACACACAAACACATCATAGGCGATTCTTACACAAGGCATTATTTTTTATATGATATTTGTAATCCTGTTTTTTATTAACTCATGCATTATAACTTATCTAGTACCACTAGCCCTCACCTGCTGAGAGGTGCAGCAACTCCTGGAGTGTAGGCAAAGAAGGCTTCAAAACAAAGCAAAGTGACAAAATGAACTACTGTACACTGACTACAATAAAAAATACCTGGACCATAAATCTTTAAATATCAAGTAACTTTGTTCATCCAATATTACTGATGAATACTAAAACCTAAATTATATTTGTGACATAAATACAACAAACAGTACACAAAAAGAATATTCCATCTCCACATCCAGAAGCCACTCTAATAGGAAATTCCAAATTAATACATCAAACTGAAAAGCTGTCAAAACATGAAAGCAAAGTCTTCCTTAAGATTCTCCTCAGTCAGGAAATTTCTCAGAACCTACAGTTTGGTTGCAGATATTGAAACCCATCAGCTGATGTGCAAATATTGCTAATTGAGCACCGAAGAAAAATCAGAGCGCAACGTAATTTTCAAACTTTAATAGCATTTGGGAAACCATTTTTTGTATTCTATCAATCTGCTTGAATTAAATAACTAGCTAAAATATACACACACACAAAGTCAAAGCTATAATGACTTGACCTAACAAGAGATATAAGAAAGACAAAAGTTTCACAGTGCTCTGGACTCTCTCATGACTGAAATCCTCAATTAAAAATATAAGTGTTTCGAGGGAGGTGGTTAATAATTTAAGATATTTGAGAATAAACTGAAAATGCTTTTTGGTAACTCTGATTAATCCTCACAATTTTAAGAAGCTCTGAGCTCAAAAATTACATGAATGGTGCGAGTGAATAGAATTTTCTAGTGATTTAACAGTCACCTTGAACACAGTTGTTTCAGATGTTGCCGGCTATTTATAAATCACATACAAACTACTGTCAATCAAAGATATTCAAGGTAATAGTAATATTACCTTTTAAAAGTCTAATAAATTTGTCTGACAAGCAGAACTTTAATCTTTAGTAAAACTGCAGTGGAAATCCACATGAAAACATGAGAATGTCTCTCCTGCCTCATATTCCCTAAGATCCACCTGACTCAAAGCACCTCAGAAGACAAAGACACCAAGGAACCTTTAACAGGCTATCACTGACCGAAGATACTAGAAGTTTAAAAAAGAAAAAGAGAGATACACACACAATTCTGATGAAAATTTATCAAAAAACAGAGAGATGAAAGGAACTTAGTTATGCCTTCCCCACTCCCAATTCCAAACGTTTCCAGAGTTAAGAACAAAGGTAAGAGCACTTTGCTGTACACCTGAAACTAACACAACACTGTAAATCAACTATACTTCAATAAAAAATAAATAGTAAACGTAATTTTTTTTTAAGAATAAAGATAAGAGATTGCATGGAAACTAGCCAAGCATACCAGTAATCGCCAAGCATACCCACTTCATTTAGGGCAATGAGGTCCGGGATTGAAAATCCACCTCCTTCTTATCAGGTAAGGTTCAGGACACTGGGAGACACCCACTGTCCTGATAGGACAGCAGGGTTGTTTGAGTTGGTACTAACGTGACTTCTACCTTTAGGTAAAAGAACTGGAGCAATGTTAACAAATTGCTAGTAATTTAATTCTGAACAACAACTTCCTGTCATTCCCGCTGCTTAAAAAAAAAAAAAAAAATCTGTTTAATTAAAGAATATTCTACAGTAAGCATAAAAACAAATAAACTATTATCATTTATAGCTAATTCTAAATCTATGCAACTGAAACAAATAAATAAATTGCAATCCAAAACTGATGTAAACCTGAAACTCTCATCCATATTCTCCAATTTCTATTTGTGTTTTTACCCAATAGCCTCACGGCTGTACTGTTATTGAAAAATGGGACAGAGGGCAGAATCTATTGCTAATGGACTAAATGACCAAAAGTACTCTTTAGTTAAAAACCTAAAAAGGGGGCTTCCCTGGTGGCGCAGTGGTTGAGGGTCCGCCTGCTGATGCAGGGGACACGGGTTCGTGCCCCGGTCCGGGAAGATCCCACGTGCCGCAGAGCGGCTGGGCCCGTGAGCCATGGCCGCTGAGCCTGCGCGTCCGGAGCCTGTGCTCTGCAACGGGAGAGGCCACAACAGTGAGAGGCCCGCGTACCACAAAAAAAACAAAAAAAAAAACCTAAAAAGGAACACGAGTGAACTAATGCAAAATGAGTTAATAATAGTGCAACACTAAATAGAAAACTCACCTTGCAAAGGCAGAATCTTTACCCCAAATTCTTCGAGGCACCCCAGGGCTTGGATAAGATCTAGCTCCTCTTGAATGGCAGCAGGTCTATCTGTTATCAGCTGTAAGCAGCACCTAGGAGAAATTCATTTTTAAAAAGGAAAAGTAACATATGTTCAGCTAAGTTGCCTTTCTATGATCAACAACATAGAGATCCAACACATTTATCAAAAACCAAGTTCCTTCCAGGTATTCTGCTAGAGGCTTTCTGATATCTTATTTAATCCTCACAGCAAGGCTGTGAGACAGGCAAATATCACCATCTGCTTTTTAAGGAAGCCAAAATTGAAGCTCAGAGGTGAAGCAATTTGCGCAGGGTTATGCTGATGGTACGTAAGGTATCACAGTATAAAGCAAGATACGTTAGCTCTGGGTTTAGTGTTCTGTTCACTGTTGACTCAAAAGATAATGATCATGTAAAAAAAATTAAAAAAAACAGAAGGAATACAGTTAATTTCCAGTTATTCTTTTAAGGAAAACAGAAATGTCTTGATTCGATCACAATTTTGTCTCTCAAAGGAAAAGGAATAACCTAAGAAACTGCACAAGAGACATTTTTCTGATCAGAAACAATCAGTTGGTGATGTAGTACTGAGATAAATATAGATGAAAGTGATTTGATAATCTACGAATTTGTGATACCTATGGAGTATTTGAAGCAAATTTTTTTAAATTCAGAGAAAGTATACTTAATAAATATTGTAGTTAACAATAAACCTATTTTCTGAAAGGTGCATGGAGAGGAACAGTGGGGCATGAGACTAGAAAGACAGGTAGAGATCAGGCCATGAAGAGCTAACAATGCTAAAATCATGGACCATCACATGAAAATATCTAGGCCCCAGGATCTAACTACATGACCAAGCGACAGATATAGGCCTAGCTTGCTCTTGCAAACTTTGGGGATTTAAATCAGATGAGCACTAACACATACTTACTACTGGTTCAAGGACAAACAGTATACAACCTATTTGTGGCATCTACCAAAATTCTAACCGCACTTTGAACCCAGGAATCCCAGTTCTAGGAATTTATACTACAGACAGGCTCTCACATGCCCAGACATAATTATGGATGTTCACTACCGCAGTCTTGTTAAAATAAAATACACTAAATCAGGAACTAATTAAATAAATTGTATAAAAGTCAAATAGTCTACAACCATCAAAAAGGAATGAAACAAACCTATATGTATCCACATGGAAAAACCCACAATATAGATCGTAAGTGAATAAAACAAGACACAGAAAGATAGGTACAAGTAGTATACACTTATTTGTGATTTAAGAAAGAAGGGAGTAACTTTTAATAAGATATTCCAGAAGGATACACAGGAAACTGATTAAAAATATAACTGAGGGATAAAGTTAGAGGAACTCGAATGAGGAGAAAGACATCTTCCATATCTATCTTTTGTGTATTTTTAAATATTTTATCTTGTGGATGTACTGCTTCCTCAATTAAAAAAAAAAACCTAGTAAATAAATAGTAATTTAATCAATAAGAATGGATGGGCTATTTTCTATTTCAATAAAACTGTAAACAATTAAATACATCTGGGCCCACAGGGCTCAATCAGTCTGGTGCCACATTACACACATATGACATCTTTTCTAAACGAAGGTGTGTCCTCGTAGGAGAAAAGGGGGTGGATGAAAGGCAAATACTGCAAGTACTGTGTAGTTTCAAAAATGATCTCTAGGAGCATCTGTCAAAAAGATTTAGGTCAAACACAACTCCCAGTTGTTCTATTTGATATTTTCATCATCTGAAATAGAAATACTATCCCTTGGGAGAGAAGGAACAAGTTTACTAACTATTTTAAACAACTTTGTCAAGTTCAATAACATGGTTTGAGAAAACATGATTCTTTCTGTGATAAGTTATCACTGGGGGAAAAAAGTTACCTTTAAGTTTTGCTAGAGTTGAAACAACTACCAGTTATTTGAGGGGAAAAGTAACTCTAAACAACTAGCACAATCTTTACATCAAAATAAATTCCAAATGGGCCTAAAATTTCCATGCAAAAATAAAACCACCAAAGTAGTAAAAAAAAACAATACGAAAAACTATTTTAATGATCTTGGGAATTAAAGGTCTTTCAAAGGATGACACAAAAGACAAAAAAGAATAACAACCGAGTTTTTTAAAAATTCAAAAGAGCCATTTGAAAGATAAACTGTACATTATTAAAACTTGGCAACACAGTTTAACCATTAAGAGAGGCAAAGGGCACGTGTCCCATACGCAAAAAAACAGCTCCTAAGAATCAATAGGAAAAAGAGGAACACAAACTTTCCTGTACAACAGGCTAAGAGAGGAACAGAATTCAGAGTCCAGAAATTTTCCCCTGGAAGGGACTTCTGAGCTTTATCATCTAATCAGAGCGGAAGCCATGTAAAGCATACAGACACGACCTAATGTGCTGAAATTTTCCAGAACTTGAACTTGCTGGCTACCACTTGAATCTCTTCCAACAGAAGAAAAGTATAACCTTATGGATAATCACCTAGAATGACCGTGGGAAAGTGTGCTAGAGAAAAAGGGTCACAAGAGAGTTGATGAATACTTAGGACGTAATTAAGTTTTCATTCTATATTCAAGCAATAAATAACGGTGCCCCATAGAGTCGAGTCAATCTGTACTTGTGATAACATATTTTGTGAGGTAGAGGATAAAACCAACAATGAAGTTTGTATATTCTGACGTCCCCCCCTCCCTCTTACGGAGAATACAGAGTTCCTCTACCTGGCCAGATCCATGCAGCTGTCGGTGAGGTTGGTAGAAGAATTGAAGTACTCTCTGCTGGCAGCCAAAACCAAGTCAATGCTTTTTTCATAATTGACCCTGTACTGGGTTTTTCCTTTATGGGCTACACTAGTCGGTGGATTTACTGAACATGCACTGCAGTGCATCATCTGCCCAGCCAGGTGGATATTTTCAAGGCGACTGGAACACAGAAGGCTCTCTGTAAATATCTGGGGAAAAGAAGAAACTGGAGTTAGTGCTTAAAGAGGGAGGACTCAGTTCTTGACACAATGGAGGCTCTGATATCCAAGTGAAATAAATTTTAAAAAATACATCCATCCTATAGGTAGAGGTTGCACAATATTTATGAATGTACTAAATGACAATGAAGCACACTTTAAAATGGTTAGTATTATGTTATGTGAATGTCATGTCAATAAAAAAATCCCCCTTTTAGGAAGAAGAAACAATTTAACTGAACAAACCAATGGTAAGCATAATATTTTAATGTGTTACAACAAATACTTGAGTAAAATATCCAAAGTTCATACTTATTAAAAACAGGACCCATTAGACACACTGTCCACACTCTGCTTAAAGTATTTATAACATTTCAATTTTTTAAAAGAAAATCTTTGAATATGGTACACATGATTAATGACTGTTTAAAGCATCTGAAGTCAGTCTTATAAACTAAACACCCAAGCTACAAATGTTCTACTTACACCTAGTCACTAGAATTACAATACACCACATAATATTTTTTTCTAATCTGCAATTTAAAAACTATTTAAATAAAACAAAAGCCTCTGATGGAAGGCAGTTATGCAAATGTCATTGTATTTTACAAGGCAACTAATAGCATCAATTAACATAAAATTTATTCCATAATTGAGGTTATCTACTTACTCCAAAAAAGTCCTATTAAAGAGCTCCCTTTAAACCCACACTAATAGCATCAATATATAAATAGCACAAGAACTTCAACAAGAATGTTCTTTCCTATCATGCCACTGTTGGATGAGGATAACACAGAAAAAGAACAGATAAAAAGTAGATTTCATGGAGAAGCAAGAGTTTCCTTATAATTACGAAGGCTACCCAGTTTTCATAGGACCCCCTTATTTTCACTTGTTTCTAGGCTTCTGGAGAAGACATTTTTAGACAGGTGTTTCCTAAAATGACTGATAAGGATAAAATTACTAATACCTATGAGAGATCTGCTATATAATCCATACTGTGACAGAAAGCGAATTATCAGCGAGTAACCCTAATCGCTTATATGACAGGTGAAAATGGCTCGCTCCATGCGACCAGAGTGACTTAGATGTAACAATTTCTCTATTCCTTTGGTTTATTCAGGTAAGCCATAAAGAGTCAATGCCCAATACTAAAAAATAAAATTCACTCACTCTACTATTTTCAAGGTTTTGCTGAAATGAACAATATAGATTTCTGCTCTACAGGCTGTAGAGAAATCTTGCACCTTATCAAAATTATGCCAATGAGATTTAAAATCATTTTCCAATGACAGCAAAACCTAATACAGTGGCCACAGGTCAGTAAGACAATATAGCATAATTTAAACATCACTAAAATATTTTAAAATGTAAGTTTGCCAAATCTGTATTATCTTCTAGAATCGGTTCAGGACAGTTATAATATGCTTTCAAATGTTTTCTCAAAGGAGAAAGACTAACGGCGCGAAGTCATTAAAATATCAAGGCCTAATGCAAAGGTTAAAATATAACTAGAACAATTTACTACGTCAAGTTGTTATGATAGACTACTCTACACAGGAGCGAGTTCAAGTGTGATATACTTAATGCTAATTTTTCAATCAGAGTCAGAAAATACCAGGAAATAACGCTACTCCCACTTTAAAAACACTACTTCAAGCAGTGTTACTAATGACAGTAAGATTTTGGACCCCATGTGCATATAGATTATTTTCTCCTGAAACTGAATTTCAAGTTTTGCTTTAGATACAAAGGTGAAGTTTCTGGCAGCTGTACGTGGTCTGCGAGTGTAATCATCAATATAAAGTTTACACTCATCAAGCACATAAAAACCTGAAGTTCAAATATAAAACCATTCATTTCTCAACAGTCTATATTAGCACTCTTCTGTTAAAACTACCTTAAATTAAAATACCAACCAATTTCACAAAACAGAGACCTATTTTATAACTCTCATTTTATCAACGGGTTATGCTTCGTGATGTCAGAGCAGAGCAACACAAGAAATATTCTACAATTTTGATCTGTTTGTTTGATAGGCAAATTCAAATGGGAACCCTCTTTTAAACTGTATCTCATTAAAGGTGGGTTAGCTGGATCCTTTTTCCATACAAAGCATGAGTAATTTGGTGGTAATACACACACCTTCCAAAATAAGGATTAAATTCTCCTAAATTACACTCCTAGTCAACTCACCATCCTTAAGTATCCTTTATGCTCCAGACACTATAATATGCCCTGGGGTAGCTGAGGATGAACATGATATGATAATGCCTACCTAGGAGCTAATGACCAAAGGGAAGAAACACACACAGAAACAAACAAGTCATCGCATCGGAAAGAAAGGCTGTAATAGAGAGAAGTTATATCAAAGGACAAAGGAAGGCATCCTAAAGGGCATGATTAGGGAGCTGAATCCTAAAAGTTATCAACAATTTTCAAGTTTAAAAAAGAGGAATATACTCCAGGCAAAGGGAATAATGTGTACAAAGTCACAGAAACAGGAAACAGCATCGTGAGTGGAGGAATTCATGACAGATTTGGCACCGCTGGAGCACAGGGCACATGGCAGCGAGCGTCAGAGGCGAGAACAGACAGGGTGGCTGGAATCTGCCGTGGCTTTCTATGCCAGGCTAAGGAATACGGTTACTTTCTAACTGTAGATACGGTATTTTATCTATTTTATATAGCAGCGCATTTTAAGAAGGGGAGTGTCATGAAAAGGTCTGTTTTAGAAGAATACTCTCTTCCGTGTAAATGAGGAAGAGATATGGAAGTAGGGAAACAAGTTTGGAGATTACAACCATTTAGCAGAGGTGAAGAGAGGACAGATTTGAAAGACTTTTCTCAGGCACATGAAGCAAATTTTAGTGACCACCAAAACTATGGAAGAGAGAGGATCCAAGTACGATTCGGAGTTTTCCAGCTGAGAATTAACCCACTAAATAAATGGTGTTGCAATGAACAAAGAAGAAGTTATGTATGCAAGTGCTCAAACTAAAGCACCGCTCAGTTACCAGCTATTGAATATGATTCAATAATTCAATCCTATTACTTACAGTGAAGCTTATGGTCATCATCTTGTGTCCAATCAACAAAATGTAGCAACCAAAATTACAAAATTAAAAGGAAATATTTACATATGTAGAGTTACCTCATAGCAAGCATCAGAGTCTAGACAGGTGTAAACATTCTGCTGCATAGTTAACATGTCTTGCAGCAACATTCTCCAATGAGACTCACTGACAGGAGGCTGCCTGGGGGTAAAAAAGAAAATAATTCATGAAATTGCTCTCTTCAATTAGTCAAAAGTAAAAAAAATTGGTACCACTATTCTATATGCCACGCAGCTCCCACATGATCAAGAGAAATAGATCTCATTTGAATTTCCAGGGAAAAAAACTTTGATTAAAGATAGAGGGAAGGGCTTCCCTGGTGGTGCAGTGGTTGAGAGTCCGCCTGCCGATGCAGGGGACACGGGTTCGTGCCCCGGTCCGGGAAGATCCCACGTGCCGTGGAGCGGCTAGGCCCGTGAGCCATGGCCGCTGAGCCTGCGCGTCCGGAGCCTGTGCTCCGCAAAGGCAGAGGCCACAACGGTGAGAGGCCCGCGTACCGCAAAAAAAAAAGATAGAGGGAAAAGTTGGGCAGCGACGCATCAATGCCAGAAATGTTGCCAGAGCTGCCTCTGCCGTAGGCTGCCTAGACACAAAACTGATAATGGCAAAGGTAAACAGCTATGAGTTTCTAAGGTAAAATAAAGCACACGGTAAAGTAAGATAAAGCAGCTGTGATATAGCAGAAAAAGCACTTGGAGACAGGAGAATGAGTTTCAAATTCCATCTTCATCACTCTGCAGTTGCCAGCAGGGTGTGTTCTTAATTTCAACCACACATGCAGACCCAGAGGGCAGCAGGGGCCACACCTAGCATGAGTCTGGAGGCGGGAAGCACAGCTGGCCAGCCGGCAGCCCTAGTGGTTCCTCTCAGTGGGACTCCATGCGGCAGTCCACAGAGCCTGGGGTAGAGCACTGCGGGGGTTCTCTCCCATCCAGGCGACAGCCCAGGTGCCAGCCCAGGTACGACAAGCCCTGTAAGGTAGCTGCAGTTCCTATCTGGCTTAGGAAGGAGCTTCATTCCCCACAAAAGTCAGGACCTTTTTTTTTTTAACATCTTTATTGGAGTATAACTGCTTTACAATGGTGAGTTAGTTCCTGCTGTACAACAAAGTGAATCAGCTATACAGATACATATATCCCCATATCTCTTCCCTCTTGCATCTCCCTCCTTCCACCCTCCCTATCCCACCCCTCTAGGTGGTCACAAAGCACCGAGCTGACACCTTTTGTAACAATTCCATTGGCATAGTTTTCAGGGTCCCCTCAAGGATAAGCCAGTGACCACACATGGGAAAGCCAAAGCTTCAAGCCCCTACCAGGCTTTCTAGTTCATTTACACAGTTCCTCTAGGAGCAATTTACCAGTCAGAGATGAAGTAGTGAGGCCTACACTATCTAGTTGATCAAATACCATTTCATGGTAGTATCCAGACTTACAGAGTTAAAGAATCAGTAGTTCAGATTCTCCTACAACAGGGGAAACGGTGTTGTTAACAATGTCACAGAGAGTCACATATTAGCTGCGTGACTATATTTAACATTCTTGAATTTCAGCTTTCTCACTTAAAGAGAATCTCAAAAAATGATAAGGAAGGGATGAGATTAATTTTGAAAAAACACAGACAATGAAACAAAATTTTTCCTGAGTATAAAAACAAGCTCAGTTACCTGTATGGATTTGAATAAATTTCTTTGAGCTTCAGTTTCCTTTTTTGTATATTATGATAATTAACTTAAACTAGAATGTATGAAAAGACACTCCCCATATTTTTCTGGTACAAAGGAGCATTCAACAAGTGTGAATGAATAAATCTGGAAGTCACAAACACATCTGTTTGTTTTTCTGTAGTCACATACACAACCACTAATATTGTCTAGTAGGAGGGAGAATGTGCTGTAATTCTCTCTACCTCTCTCAAAAGTTCATCTTTGTTGAATATATGTGAGTTTGGAATCATCATTTATGTTTATTTTCTAGTCTTGAAGTTCTACATAATCATGAATCTCATTGTTTGAAAAGGGTAGGTTTGGTTTTGTTTTCTGTTTGTCAAATACCAACTGGGTGTTCCTTTTCCACACGTCATTTTCTTTCTTATGCATTAAAAACAGGGCAAATAGACTGTGTTTAATAGTATTGCTATGGAAAAATTATGCATTTGGGATCTTTCCTACAAAAATTCTAGTCTTCAGGAATTTTTTTCACCTAAAATTTTTGATAACCATATGCTTCATTTGCTTATAGCATTTTCTATTTGCTACACAAAATAAACAATTATTTCTCTCTGATATGTATTAAAGCTTAAGAGAATACATTTTTTTTCCAGCATACAAATACACAAAACAAACTGATATATTTGCAAGTCTTCAAGGATAATCCCTGAAGTGTTTCCATTAGTTAGACCTTGGTATGTGAACTCTTTGGGTGGGCTTCAAAGAATTAAAAGACTCTTTCAAATTTGGCTCGCAGGCAGTAAAGTAGCAAAATGTTTGAAAAAGTGAGTGTCCATCTTGCACCAGCTTCATAAAATCAGACCTGGGCACTGTCTAGCTGAATTCAAGTTCTCGCAGCCCAGCTGTTCTTCTAGAAGCCAGCAACACTGGGACAGATGGTATTAATGTTTTCTCACACATGGCTAGCCTTAAGTACAGGTTCTAATTAAAATAAATTATAAGACATTATTTCCAAAGGTCTTTTTAGAATACATGCAGTAAATAAGAACCAAGAGAAGAACCTGGAGGCACTATACAAGAGGTGTGCAAATTGACAGGGAAATACCTGAACACAAACATGATGTATTAGTTACAGCTTTGGAATGGAGGTGTATTTTCCAGCGAGAAATAGTATTGCACTCAAGATAGTAAAACCTGATTTGTGACAGTCAGTGAAATCTGCCACCATTTAGAATATGCATAAGAAAATTTGATAGGTGTTAAAGACCAAGCCATAGTAGCATATATGAATAATTAAGATTCATTTCAAGTTGACTACCTTGAAAAAAGAGGCCGTATTCTCTTACATATTCACAGTAAGTAGAATGCCATAAGCAGAAATTAACTGCAAGGACTTTAGAAGTATTTGAGGGATTCAATGGAAGGACAGCAGGTAATCTAGCAGCAACAGTGAGGCTTTCTTACTGAAGAGTAGGTTCTTGACTAGAGCCAACATGATGGGAAATATTGACCCCTAAAAGCTTTTATAGCTGTAAAGAAAGTTTAAGACTTAAATTGTCAACACCTCCTAAATTATTCATTTAGTAATTACTGAGAGAGGGCCAATGATATGTAAGGTTCCAAATTAGATGTTTGGTGACTGTAGCACTTGCCTTAGATAAGCTTATGATTTTGAAGGGAACATAAGGCACATAAATCAATAACTAAACTGTTGAAAGAGACAGAGATAAAGAGAGAATTTTAAGGCTTCCTATAAATCTACAATAATTTTAAGAATTACTATAAATCCATAATAATTAATACAGGATGGTTATTAGAGGAATGATAGACAAACAGATCAATGGATCAAAATAAAGGACCCCAAAATAGGCCCCCGTAATATGGAAAACTGATATTCAACAAAGATGCAAATGCAATTCAGTACAGAAAGAACAGTCTTTTCAACAAATGATGCTGCAATATTCAGATATTAAAAAAAAATAATCTATACCTTGAACAATAAACAAAAATAGACTTTCAAAATGGGCCATGAAACTGATTGTAAAACTAAAAATTTTACTAAAAATGGCAGGAGGAAATCTTTGTGCCAAAAGTTTCTTAACATGACATCAAAAGCACAATCAACAAAGAACAAATTGATAAGCTGGACCTCATCAAAATTTATAAAGTACGCCCTTCAAAAGACACAGGTACGAGAATGAAAAGATAAGGCATAGATAGGGGAAAATCTTTGCAAAGCGTATATCTAATAAGGACTTGTATCCTGAATGTATAAGAAAACTCTCAAAATCAGTAAAGAGCCCAATTTTTAAAATGATCTAAGAAGATACACTGATGTCAAATAATCACATAAAAAGATGCTCAACGTTATTACTCACTGGAGAAAGCAATTAAAACCAAAATTAGATACCACAACATACCTAGTAAAATCACTAAACTTTAAAAGACTGACCACAGCAAGTACTGACAAGCATGTAGAGCAACTGGAACGCTCCTAAAAGACTGATTAAAAAATAAAATGGTACAAATGCTTTGGAAGACAGTTAGGCAGTTTTTTTAAAAGTTAACCATCCACCTACGATATGATCCTGCCATTCCACTCTCATGGATTTATCCAAAAGCAATGAAAGCGCATGTCCATATGAAGGCTTGTACATGAATATTCATAGCAGCTATATTTGTAAAAGCCAAGACTCAAAATAAACCAAATGTCCATCAACAAGTGAACAGATAAACAAAGTGCAATAAATCCATCAATAGAATACTAGTCAACAAATAAAATGGAATAAACTACGGATCCATGATACAACATGGATGAATCACAAAGTAATTATGCTAAGTTAAAGAAGCCAAACAAACAAACGAAGTGCATACTGTTATGACTCCATTTCCATAAAATTCTAGGAAATGCAAAGGACGATGTAGAGACAGCAAATAGATCAGTGATAGCCTGGGGAGGGGATGGGGGTGTAATGAGAAGCAGAAGGAGGGAGGGGATTATAAATGAGCAAGAGAAAGCTTTTAGGGGTGATGGATACATTCATTATTTTGACGAGGTGATGGCTTCATGGGTATATACATATACCAAAACTTATCATATTCTATACTTTAAATATGTGCAATTTATTGTTGGTCAATTATAACCCTATGAAGTCAGAAAAAGAAAAAAAGTAGTACTTTTTCTTAATCACATACAATTATCAATTAATTTTATTACTCACTTACGACCGGTGTGCCTGGTCAATCTAACCATCAGCTTGTGTGCCTCTTCTGAGCTAGACTGAGTATTTTTAACATACGAAATTGGTTTCTCAAGTCCATGTTTCTCCAAAATCTCTGACACACTGTAAGTGAAAAGAAAAATTTTTAAATAAGTCTTGCTACCAAACAAAAAAGCTCTAAGAATCTTAAACACATAAGTAGCACTTAGGTGTTAAAAGTATTTTTTAAAAAAGTAGCATAAAGAATGACCAAATTTTACACATTACATTAATTCTCGGCAAAAAAAAGCTAATAATTATATATCAAATCTTATTTCCCCTACTGACTTTTATTACAATATACTTGGGATAAGTTAACATTTTTTAAAAAGCCTGGCATATCCTTACCTCAAAATCTTTTTTTTATAATTTTCCTGTACTGTAAAAGCATCAAGTCAGCAAAATAAGCCAAATCTATAACTGCAATACCCAGCTTTAACTCTTAACAACCTTAGTGAGTATTCTGTTATAGGCAAGGCTGCTAGAAAAGCAATAAGCAAAGAATTTTAGGGTTGGAAAACCACAGAAACCCCGTAAGGCTCAATCTCCCTCAAGAATCCATTCTATAAACAAACAAATAAGATTTCTGTTCTCATATGGATCTTCTTGAGATATCCTATTCCGTAATTATCAGCATTGTATATACACCTTTTCTGTCTCACCAAGTCTCACATTTATGAATTAACCACTACTGGGCTTAAAGAGAGGTTGGACAAAATTCATTAGCTCTTCATAAATATAAGTTCCATGGGTCACGTCACCTGACATTACATACACTAAAACATTTATCAACTATTAATGGCCATGAGGTGGAACCGCAAAAAAAAAGTTCTCCTTTAAAAGGTTAGTAAATTAAGGTGAACAGTGAAAGACCTGGGTATCATCCAGAAACCTAAAGGGTGTTACTGTTTCCTTGAGGTATTGAGAGCATAATTTGACTATCAAGACAACCCATGGTTACACCCAGGAACGCATGGTGAAATAAATGACGTATATTGTGAAATATTTTTTTATGAAATGCATTATGTTTATTATATTGTATTTCCTTGAGAAAGCTCTTTTCAGGTTCATTAGGGAGAAAAAGGAAACCATGCAGATTTGTAAGGAATGAATCTATACTGACTTAACCCATTAAGCTTTGTTCAAACTATGCTCAATTTTTCAGGGAGGCTGGGGAGAAGAGAGGGACATCAAATTAGTAGATTCCCAAATTCTTATACTTCACATATTACCACTATCAAGTGATGTCATTACCTATAATTTCTATAATTATATATTGGAAGAACAAAGTTCACTAGTCCTAAAATTTCATTTTTAATGCAAATATTTAAAAATTACACACAAGCACATTATATATACATATAAAAATGAACACTAGTAAACAATATTAAACTTCCTGAATAGCAAATTAGAAATTTTCAGTCTCCAAAAGAGACAGTTTAATGCTTCATTTTCACAGTAAAGAATATTGCTAGCGTCACTAATATAATATAACCCAGAGAGTCAATCAAATGTAGTATACCCCAAAAAGGAAAGTCAGGGGTTATAATATTTGCTGATGGATGTAATAACTGCTGAAGGAACTAATATTTCTTATTTACCGACTATGTGTGAGGTACTTTAAATGCTTTATCTAGTATCAATTTCACATCTCATGAGGTAGATATGAGAGCTAAGAAAACCCTAGGCTCAAAGATCACACGGCTAGTAAGTTACAACGCCTTAGATGTGAACACAGTTCTACTAGTCTTCAAAGTCCATGTTCTCATTACTGTAGCATTCTGCTAAAATAAGCTAGCATTATATTCATTATTAAGAAAATTCACTCCTAAGAGAGTCAAACAAATATTAGGTGAAACTGGAAATGATCACTAGGCATATTTAAGGTAACATTTCTCGGACAGACCTCCTTAATCAGCATGGAACCAAAAGATCGTCATTTTTCTCACCTGAGAATGTGTTCCAGTTGGTCTACCATGTCATGAAGAGCTGTGGTTACCTCTGTCTTCTGACTAAAGGATTAAGAGAAAAGAATTTAAATTAGGTTTTAGTAGTAACTTTTTACTTGAAATACTAAACTCACTTAAGTTTAAAAAAAAAAGTGATGTTTCCCTTGTATTTAATATATGACAGTATCACCCTGTCCAAATAAAAGGTCAGTCTTATCTCCTATACACATTCAGCATCTTTCATGACTCAAAAGAGAGTAAGATAAAAAATACTGGAATATAACAATATTCTCTATTACAGATTAGTGAGATATGGGCAATTATTTTCCTAAGAACTTTTAGTTCAGTTCTGCTAAAAGCAAAAAAGAATTATATATCAGTTGTAGTCTTTCTTTAAAGAAGTGGTAAACGATAAAGCCATCATTTATTTCTCCTCTTTTAACCAATGAAACAAATTAGGAACCATGGCCCTGCACGTTGGCTTTCTCCTAGTCCCATCTATTCCACCTGTGACTCCCCTAGGACTTTTCCATTAGGATTCTATATACTCAGGGGACTTCTCCCATGTCATCATTCACTCTGCCTCCACTGCAGTATTTTAAAACGAAAGAGAAGTACACAGCCATCATACAGATAATTCCTACCGGGAGTGGAGATAACAAGCACTTTTCCTTTTTCCTTTCTCGGGAAAAAAGTAGACGGGGGACTAGGAGAAACATTACCGTGAAAAAGATGATAAACTAATAAAAACATGGCTGATAGGGCAGACTCAGCACGGCACAACGCACATACAAGTGCAAGGGATTTGCTACAAAGGTTAAGCAACTGCTATAGAAGCCCTCTGCCACCCTCTGCAACTCTGTGTCCCAACCTTGGAGGGACGACTCTCAACTGAGAACCACTGTACCTGACACTCTCAGGTGCTTTCCAACCAATGATTCAACTGAATTCCAGCAATTCTTAGGATTTAATAAGAAAGCTAAATAAAAATCTTTATCTGGACTTGGAAAATTAAAAATGACCTAACTGAACACAAAAGTCTCACTATCTTTATTTTTTTATTATTATTATTTTTTTTTTAGATGTTTGGGGTAGGAGTTTATTAATTAATTAATTTTTGCTGTGTTGGGTCTTCGCTTCTGTGCGAGGGCTTTCTCTAGTTGTGGCAAGCGGGGGCCACTCTTCATCGCGGTGCGCAGGCCTGTCACTATCGCGGCCTCTCTTGTTGCGGAGCACAGGCTCCAGACGCGCAGGCTCAGTAGTTGTGGCTCACAGGCCTAGTTGCTCCGCGGCATGTGGGATCATCCCAGACCAGGGCTCGAACCCATGTCCCCTGCATTAGCAGGCAGATTCTCAACCACTGCGCCACCAGGGAAGCCCACTCACTGTCTTTAAAATGATCAATCTGTCCTGGGCTAAATCTATGTGGCAATTATTTCATGCAATTTACAAAGATTATACTATCTTTTTAAACCAAGTTTCAGGCCTTGGACTAGAGTGATAAATTAGGGCATATTCCACTTAAAGTCCTTCAAAAAAAAAAAAAGATCATTTATCGGAGATAACTTCAATTAACATACTCATTCAGAAACAATATTTTTTAAATTATCATTTTGTAACTCTACAATAAACATTTGTCACTGATTTTCAGAATACAGCGTTCTTCCTCTGTGAACTGACATTCACAAACATAATGACTAAAGATTTTTTTCAGCCAGATGAAATGTGCTGCCTAGGTAAGATGTATAAAAATTTAATTTCCTAAATAGTGAAAAACTACACAGTTAACCATTTGGTAAATACCAACCAGTTAACCACTAAAAATAAACGACTG
Organism: Stenella coeruleoalba; assembly: GCF_951394435.1. Taxonomy (NCBI): domain Eukaryota; kingdom Metazoa; phylum Chordata; class Mammalia; order Artiodactyla; family Delphinidae; genus Stenella; species Stenella coeruleoalba. Next base: position 78,922,660 of record NC_137159.1, on the reverse strand, counting down.
ATCACTGGGAGAACGTGAATTGACGAAGTTGGCGCGAGGAGGAAAGAGAACCAGACGAAGTATTTTGAAGGCCTATATTTTAATACTAGGCTAATTTATAATTGCAAATTATTTAGAAAATTATAATTATGAAATACAATCATTAAAAAATAAATGGAACAACAAAAGAGTACCATGCTATTTTTTATGTTTACCAAAAAAAAAAACCTGTTAGATCAGAAACCATTAATCTGAAGCCAAAAAAAGCTTTCATTCACACATACACAAGAGGCATTTCTTAGCCTACACATTCTTTGAAAACAAATATACTCATCCTCTCATTATAATGTCTACATAAAAAATGTTCTTTTAATATCATCATTCAATTAATATCATGACTTTCTCCTCATGGTAGGAAAATTACTATTTAAAAGTTAATAGATGAGCTCTAATTGATATTTATGCTTATTTGATCTCACTGAAGAACTAACTGAAGAACTAAGTCTAATACATTTATTTTTAAAAATTGCACATGTCAGTTGGAAGTCAATGATTTTACCTAGATGATTCAAGGACAACCAAGGGGCATCAAGTGGGCAGAGGGACCATCAAATTACCCACCTAGACCCTTTAAGGAAGAAACTCCCCACCACTTCTGCTCTCTGAGATGCTTGTTAAGAAGAGGATTCTGCATCTCTTGTCACCCTCTGGGAAGAGCACCTTGACTACTGACACTCTGATATCCACTGGGCTGAGGTTTTTAAATGATGAGTAATGACAGTTTGCTAAAAAATTGTTAATACAATCCACGTTACTAGCCCTTTGTTGCCTACTGAAGGCCCACGGTTCCCAGAGGTACACTTGCTGCTCTTCACGAAGGATGGGAGGGAGCTTGCGGTCATATCTGTACAGGTATGGGTAATAAATAGATGCTGTGATTGTAACTCTTCCTACATGAAGACTCCCTAAACCTGGACTGAGGAAAGGAAGTATTAACTACTAGTACAGTCTCCATTTAGCTTTACCAGTAACAAGGTTAACTGCTTTCCTTCTTGGGGGTCAGTACTTAGACCCTTAATGAGAAGAGATGAATAATCAGGATCTACAAACCACAAACCACCCAACATTTCTGTAACATAATACACAGAATCTAAGATTACCTTATCCCCCCAAAATCAAAACTGAAGCAAGACTGACAATCTAGCTGCTCACATATAAGGCAATTTCCCAAGGACTCCTATAAAGAAAAGCCTTCAGCTTGTCACAAGGCATCCAATCAACTTTTAGTATCTTAGATATAAATTCATGGCCAAGAATCACTAGACATGGAGGAAAGGTCCTCACAGTAAAAACAGAGATGCAAACAAACAGAATATGAAAAATCAGAGATCACGGTGGGGCAAGGGTAATGCAAGGTGCAGAAGTGAATTTATGCATCTGTGAAACAAGAGCAGGGTATTACTTTGTTTGAAAGTGAATGAGAAAAAGTTCTTGGAATTTAAATAAGAAAGCCAAAATAAATTTTAAATTCAAAATACGGATTAGAAGATAAAACTATAGAAATCTCCCAGATCACTTAACAAAAGATCAAAACATGGGAAAAAGAACAAAAAGAGCAGTAAATAAATTTAAAATGTGCAAAAAAAGAGAAAAAAGGACATGCAAATAAACTTATCAAGGAAACTTAACAGGAAAAAAATGTAAGAAAATTTCCCAACAGTTTGAAGGACATGAGTTTCCAGGTTGAAATACACGATTTAAATGAACAATGATAAATTCAGATTCAGAATAAAACACATCCTTATGATACTTCAGAACACTAGAAATGAAGGGAAGGTACTGAAGTATTCCAAAAAGGGGAGGAAAAAGCCATATAATAGCCTTGGACTTCTTAACAACAGTGGAAGGAGAAGACAAGAGTGATGCCTTCGAAACTCACAAGGAAAAGGATCAGAAACCTACAATTCCATACACAGCCAAGCCTTCCGTCAAGTGTAACAATGCAATTATGATATTTTTTTGACATATGATAGTCTTAAAATAAACATGCCTCCATGCAATATTTGACAGGAAGCTATTCAAGATTATGTTCCATCAAAATAAGGGAATAAGCAAAGAAAGGAAAAGATAATCCCAGAAATGCAATATGCAACACAAGAGAGACGCAAACGAAAGTCCAAGGATGAATGCTGTACAGCAGAGTAGCGAACAATTCTTATCAAAGGAAGAGAAAAGACAATTCTAAGAAAGATGTTTCAAAAGTAAGAGGGAGAGAGAGAGACATAGAGTGAAAAGAGAAAGGAGAGATTACTAGATATTTTTGACCTTGAAAAGGAATTTTACACTTCTGTCAGAAGAGTGAAGGAGGTAAATGGAAACAAAAAACGACAAAAAAGGAAATTATTCAATCCACGAAAAGCAAAAAGTTGCATAAAAAGGAAATATAATCATACCCAGCTCTGTGTAAACAGTATATACATAATCATAATGATAGAAATACCACTTTGACTACACTGAAAAGAATGGTTAAGAGAAGTAGGTATGGGGGAAGGGTAGGCTTCAATGAAAGGAAGTCAATAATCATCTAAAATTGTAAAATCAATAAATAACAACGTTAGCACAATATGTTAAAGGAGGCAGGCAAAGTCAAGAAGAAAAGCATGATCTATAATGAGTGCTTACTTTTAGAAGACAGGTATCAAAGGATGGGGAAGGAGAGCAACCAATAGTTTTTTACCGATTACAAGTCTTCCTGTACCCTGATTTTAACTAGTACATACATTATTTACTTTATGGTTAAAAATTAGAAGGGGATCATGTTCCCTTGGACTTCATGATTCTGGAATAGCACCTCCTCATCCCCACCAATTTGTTTTTCTCCATGGCACTGACTTTTCAAAGTGAAAAGACAATATGACCTGTAGAATATCTCACAGTCTGTATTTATCTGTTTCTTTTCTTCATGGTGTTATTTAACTTGTTCTCTTATTCCCTACATTGACTGTAAACTAGAAGTTTGGCTTAAAGGATTGATTAGATTCAGGGTAAGTAATTTTACTTCATACTGCTTCTCACCAGGAGGCACGTATGGCTAGGCTGCCTGATTGTAAGCGATGCCATATTTGATAACTTGATCAAAGGTGACGGCAGTGAGACTTAGACTTTATAAAGGTCAATTTCCCCTTTGCAATTCCCAAAAAAAAAATATTTGCTAAAGGTAATACTTTGGTACCATGCAAGTATCCCTTCCCCGTCAATTTTTCACCTGATTTCAATTCTATTAATGACTACGTGAAACAATTATTTCACATTGGGTTGCAAAATCAAGTGACTTCTATCATTCATTTCACACACAAAAATAAAAATTTCCTTGGAAGGAAAAGAGAGGAGAAGAAAACCAAAGCATGAGGAAGACTTCTTGTCTAAACAACTGATTTTGCAAATGAGGAAACTGATGACCATAGAAGTTACGTGACTCAGCTGTAGTCACAAAGGCTTAGAAACAGGCCCACCGATTTTTCATTCAGTTTTCATGCTTTTCCATGTGCTGTTATTAACTTCTCCAGATATGAAATTTATAATATGTACTGTGTGTTAAAAGAGTGATTAAAGGAATGATTGTTATGTGACTTGCAAAGAGAAAATATAATCTGATTTGCGTACCGCTAAATGAGGTATGTATATCCATACATTAGTACTTAGAAGTTTTACTCTGGGCAAGGGCCAAGAACAAACAATTCATAGAAAAAACACAACTAGCCCATAAATAAGGAAAAAGCTTAATTAGAAACACAATTTAAAACAAAGAGATATCACCGTTTATCCACTTAAGAGAGTACTTTTTGTTGTGGTGGTAGTGATATTCTTGCTTGCTTTTTAATGGATAATTATCAAGGTTAAAATTATAGTGACGTCCTATATACTGTTAGAAAAACAAGTGTCTATCTCGAGACAACAGGTTTGCACGTGATCTCATTTTCTTCTTTATATTCCCAAAATTCTCTATAATGAACATTCAGAGAAGCAACATCTTCATTTTAACTGTTAGAGTAAAAAGACACAACCATAACAAAGGCACACTGTGGGTTCTTACCCATATCCTCTCTGTGGCAGACATTCTAATAAGTCATAGCAAAGAGCGAGCTGGTCATTTCGTTCACAGTTATAGATGCATTCTAGTGCTACTGCCATCAGTTGGTCCTGATCAGGAATGATTTTTTGCTGCAACTAGAGAAATAAAGCATGTTGTGCTAAATGTCAATAGATTTACATTCAATTTTGCCATATCCCAGTACCACTGTCAATAGAATATTAAATAGCGCAGTTAATCAGCCACAGAAACAAATCTTGGTTTTTCTTTAGCTTACAGACTTTTGGGGTCTTTAATTATTCTCAATGAAATTGCATTTTAATTACAGAATCAGCAAGAAAAGAAAATTTGTACCCATAAGCTATGCATCTGCTGAAAACAGATTCTTCAATTCATGACCCATTCAAGATAAAGTAGATAGAAGAAACACAGTGAACTAAAAAGGCAATTCATTAAAAACAACATTTCTAACCCTAAAACCAAATTTTATGTGTTTCAATCACAAAAATATATAAAATTCCTCAACTAATATTCAGAGATGTTCAAACTTACTATTTTTCAGTGTGCATTATGTATTAGTCATTTAACACAACAGTATTGACATTCTATTCGAAAGAAGTCGCATTGCAATGCGGTAATATTCATATCCCAAAATACACTCCATATTTCTGATGCAGAAAAATGGCTATTGGGGGTCACTTTCCCATTGTAAACCACAGAGACCCATTCTTAAAGTATTTTCTGGGATATAAAAATTACAGATTTGTGCCTTGTTTTTCTCATCTATAAAACTGGAATATTAACATCTTCTTAATAGCATTGTTGTGAGGATTAAATAAATTAATACATGTAGAATGCTTATGATATCTTCCTGCTTCCTGTCTTTCCCTCCCTGAGACGCTGAAGTGTCACTTGAAAGTTGAATGTTCTAGAGTCCCTATTTGATCAGACATGCTCAAAACCCTTTAGTAGACCTTCAGCGTGAAAGGTAAAGAGCAAGCTTTTTGCCTTCCACTCAGGCTCCTTCATGGCCTGGTGCCCACCCACTTTTCCAGTCCTATGAATCACTACCTCTCTGCTCAAAGTTTTAGTCCACTCAGGTTAAATAACTTGCCTTTATCTAAACATATCGTTAGTTTGATTACGTCCCCTTGTCTTATTCTACTCCTACCTGGAATGTCTTCTCGAGGAACTTCTTAAAACCTTAGTCTCTAAAATCTCCCGAATACTCCAGTTTTATGTCCATTTGGCTGACTTCAGTTGGACTTCCCCAGATTTCCAGAGTCTCTTGCTTATACTTGCTAACTGCTGGTCCAATGGATAAATCCTCATACGACTCTCTACATGAATTCTTTTTCCTCTCTGTACTCCCATGGCACCTTTCCGTTCTCTTCCTATGCCACTCAGCATAGCCTTCTTAATACACTCTACTGTGTACGTGAATCATAAGGCTCACATTAAGATACTTTTCACTATTGTCCTATTAGACTCTCTACAGATGTCCAACTTCATATAGTAAGACACACTTCCTTTTATTCTCATTATTCCTGTACTAATATCTCAGTGGTCACTATTAAACCATCATTTGTCCCACCTCAAGCTAACAGAAGGGGGCCATTTAGGACTTTCCAAGAAAGTCCTAAGACTTTTCCAAGAAAAAGTCTTTTTTTCTTTCCAAGAAAGTCCTAAGACTTTTCCAAGAAAAAGTCTTTTCCAAGAAAAAGTCTTATTGATTTCCAAGAAATCAATAAACCTTCCCCACCATGGGCTGCTAATTATCTCCCATATTGCATAGCAAAGTAAAATGTAACAAAGTCATAATTTCTTTCAAAGGGTCTTAAAATTATGCACTAGTAGACAACTAGAAAAAGAACAACAGATGTTAAGCTAGAATACTTGGGAAACCCCAGAGAAACAAGCAACAAAAGAACTCAATGAAACAGTGAAAGGATCACTGAAAATTATCATACAAAAATCAATAACTTTCATATACACGAACAATAAAGTTAGAGAAAATGAGGGTAAATAAAACCCAATTTGTAATGTAAGCAGAAAATTAAGTGGTTAGGAATAGATTTAACAAGAAATGTGCAAAACCTATATAAGGAGAAGTTTTAAACACCCCCAAAAGACAGTAAGAAAGATATGAACAAATACAATGATGTCCCCTATTCTTGAATAGGGTGACTGGACATTATACTAAAGTTCAGATAGAAAAAATATATATACAAGAATAACTTTTGAAAAACTGGGGGAAGAAAACACTACAGAGGAATACTACCCATACCAGACTATAAAATCTCTATAATTTAAAACAGTGTGGTACTTAGTATATGGACAACCAGACCAATAAAACAATAGAGAAACTCTAGAATTAGACTCAAAACAAATGGAAATTTTGTATATGACAAAGGTGGCATCTCAAATCACTCAGGTACAGATAAACTTTTTTAATAAATGGTGCTGCAACAATTAGGTAGCATAAGGGAAAACATAAAATAGATCCGTATCTCACACCCTGCAAAAGAACACACTCCAAATAGATTAGGGGTCTAAACATAAAAATAAAGCCACACAAGTACTAGAAGAAAACATGAGTGATTTCTTCTTTAACCCTGTAATGGGAAAAGCTTTTCCACCATGTTTCAAAATACAGAAGCAATTAAAAAAAAAATTGCTCAATTTGATTCCACAAAAAATAAACTGTAAAAAATTCTGCATGACATAATACACCGTAAACAAAGTCAAAAGACAACCTACCCACTGGGTGAAATATTCACAATAGAAACCACAGAAAAAGGACTAATTACACTAATATATATGAATTTCTAAAAGTTAAGGCACAAAGAAACAAAAATCAAAGTGAAAAATGGGGAAAAGGCAGGAAGGGACAGTTCACAAAAATGGGGAAAAGGCAGGAAGGGACAGTTCACAAAGACGACAATGCCCCTCAAGCATATGGGAAAATGCTCAAATTCACTCATGTTTAGAGACGTACGAATTAAAACAACACCGAAAGGTAACTTTTCACCCATCACGGTGGCAAAATCTTTTAAATAAGACAACAAATTGTGTCTGCAAAGTTGTGGAGAAACAGCCATGCTCATACATTGCTGGTGGAAATGTAAATTGGAACAACCCGTCTGGAGAGAAATGTGGTAATACCAACACAACCCTGCCTTTAGAGCCCGGAATCCCCTTGCAGTAATATACCCTGAAGATATGCCAATAATACAAAATAAATATAAACAGCTTACTCGTTGCAGCACTGTTTGTAATTGTCAAATACTGCGAATAGCACAGAAAACTAGTGAGACTGGGTAACAGTTTTCAATTTTATATTTTAGTTTATATAACCACACATGGCTAGTGGCTACCATACTGAACAGCACAGTCCTGGAGGCACTTTTCAATTTCCTAAGGAGTGTGGGCCCAAAGTAGGCCAACAGGAAATTGCAGCTGAGAGTTTACAGTGTTAAGGAGACTTCCCCATTTGTCCCCATTACTGGAATACAGTCTGGTATCTACAAGCAGAAGGGCCTAGTAAGTATTCAATACTTCTAATTTGGACCCCCAAAGGACCACACCCTAGGAATACGGGAGAATTGGAAATAGGACAGTCTTTTTGAAACCTGAAACAGCTCAATACCCGATCAGGTTAAAGTGACCTTCACTGTAGGAGAATGGTGGGAACAGCAAAAACAAGAGTGGCATATTCCATATTCCCCCAAATTCTAATCTATTATACCTGGGTTGGGCCTAGAAAATTGTTTTCTGTTTAATCCATATAGTTCTGATGCACAAATGCATTAAAAAAAACAGTATAAAAGACAGAAAACGATACGAGAAGGTAGAATATTTTATTCCCAAGTCATCTCTATCCAGACTTGCCCAAGTTACTTCACAAGTTTCACTTCCCAAAGAGGGATTCAAGCAAAGAGCAACGGCTTAAAATCAGAAATGAGTGCTTAAAATCAGGATGTTATAAAAGAGAGAGGAAGAGTTTGAAACACATGAGATAGTTGAAAAGACAAATTTGTATTTGTCTTATTGTTCCCATTATTCGCTCCCCTCTTTCTAGTAGAGGATTGTTCTTCCCTGCCCCATTAACACCAGGTGTGGCCACAGAGCCCTCAGCCTGTGAAATGTGAGAGGGAGTAATCTGAGGCACTGGGAGCTAAGCTTTAAGAGCCACTGTGTGGTTCTTTGTTCTTTTTCCTGTGCCACAAGTTAGAAAAGGGGACTGTTCTTTCAGCCTGAGTCCTGGAATGAACAGGACATGGAACACAGCAGAAGCCCAACCCAACCACAGCCTACACGACACTTGTGAGAAATAAATGTTTGCTGTTGTCAACTACTAAGATTGCAAGGTCATTTGTTAATGCAGCATACCTTAACCTAAGCTGCTGGATACAGAAATCACGGCTCCCTTTAGAGCACTAAAAATACCTTGTGCATGATTCATGGCAGATCCAAGGTAAATTCTTTTCGCGAACAGTCAAGGAAAATAAAATAAAAACAATGCTCCAAGGACAATCCTAGCACAGCAAATAAATGTAACCAAGTGATCTAAAGCATCATAATGAACCCAGAGTCAATCATTCACTCCTTCATTTGCCCTGCCCAAGCGCACTGAGCACTTGCTCGCTACAAGGCACCGCGCTAGTCCCTGGCAGTACAGACACCAGAGACAGAGCGGACAGACCCAGGAAACAAAGAGAGGGAGAGACAAACTTGAACAAGCAATGACAGCACAGTGAGAGATGCATTATTCTAGAGGCAGCTACAAGGCCCACCCTAGCACAGATAAGTCCCCAGAGGTTTCACAGCAGAGGGAGTCTTGGACAGCAGGATCCTGAAGGGTAGGCAGGTATTTGTTAAATGAAGGAAAGGGGTCTGATTATCACAAGCAAAGGAAATAGCCTCACAGAACACAAAAAGGCATGAAAGAACCTGATAGGGTCAAGAGGTGAAAAGTTAGTGTGGGTAAACCAGTGCATTCATGAAGGGAAATGAGGCTGAAGAGGTAGACTAGAAGCAGACCACAAAGAACCTTCCACGCCAACATTTACCCTGCAGGCAATGGGAGGCCACCAGAGATTTTCTGTAGACCATGACATGATCAAATTTGTGCTGTGGAAAGATAACATCGATAGAAAAGGAGAGGGTGGATTGGAAAGGAAGAGCCCAGCAACACCATTATTCTCTGCTTTGATTTTGACATATTTCAAGAAAGGCAAATGGCTATATATTTTATTCAAAAGGCACATGATAAATTACCGAGTAAAAACAACAAAAAGCTGACTATATACAAAGGATTTACAAGACTCTGTAAGGAAGAAGGATCACAAACAAGATTACTCGAAGAATTTAAAGTCACTTCTTTCTTCCTCATAAAACATTCATATTCAACCCATCCTGCTTCTCACATAGCATTCTGCTGTCATAAGCAGCCCGCCCTCGGCTCATAGTAAACCACGCCAAATTTAAAATCAGAATACTAAGTGGAAACTGCTTATGAGAAGATGGAAAACTTTAAATAGCCAATGAACAGAGATATTTCTGACAGACAGCCCTTCCAGAAACCAAAAAATGTGTGAGATTAACTACGCAATGCTTTCCTTTTCAGCTTGATTATAATGGTCTATGACCATATACCTCAGAGGACATCAAATTGCTAACAAAGGCTAGTACAAGGAGTACTTCCAATTAGAATTTAGGATTAGAAGGGGCCTTCAATGCTTCTGCTTGAATCCCAACCTAATGCTTTACCTCTCACTGCAAAGTCAGTGCCTCGAGTGACTACGCCACTCTGATTGAGTCCCCTCCAATGGAAAGGGAGCCACTATCCCTTGAAACAGTATATTTGATTTATGGTTAAATTAAGAGGTTATTTACATTTCAATAGTAACCTGGACTTAACAAAACGATTTATCACCAGTAAATCTGAACAACTATTTGATTTCTATAAAAAAGACAGATAGATAGATAGATGATAGAAGATAGACAGATAGATAGGTCAGTCTTCAGCAAATGTAAGAGTTATTAAGAATAATTATAAGATCTCCTTATGGGATCCTAAAAATTTTAACAAATATTTTGAAGGTCCTCCAGGGTAGAAGTCTTTTCTTCTTCTTCTACTGGTGTTACAGTAAAGCATAATGGTTAAGAACACAGCTGGGAAACTAGAAAACCTATGTTTGAACCCAAGGTTCCACTCCTTACTGTGACCCCGGGCAATTGCCTAACCACTCTGTATCACGATTTTCTTTTCCTGTAACAGTAATATAATCAAAATATCTACATCATAGGATTGTTACAAGGATTAAATGAGTTAACACTTGTAAAGTGCCTACGTATAGTAAGAATTCAATACCTTTCAATTATTAGTCTTTTTGGTATTGCCAGTTTCCACAAGGTAGTAAAGAGTCAACAAACTTTGGAGTAAATCAATCAAGGTAAACATAATCTTAAAAACTTCCAAAAAATTTTTGGACTAAACTGCTAAAACATTTTTAAAGAATAAAATGATAACTACTTCTTCTGTTTAAAGAGAAATTACTTGCAAAGCCTAGTATTAAAAAATTTGTAAATAGAACCTAATTCTGTAGGGAAAAAAGTACAGAGATTTTTTTAAGATGTTAAAGTTTCTACTTACATCAGGCTTGGAATGCTGAAATATCTTCAGGGGAAATTTTAAGTCTCCTTTAGCTAAAGTTACTAAATATTCCTTTAATAGCTCATTAGCCACACCAGGAGACTGTTTCTCACAACGATGAAGAAAGGGAACCATCCACTGGTAGGCACTTGTCACATAATTGTCCTCAGAACACTGAAAATGTAATTCACCAAAACAAACACACGTTAAATTAAATACCTGATAATAACAGACAAGTTAAAGCTCAAGGATAATCAGACTCTGTGTGAAACAAGGAAAGCCCAACACTTTCTAAAACATACTCCAATTCACGCCTCACAAGGAGACTCACCTTCTGCCTGGGGTTGGTAGAGCCAACAGCAGCAAGAGCACTGTGATCCATCTCTTTAGCACCATGACCACCCTAGTACCATGGTACATGCTACTAGGTCGTGACAGCCTAAGCCCAGCTCTGTAAGACAAACACGCTGCTGCTACTATTACTCCTACTGCTGCTCAGTCCTGAGGTCTTCCAGAGCAAAGAGAGATTCTACCTCAAAAGTGTATGTATGTGTATGTGTAAAAAGAGTTAGCGGGTGGGGGCGGGGGTGGGATAGGCCGACAGAAAATGTGAAAGGGAAAAGAACAGAGAGAGATCCGCATAAAGAAGCTCTAGAAAGGAGTCACTTGAGAAATCCCAGATTCTCTTCCACACTTTTCCTCTTCTTCTGTTTGTTTTACCCCTTCACATCCACCTTCATGAAACTCCAAATGACACACATAATCTTACTCATTATCCCTGAAATTATACAATCCTTTCTCGTCTTTATCCCAGGAGATACACCTGAATCTCTTAAGAGGCATCTTGCATGTAACACAACTCAATTTTCACTGGGTGGATCATAGGGAAAAGAAATTAGTAAGAGAAAAGGAAGGTGGGGACAGAGGGAAAGAGAAAAGGGGGATTGATAAGAGAAAAAAAGATGGTGAGAGGCATGAGAAAGAGAGGAAAAGTGGGCTCAGCAGAAATCAGTTCCTAACTTTGGAGACTGTACTCCCCGCCCCCAAAAAAAATCTACAAATGGCCGGGCAAATTCTCCTTCACATACAAACCCTGAAGCCAAGATGTTTTCTTCATACAACCACCCAGCCAATCATCTGAATATACAAGTAGTTGGGAATTTTAACAAAGTGAGGATTAGAAACATGATTATGAGAATGACAGCTAATTTAAATATGCCTCGCTAGAAGGGGGAAAGAAAGTCATGTACAGATAACTATGGATGAAGGGCAAAGAAGGTACAAAACCAGCCAAAGTGGTTCTGGATGCCTTCAGTAATTTATTCATAAAACTTGATTTTTTTTTTTAAGTCAAGAAACCTTCCTTTATTGACTAAGTTCTCTGGTTTGAAGGACACTACATCTTTGGCTTTGAGACACATATTAATCAAAGTACATATAGAATAGTTAAAAAGAAAGTTTTAAAATAAAACCTACACTATTCATCAGTAATCTTAGTTTTTCAATGTCTTTCATCTGCTGGAGTTCTTTCAAGGTTAGGGTTAAATCACACCCTGCTTCATAAACCAATGCTTCCAGAGTAACCAAATTATCACAGAGAACCAGCAAACCAGGAATATTCCGCTCCATTCCAAGTCGAATAAGTGACAATGCACAGTCAACCTAAAATGGAAAGGCAACAGTAAGTCTCTGAGTATTATATCTTTCTTTTCGATATATTCTAAAGTAAAAGCCTCTAGTATAGAATCTAGCAATAATCCTTATAATCATTTTACATAAAACTGTATTACTACATACTTTTTTATTCAGTACAAAAATATCAGACTTCTTTATGAAATATATTAGCACCAAACTGTCCCAAAAGAATCAAATAATCACCAAGAAATACTGAAAATAAAAATAAAAGAAAGACAACCATCTTCAATTTGTAGAGCATTACAGTTTACTGAGCTGTTTACATATATTTGTCTATTTAATTCTCAGAACATTAACAAGCAGGAAAAAAATAAAAATAAAAAAACATAGCTAGGTAGTGATAATGTCAAATTAACCTATTTTCACTATACCACTCTGCCCCAAAAAGAATGCTTGGCTTCCATAGTCCTGTACAGTACCTCTCCTTCCACAAGTCCTCCCTATAGATGACATTCAATAAACTCTTGCTGAACGATTAACTGATTAATTCAACCTTCTCTGTCCCAATTCAACTACTTAGACCTCCCTTACAACAAAACAAAGAATAATCTTTCTGCAGATGCTCAATACACAGCAATTTCACTCTCATCACTTGATCAGGTTTATAAAATGGACATATTCTGATTGAAAGCAGAATCATCTAATGTGGCCTTAACCCCCAGCGCCTTATACTTCTCCTTACTTGCTCCCTTACTCCTAGAAAAGCAATTATTTATTGAGAACCTACTATGAACTGAACACCATTCTAAGTGTCAGGAATACAAAACTGAATAAGATGAGGTCTCTTCCTTCAAAGATGTCTCCATCTTGTAGGGAAACACAATCTGGTAAATTAATGATTGAAGTGGAGTGAGGGTGCCTGGGATCTCAAAGAAGAGGGCAAGGAGCCCAACCGGAGAGTCACGAAGTCTCCCAGAGGGGAGAACACTTAAAATGGGTTTTAAAGCATCAGTGGATATTAGTAAGTAAAGAAAGAAGAAGCGCAGGAGAACAGCATGGAAGGCAGAGATGCATGAATGTTAGGAAGTACGATTAGTTCCATAAACTGAAAAGAAGGTATGAAGTGAAGTGATGAAAAACGAGGCTAGAGTAGCAGAGAAGGGCCAGATAAAAAAAAACATTGTTTGCTGAGCTAAGGAATTTGCAGTTTACCCCAAAATGCAAATTTAAAGGATTTTCGGCTGAGGCATGTCATAATAGACTTACACTTTGGAAAGAATACTCAGTATTTATTGAATGAATGACAAATGAAATATGAATGGACTGGAAATGGACTGGGCTGAAAGTAAGCAGACTAGTTAGGAGAACTGCAATTACTAATACCAGAAGACTCTCTACTAGTGACAAGAATAGCCCCCTGGGGGGACAGCAATATTTAAGGGACAAGCCAAAGACTCTGAGCCACACTGCGGAGAGGAACATGAACAACTAAGACAAAGACAATGAAGAAAGCGAAATGACATCACAGAAGCCTAAGGAGAAGAGATTGCAGGGAAAAGGAAGCAGTAGTGTCAAAGGACAAAGTTGTTCAACACCAAATGAAGGCGATCTGACATTAAAAGGCGAGCAGGGAACCTTACTGATGGAGTTTCCGTGGAGTGACAAGGAGTAGCCAGACACCAGGGAAACGAGGAGTAAACAAACACTGAGGAAGTGATTGCAAAGGGCAGAGTGGCTACCTCTGAGCTGAGCTGCGATGGAAAGAAGACAGATAAAACGGAAGCTAGGGAGAAAATGGCTCTAATTTATATATAAATATAAGTCTCTGAGTATATACATGTGTATATATATACACGTGTATATATATATATATATATATATATATATATACACTCCTATTTCATGTATATATATATACGTGTGTGTGTGTGTGTGTGTGTGTGTGTATATATATATATATATATATATATGAAATAGGAGTGATTTGAACTTTTTATGTCCAAAAAAAGGCAGGGGGGTAATAGACCAGAGGTTGAAGATACAGGAGAGAGAGAAAAAATGACTGCTAGAACAATCCCGAGCAGGGGGCGGTGTGGAATCCAGGATACGGGTAAAGAAAGAAGTTCAGGAGAATGCAAGAGAGACCTCTTCCTGTGGGAAAACTGGAAAGAGTAGGGCAAATGGAAGTGATTTCTCAACTTTCACCATGAAATACAAAGCAAAATCACTGCTGAGAATGATGAAGGAAGCATTGGTGCGAGGAAAGGAGGAAACGGGGAGAGGAAACAGTCACGCAGCACAAAGAAAAAATGCCAAGCGATATCACAGATCCACCCAAAGCCCTTCCAGGACTCAGAGATTAACAGGTGAAGAGGTGAAAAAGGAAGAACTGCATGTTCAGTTGAAAAGAGTGGCGCAAATAAAAATAAGGGAGGAAACTACAGGTAGAGAAGGCATGAGGCAAAAGGGAAGGGATCCGGCAATACCTCAACAAAAGGACAATTAATGTCGGAAAAGCCACATCTACTTGTATACCAAGTTCTTAAAAACTCAGAAAATCTCAGAAAGTATGAAGAAACTCGACATGTAAAGCACAACTTTGTGCAACAGTCTGAACACATAGTACATTAGCAATTTGTAACACACTCAACCAATTTTGCAATCCAGATCTGTGTTTCTAATACCAACTTTGACGTTGTTGCTTTCCAAAATAACCACTGAAGTAAAAATGTTTGAAAATCAAATTACTGACACCTTAAAGTAGGTTCTGTTAACAACTTACAGAATTATACCATATACCCCAAGCCCCCAACAGATAAATTTCACCACTATATGTACACATTTTCCTAAACCAACAAACAAGATTTCCAAAAGCCATTTGTAGGCGCTAAGGAAGAAGTAGCACTACATCAGTTTAACCTGTAAAAATGAAAAAGATAAAACTATGCCAGATACCACTTTGATTATAGCATAAGCCACATGAAACGTCAATACATAAAATGAAGCTAAAGAACAATACCCCTATTATAAGTGTTTTTAAATAAATCAAAGAGATGAAAGAGTATACAGCCAACTAAATAAAGCATCCCCAAATCACTTTCCTTTCTTTATAATTATTCATTTTTTTAACTTCTTATTTTATATCGGGGTACAGCTGATTAACAATTTTGTAATAGTTTCAGGTGCACAGCAAATCTTTATAATTACTCTTGATTACTAAAACAGAAATCAGGATGTCTAGGAATTATAATTAGACTTAAAAAAATCATATTTCAGAAAGTGCTAACTTTGTTTTTGTTTTTAACAGACTTTCTTTTTTAGAGCAGTTTTAGGTTGACAGCAAAAATGAGCAGAAACTACAGAGATTCCCCACATCACCCCGGTCCCCACACATGCACAGCCTCCCCCGTTACCAACATCCCCCAGCAGGGTAGCACCTTTGTTACAATCAGTGAACCTATACTGACACACCATATCACTCAGTGTTCACAGTTTACATTAGGGTTCACTCTTGGTGTTTACTTTCTGTGTGTTCGGACCAAAGTAGACTGACAGGTATCCGTCATTATGGTATCACACAGAGTATTTTCACTGCCTTAAAAATTCTCTGTGTTCCATCTATTCATCTCTCTACCACCAACCCCTGGCAATCACTGATCTTTTTACTGTTTCCATCATTTTTCTTTTTCCAGAATGTCACATGATGGGAATCAAACAGTATATAGCCTTCTCAGACTGGTTTCGTTAACTTAGTAATATGCATTTAAGGTTCCCCCACACCTTTTCATGGTTTGATTGCTCATTTCTTTTCTGGAGTTCAGTAATATTCCATTGTGTGGATGTACCACTGTTTATTAATCCATTTGCCCACTGAACGACATCTTGATTCATCAATTGTAACTAACATACCACTCAAATGCAAGATGTTAATAATAGGGATAACTAGTGGGTAGGGCAGAAAGTGAGGGGAATATATGGGAACTCTGTACTTTCTACTCAATTTTTCTATAAACCTAAAGCTCCTCTAAAAAATAAAGTATTAATAAAATAAAGAAAGAAATGTAAAAAATGATAATTTATTTTACATTCCAGTATAGGCCTTTTTCTTTTTGTTAGTGCTATTTTTTAAAAACCTGAATAAATATTTTGTAACCCAAATTTCAGTCATTAAACACTAAAACTGGTATTGGCAGAAAACGAAACACATAGATCAATAAAGCAGAATTAAAAGTCTAAAAATAAACCCACATATATATGGACAACTAATTTCTGGCAAAGGAGCAAAGAACACACAATGGAGAGAGGACAGTCTCTCCAATAAATGGTGTTGGAAAAACTGGACAGCTACATGCAAAAGAATGAAACTAGACCACTATTTCACATCATGCACAAAAATCAATTCCAAACGGATTAAAGACTTGAGTAAGACCTGAAACTCTAAGACTCCTAGAAGAAAACATAGGCAGTACGCTCTTTGACATCATTCTAGCAATATCTTTCTGGATCTGTCTCCTCAGGCAAGGGAAACAAAAGCAAAAATAAACAAGTGGGACTGTATCAAACTAACAAGCCTCTGCGCAACAAAGGGAACCATCGACAAAATGAAAATACAACCTACCAAATGGAAGAGGATATTTGAAAATCATGTATCTGATAAAGGGTTAATTTCCAAAATATATAAAGAACTCAAACAGATCAACAACACAAAAAACAAATACCCAATTAAAATACAGGCAGAGAAACACAAAACACCCCGAATAGCCAAAGCAATCTTGAGAAAGAAAAACAGAGCTGGAGGAAGCAGGCTCCCGGACTTCAGACTATACTACAAAGTTACAGTAATCAAGACAGTATGGTACTGGCACAAAAACAGAATTATAGATCAATGGAACAGAATAGAAAGTCCAGAGATAGATCCACGCACATATGGTCACCTTATTTTTGATAAAGGAGACAAGAATATACAATGGAGAAAAGACAGCCTCTTCAATAAGTGCTGCTGGGAAAACTGGACAGCTACATATGAAAGAAAGAAATTAGAACACTCCCCAACACCATACACAAAAATAAACTCAAAATGGATTAAAGACCTAAATGTAAGGCCAGACTCTATAAAATTCTTAGAGGAAAACATAGGCAAACACTCTATGACATAAATCACAGCAAGATACTTTCTGACCCACCTCCTAGAGAAATGGAAATAAAACCAAAAATAAACAAATGGGACCTAATGAAACTTAAAAGCTTTTTGCACAGCAAAGGAAACCATAAACAAGACAAAAAGATAACCCTCAGAATGGGAGAAAATATTTGCAAATGAAGCAACTTACAAAGGATTAATCTCCAAAATTTACAAGCAGCTCATGCAGCTCCATATCAAAAAAACAAACAACCCAATCCAAGAATGGGCAGAAGACCTAAATAGACATTTCTCCAAAGAAGATATACAGATGGCCAAGAAACACATGAAAGGATGCTCAACGTCACTAATCATTAGAGAAATGCAAATCAAAACTACAGTGAGGTATCACCTCACACCAGTCAGAATGGCCATCATCAAAAAATCTACAAACAACAAATGCTGGAGAGGGTGTGCAGAAAAGGGAACCCTCCTGCACTGTTGGTGGGAATGTAAATTGATACAGCCACTATGGAGAACAGTATGGAGGGTCCTTAAAAAACTAAAAATAGAACTACCATACGACCCAGCAATCCCACTACTGGGCATATACCCTGAGAAAACCATAATTCAAAAAGAGTCATGTACCACAATGTTCATTGCAGCTCTATTTACAATAGCCAGGACATGGAAGCGACCTAAGTGTCCATCAACAGATGAATGGATAAAGAAGATGTGGCACATATATACAATGGGATATTACTCAGCCATAAAAAGAAACGAAATTGAGTTATTTGTAGTGAGGTGGATGGACCTAGAGTCTGTCATACAGAATAAAGTAAGTCAGAAAGAGAAAAACAAATACCATATGCTAACACATATATATGACATCTAAAACAAAAACAAAACAAAAAATGGTTCTGAAGAACCTAGGGACAGGACAGGAATAAAGACACAGACGTAGGGAATGGACTTGAGGACACGGGGAGGGGGAAGGGTAAGCTGGGACGAAGTGAGAGAGTGGCATGGACATATATACACTACCAAATGTAAAACAGATAGCTAGTGGGAATCAGCCACACAGCACAGGGAGATTAGCTCGGTGCTTTGTGACCACCTAGAGGGGTGGGATATGGAGGGAGGGTGGGAGGGAAACGCAAGAGGGAGAAGATATGGGGATATATGTATATAAATAGCTGATTCATTTTGTTATAAAGCAGAAACTAACACACCATTGTAAAGCAATTATACTCCAATAAAGATATTAAAAAAAAAAAAAGAAACTAGAAATCCTATACAGCTTCAGAGTTGTTGTCAGTGAGGAATTTCAGAAATGCATTTTGCTTTTTTCATATGTCCTATGGTCATAAAACAATTCCTAGGGGCTTATGGGCTTCCATTTGCTGATTCCAATGCTTAATGTATTGTGTAAGGCAACATAGCTATTCTAGATTTTTTTCAGAGCAGGGGATGCAAAGTTTTCTAAAGAGCCAGACAGTGAATATTTTAGACTTATGAGCCCTGTCACACTTGTTCAACTCTGCCACTGTAACAGAAAATCAACACAGGCCATACTTAAATGAATGGGTGTGGCTGTGTTACAGTAAAACTGTACTAACAAAAGGAAGCACTGACAAACCTTGCTTTTGATTATGATTGAGGCGGTTTTTTTTCTTTGTGCTATGCTGACTACCCAGGTTCCGTTGAGTAAAGTGATTTCTGAACTGCTCCCACTTATTTTTCCTTCTTAAGAATCAGATAAGGACAGGAGGATCTCAAATACTATTGTGCAGTAGGTTATCTTTTTATCACTTACTTTCACGCTTGAGTAACCTGAAGCTAGTGTGGTAAAGGTACTCCTAGATTCTAAGCATGTATCTCTGTCTTCAAAGCTCATGTTCTTTCCTTCGGGCATGTGAAAATTTTTGGGAGGCTTCTACAATCTGTCTTTTTGCTCTTGGAGTTTCTGCAACTGCAGATAACCTATCTGATGGTCCCTTGCTACATTCTGGCCTTAGGTCAACTCATTTCTATGAAGAAGTTAACAAGTGATATCATTTGGTGATACACATGTGAGTATGTCCTCTTATTAAAAGGAGACTCCCAAAACTGAAATGTCTTGAACAGACAGAGAAGTACATTTCTAATTGTATACTGAATATACCATGTTAAAAAGTAGACAAGAGATTTTAGGAAAAGGCTACCTATCTAATCACACTTTGTATGTCTTCTTTATCTACTCACAAGGCAAAGTTTGAAAGTATCATTCTTCTCTTTTCCCTCTGTCATATCTGAGTTCCTGGAATTGGCAAAACGTAACCATGAGTGCCTGAGGCAGCTTCCTCCCAATGTGCCCTATGTGTTCTGCCACTGTCTCCACTGCCTTTGGAAACTGGAGGTGACTCAGCACTGAAGAATCTTACTGACTCTTTGCATGACTTTGGCATAAGAAAAAGTGCACATTCCTCTGTCTACCCCTAGTTGAGCTTATGAACAGGGACTCTGGATCCAGTCTACCTGGGTTCAAATCCTAGCACCCTTACATGCTAGGTCTGTGACCCTGAATGACTTTTTCTTTTTTCAACATTTTCATGCCTCAGTGTGAGTATATATGATGGGAATAGGAAAGCACTAATCTCCTAGGGTGACAAGGATTAAAGGAAATCACATATGTAAAGTACCTATAACAGTGCACGACAGGATGTGAGCACCGCATGGAATATTAGTTGCTATCATAATCATTATCATCAACACCTCTTTTCAAAACTTCTCCATAAATGCTTTCGCCTGTTATTTGTCAGATTATCTGTCCTTTCCTTAGTCTTCTACCAACATTTCTCTTTGTATCTTTATTAAAGAACTTAAAAAGTTATGTTTAATAGTATATGACTTGAATGCTTGCCACTCCCATAAAATTCAGTGTCTTAGGACAGAAGTCATAATGCTCTCTTCCTCATCTCTTTTATCACAGGGCCTTAGAATGATGTTTTCTCATATACTGTACATCAGCTAAGTGTGAAATAAATAAGAATGCAGGAACCCTCTTGCACTGTTGGTGGGAATGTAAATTGATACAGCCACTATGGAGAACAGTATGGAGGTTCCTTAAAAAGCTAAAAATAGAATTACCATATGACCCAACAATCCCACTACTGGGCATATACCCAGAGAAAAACATAATTCAGAAAGACACATGCACCCCAATGTTCACTGCAGCAATATTTACAATAGCCAGGTCATGGAAGCAACCTAAATGCCCGTAAACAGATGAATGAATAAAGATGTAGTACATAAATACAATGGAATATTACTCAGCCATAAAAAGGAATGAAATCAGGTCATTTGTAGAGACGTGGATGGATCTAGAGACTGTCATACAGAATGAAGTAAGTCAGAAAGAGAAAAACAAATATCATATATTAATGCATATATATGGAACCTAGAAAAATGGTACAGATGAACCAGTCTGCAGGGCAGAAATAGAGACACAGATGTAGAGAACAAACGTATGGACACCAAGCGGGGGAAAGTGGCGGGGGAGGTGGGGGTGGGATGAATTGGGAGATTGGGGTTGACATATATATACACTAATATGTATAAAATAGATAAGTAGTAAGAACCTGCTGTATAAAAAAAATGAAATTCAAAAATTCAAAAAATAAAAAATACAGGCAGAGGAGCTGAATAGACATTTTTCCAAAGAAGACATACAAAGGGCCAACAGGCATATGAAAAGATGTCCAATATCACTAATAATTAGGAAAATGCAAATCAAAACCACAATGAGATATCACCTCTTGCTCGTTACAATGGCTACTATCAAAAAGGCAAGAAATAACAAGTGTTGTATCTAGAAGTTCAGCTAAAAACCACAAAGTGCTCAGACAAAACTGATCCAAACAGAATCCCTTCTCTTGTTAGCCAGAGACAATAGTAAACTACATGTGTTTGTAACCGCCTATAAATCAAATGATGCCATCGATCTTAAGAGATGTCTGCTACACAGTATACAACCCACATGTGCCTGTACAAACTACCAAAAATGTACCTCTTTGACTCACTTAAGAGCTTTCTTCATCAATTATTTACAGGTGAGTTTCTCCTGAATCAGCGAAGTAATAAATAATGCCTTTGCTTAACCTGACAGATATGAACTGGTCATTTCCAGATATGTGATACTGGTCTCAGACTACAGTTCTCAATGGAAGCAGAACTGTCCACCAGGAGGCGCTCCGAAAATCGGAGGAAGCATTTCTGTCTTTCCCAAGTATTAGTGGAACTTACTAACATTCAAGGGTGGAAGCCAGGGATAACAGACATTCCACAGTGTGCAAGGCAGTCCCACACAACCACCTTGTCCTGATCCCTGCCTACCTTCAAATACCCTGAAAAAAATATTTACCATGAGTTGTTCACATCCCAGACAGCAATCTGTAGTGTTTAATTCAATAAACCTCAATCTGTCTGCAATGTCAGCTATCTTGTTCAAAGTGATTTCTCACTGACTTTAGTCACTTTTTTAGTGTACTCATGACCATGCGTTTACATATTTTATTTATCCCATATACCATAGTTAAGTCATTATATTAATTTTTTGGAAATTATTTCTGTAAATATGGTATGCCCATGATTTTCACATCAGGATAATAAGGAAGTATTACAAAATATTTGCTACAGAAAAAATACAATGGGTCTGAGAATTGAGATCCACTCTTTTGGATTAATTTATCTGGCTTTCAGTCATTAAGATTTGTGTAATTGTCCATTTTTATATGGACTCTATAAGAAATACTATGCAGAGACCTGTATTTTGTCTGGCTCTGCTACTATGTGTCCCTGAGCAAGCTGTTCACTTTCTTTTCTGTGGACCTTAGTTTGTCTATCTATAACATAGAGAATTAGACTGGATCCCCTCCAGAGATTCTTTTCATTCTGGTATCTTAGAATTCTAAACATTTTCAAATGTCCTTAGCCATCTTCAAAAACCTGAAAAGTCAATTATAAATATTCTTGGCCATCCTCTGAAAAGTTTGATCTATAATATTCCCATCAGCTCCAGCAAATAATTTGTCAATTCTATGAATACTAAAAATAGAAATTAGATTAAGCAGAAATTCAAGAAGGCTATCAAATGCAGACACAGGGCTGTGCCAGATACACTAGGCAGAAATTTAAACAAGGGGGTTTATTCCTTCCTGCAATACAGCTGTTCATCAGACTTTCTGAAATCACCCTTCCTGACAAATGAAAAACTGATTGTCGGACAGGAAGCCCAAAGCCAAAACTGCAAGTAGAATGAAAAAGACACCCACTGGCCGGACCCTGAATGAGATTTCAGACAAGATAGGGCGTGTTCAGGGTGGTATAGCCATAGACCTGAATGAGATTTCAAAGGCCATTCTGCCATTCTTTGCTCCGAATTGCCAACTTCTGTTCTCTAGGATGAAGACAACTTTTGCTTACATTTGCAGAGAACTCAATTGGAAGAATTTTTAATGTTCTGTCCTGTATATTTTATTTTTTATCACTGACTCCAGTGTAAGAACTCACCCTCTGAAAAAACCAAAGTACAGAAAAGGTAGGTAGCAGGTCCAGAGTCACCAGGTCTATTAGCAGAGGAGTCCAGATTCCTATTTAGATCTCCTAAGCTACAATACAACCCTCATCTCTCTCTTCTACACCCCCCTCTGATGAAGCTGTTACACATCTCAGTAAAGGCACATGGGAACTGAGGGAAATTAGGCTTGGACTTCAGGAAAGTGTTAGAAACAGATCCTCAAACAGGGTTCCTGGAAAGCAAAATAACAATCCACTGCATTCATGCAATGTAACAGGGGACTAATCAAGCATTTCTATGTTGATACAATCTTTTGACTTAAAATGGTATTAAGCCTGTTAAGCATGTATGTAACATCTGGATCAGTAGGTACATATTTTGTAGCTTACATTTTAAAGAAAGGTTTTGAACAGCTTTTGTTGTATGTATTTGCTCTTTAGGAATCCAAAAAAAAAAAAAAACCACAAACGCTTCTGAAGCAAAGAATAAATGAATGAAAGTAATAAAAAATTTTCATTTCATCCCTTGCAAACTAGTAATATATACAGGATCCCTGGCACTGCTGTCAGCAGCCAAAACATGCACTGAATGCTAAGGATCTGACACAGCACTGCCGGCCTCACCTGCAGAGCATAATGCTCTATTTCCTCCGCTCTGCTCTGATACCAGTCCATGACCTTCTCTACTGTAAGCTGGGATGTCCTGTACCTCAGCAACTCAGGCTGTGCAGCGTACAAGAACTCACTTTCATCTGGGAGACTCGGCTCAATCACCATTCTGCAAAGCACAAAAAGAACAATTAATAACTGACTGAAATGCTAGGGGAAATTATAATTTTGTGAAAGACAGAGAGGGAGACAGAGACAGAGATGTGGAGAGAGCAGTTACTGAGACTGGCAGTATGTATGTACGTATGCGTGGGTGGGTGTGTTTGTGTGTGTTTTCCTATATGTATCTGCACACTTACAAGATAAATGGGAAATTTGGGGGATGCTTAATTTAGTTTCCTATTAGTTTTCACAATTTAAAAAAAACAGAATAGACAATAAATCAAAAAAACTATGCCACAAATCAATCAAATAAGTATTAAATAAAATCAGAATCACCCAGGGTAGCTTTAAAATGCACATGGCTGGGTAACTGCCACAGGTCTACTAAGTCACAATGACCTGTGATGCCAGCCAGGCCTAGTTTAGTAAAAAACACCCCCAGGTGATTCTGATCCAAATATAAATTAAGAAGTCTTGTTTTCCACATTCATAAAAATAAGAGGAAATATGCCTTATTTTTGTTGATAATATAACTTCAGTAGGTATCAGCAACATAGTAATGCACTGCAATTTGCAAAATAAGGAACTACTCTATACTACGTGCCATCAGGAGTGAAAAAGAAACGACATCAAGAGGAAGATACCCGGGGAAAACCTCACAGGGATCACAAATTATGAGGAGTTTTTACGAGGACAATCCTGGCCAATTGCCTTCAATGGTTAAGAACTAAAAAAATAAATCAATAAGTAAAAAGAAATAAAAATTAACTTAATGTAAGATATTTCAGATAGAAATAGGGGGAAAGACCGTGTTCCCTTAGGGATATTCATTCATCTAAAGTAAGTCAGTAAAGGACAAGTGGTATAATTATTACTATTACAAGGCAATGGGCTTCAGTCAGAACTGAGGTGCAATTCCTTCACTGAAAGCTGTGAAACCTTGCATAAATTAGTTAAAACTCATCTAAGATTCATTTTGCTCATATCAAAAATGGGAATAATACCATGCAAGAATATTCAAAATAATATAGATAAAGTACGCAGAGAATGCTGTCTGGCCCGGAGCAGGTACTTAATTTTTACTTACAGGTATTACTTCCATTGGAATTACTAGCAGTTATAATATATGACCAGACTCAAAGCTGACAAATATTTGGGTGTTTAATCAACATGACTTAGACAACCTACTGTGCTTACAACTGGTAGTCCTTTACTTAACTAGACTCACAACCGTCATTAACATTCTGACCACAGTGATTCTTCCCCATCACTGCCACATAAAAGTCACATCCCTTCCCCTGAAATCTTCCCATTTCAGGGAAAAAATACCCATAAGCAACTTTGAGTTCCTTTGATACTTTTTTCAGTCCTTATCTATTTCCCTCTCAGCACTGTTTCACAGAATTTAACCATTTTCTCCTTCTAGAAACATGCTTGTCTTTCGTTCCAGCATGTCATACTGTCGTGCCATACTGTCCAGCTATACAGGTCCCATCTTTCTGGCTGTTCCTTTTCGGTCTTCTTTGCTAGAATATCCTCCTCCAGCTGACCATTAAGTACCAGCTCTTCCAAATTCTCCAGCTCTCCTGTCTTCTCACTATACTCTCTCTAGGTCTCCCCTTCAATGCTACAATATAAACTGACCACCATATTTTTACCCCTAACCCAGACTTCACCTGAAAGCTCCAGAATCGTCCTTCTATATGCTCTTAGATGTTTCTCAGGCATTTCAAATGCAACAACATCAAAGCTGAATTCACGGGCTTCCCTGGTGGCGCAGTGGTTGAGAGTCCGCCTGCCGATGCAGGGGGAACACGGGTTCGTGCCCCGGTCCGGGAGGATCCCACATGCCGCAGAGCGGCTAGGCCCGTGAGCCATGGCCGCTGAGCCCGCGCGTCCGGAGCCTGTGCTCCACAACGGGAGAGGCCACAACAGTGAGAGGCCCGCATACCGCAAAAACAAACAAACAAACAAAAAAAAAAAACAAACGAATTCACGATATCGCGAGGTAATACAGTCTTTTATAAAACAGAAACATGATTATATCATCCCCGTGCCTCCTTTTATAGCTTGTCATCTGCCTTAAAATATTCTAGCCTCACCTTGATTCCAATGTCACTTTTGTCCTGTATACTTCAACAATCCAGGTCTTATTTTCAGTCCTTAAAGGGGACCTCACCTTGAGCCTTTCAAATGGTCTTCCCTCTGCTTAGCACACTCCCTCCCCTCATTTGCCAAACTCACCCTCTGCTAAGCTAAATCCTATTCATCCTTCAATCTCAGATTTCATACCACTTCCCAGGGAAAACCTCCTTGACCTCCACCAAGTTTAGGTCTCCCTGTTATGTGCTACCAGTGGCCCCTGCACTTCTCTTTCAAAACACGCATCACATTGGTAATTTAGAGCAGCAGCACCTTTCCTGCTAGATTATATACTTCATGAGTACAGAGGCTGCATGTTCTTCTTCCTCCAGTATTCTTGAATCTAGCAGAGGACAGAATTAATTACAGTAGACCCTTGAACAACATGGGTTTGAACAGTGTGGGTTCACTCACGTACAGGTTTTTTTTAAAGTAAATACCGTAGTGCTACGCCATCTGTGGGTGGCTGAATCCACGGATGGGGAACCACGGCTATGGAGGGAGGGCCGATTATAAATGACAGGCAAACCTTTGAGTTCACAGAGGGTCGGCACCCCTAACCCCTGCGTTGTTCAAGGGTCAACTGTACATGAAAAGCCCACGAGATATCCTATAACCACCCTTGTAGATAGAGAGTCTGGTGGTTGCCAGACATAGGAGTACAGGGTGGAAGTAATCGTCGGGGGAGGTGGGGGAGGCAATAAAATGAATGGATTAAAAAAAGAAATGCCCTGGGAAAGTTTGTATCATCTTCAAAGGCATCTTTTCTTCTGTCAAACGTTTCCTAGCTTTCCATTTTTATAGGTTTAGGAGTTCCAGGGCAGCAAGTTTTGCTTACAACTCAGCTTGCGGTGCTTGGTCTGAGAAGAAATGCCCTTACTCCTTTCATCTCCTTGTTAGAATCATAAAAAGGCACAGGCTAAGGAGAACTGGGAAGCATCAGGTGAAGGAACAGGGCTACTCTGTCAAAAGCACCATCTTAAACTGAGAGAACTGTGGGCAACGGGATCACACACCTTCCCTCCGCCATATCCACTGGCATCAACCTCCCACCTTCTCCAACTTATATCCATCCTCTATCTCTCATTACAACTGGTAACTGTGGACTTCTAGTTAAAGAGGGCTGATACATACCACGCACTAAGCTCCACTTTTTCCTGAAACTCTACTGAAATGACAGTAGACGATTGTTAAAGGGGCGAGGGGGTCACATAAACACTCAAGGAGGAACGGAGTATATGGAGTAAAAAGAAACTAAACCATTATCTTCCACTGAAGCAAGTCCACAGATAATGGCCAGAACTAAAAAATTCAAGGGGTAGCTAAACAATTATGTTACTCAGAGATTGGAGTAAATATCAGAACGATCCTTTAAAAGAAGTGAAAGTAGTTACTCCTGGAGAGCAGGATACAAGGAAGGGGAACAAAGGAGTATGGGTTTTGGTTGTTGCTTTTTTTTTTAAAACAAGATTTGCAGAAACTTTTAAACCTTTAATCTATTTGCAACTATATAAAACTTTAATAAAAATTTTCAAAAAATAATTTTTTAAAAGCAAATAATAGCAAAAACACAGCAGGACATTCAATTGCTGTTACAATAAAAGCCATCAGAGAGAAAAAGGTAACTAAGAGTTACATATTCTATTGACTCAGATATCAAAAGTGAGAGATACAAAATGAAGGGAAACTGCCAACATTAGTGCTAACATGAAGAAAGCTTCCAAATTTCACTTGCAGGAAAGCTTCCAAACTCATTCTATGAGGCCACCATCATCCTGATACAAAAACCAGACAAAGATACCACTAAAAAAGAAAATTACAGGCCAATAACACTGCTGAACTTAGATGCAAAAATCCTCAACAAAATACTAGCAATTCAAATCCAACAATACATTAAAAGGATCATACACCATGATCAAGTGGGATTTACCCCAGGGATGCAAGGATTTTTCAATATCTGCAAATCAATCAGCCTAATACACCACATCAACAAATTGAAGAATAAAAACCATATGATCATCTCAATAGATGCAGAAAAGATTTCTGACAAAATTCAACAACGATTTATAATAAAAACTCTCCAGAAAGCGGGCACAGAGGGAACCTACCTCAACATAATAAAGGCCATATACGACAAACCTACAGCTAGCATCATACTCAATGGTGAAAAGCTGAAAGCATTTCCTCTAAGATCAGGAACAAGACAAGGATGCCCACAATCACTACTTTTATTCAACACAGTTTTGGAAGTCCTAGCTATGACAATGAGAGGAAAAAAGAAATAAAAGGAATCCAAATTGGAAAAGAAGAAGTTAAACTGTCACTGTTTGCAGATGACATGATACTATACATAGAGAATCCTAAAGATGTCACCAGAAAACTGCTAGAGCTCATCAATGAATCTGGTAAAGTTGCAGGCTACAAAATTAATGCACAGAAGTCTCTTGCATTCCTATACACTAACAATGAAAAATCAGAAAGAGAAATTAAGGAAACACTCCCATTTACCACTGCCAACAAAAAGAATAAAATACCTAGGAATAAACCTACCTTAGGGGACAAAA
Organism: Stenella coeruleoalba; assembly: GCF_951394435.1. Classification (NCBI taxonomy): domain Eukaryota; kingdom Metazoa; phylum Chordata; class Mammalia; order Artiodactyla; family Delphinidae; genus Stenella; species Stenella coeruleoalba. The sequence continues at coordinate 78,894,146 of NC_137159.1, read as the reverse complement.
GACCTGTATGCAGAAAACTATAAGACACTGATGAAAGAAATCGAAGAAAACACAAACAGATGGAAAGATATACCATGTTCTTGGATTGGAAGAATAAATATTGTCAAAATGACTATACTACCCAAGGCAATCTACAGATTCACTGCAATTTCTATCAAATTACCAATGGCATTTTTCACAGAACTAGAACAAAAAAATCTTAATATTTGTATGGAGACACAAAATACTCCAAATAGCCAAAGCAATCTTGAGAAAGAAAAATGGAGCTGGAGGAATCAGGCTCCCAGGCTTCAGACTATACTACAAAGCTATAGTCATCAAAATAGTATGGTACTGGCACAAAAATAGAACTATAGATCACTGGAACATGACAGAAAGCCCAGAAATAAACCTGGGCACCTGTGGTCAATTAATCTACGACAGAGGAGGCAAGACCATACAATGGTGGGCAGTCTCTTCAACAAATGGCGCTGGGAAAACTGGACGGCTACATGTAAAAAAAATGAAATTAGATCATTCTTTAACACCATACACAAAAATAAGCTCAAAAGTGGATTAAAGATCTAAATGTGAGACCAGACACTATAAAACTCCCAGAGGAAAACATAGGCAGAACACTCTCTGCCATAAATCGTAGCAATACAATATCTTTTCTGATCTGTCTCCCAGAGTAATGGAAATAAAAACAAAACTAAACATATGGGACCTAATTAAACTCAAAACCTTTTGCACAGCAAAGGAAACCATAAACAAAATGAAAAGACAACCCACAGGCTGGGAGAAAATATTTGCAAATGATGTGACCGAGAACAGATTAGTCTCCAAAATCTATAAACAGCTCATGTGGCTAAATCTCATCAAAACAAACTACCCAATCAAAAAATGGGCAGAAGATCTAAACAGACATTTTTCCAAGGAAGACATAGAGATGGCCAAGAGGCATATGAAAAGATGTTCAACATCGCTAACGAGTAGAGAAATGAAAATCAAAACTACAATGATATATCACCTCACACCAGTCAAAATGGCTATCATCAAAAAATCCACAAACAGTAAATGCTGAAGAGGGTGTTGAGAGAAGGGAACCCTCCTACACTGTTGGTGAGAATGTAAATTGGTACAGCCACTATGGAGAACAGTATGGAGGTTCCTTAAAACACTAAAACTAGAGCTACCATATGACCCTGCAATCCCATTCCTGGGCATATATCTGGAGAAAAACATGGTCCAAAAGGATACATGCACCCCAATGTTCACTGCAGCACTGTTTACAATAGCCAAGCCATGGAAGTAACCTAAATGTCCATCGACAGAGGAACGGATAAAGAAGATGTGGTACATATATACAATGGAATATTACTCAGCCATAAAAAAAGAATGAAATAATGCCATTTGCAGCAACATGGATGGACCTAGAGATTGTCATACTGAGTGAAGTAAGTCAGACAGAGAAAGAGAAATATCGTATGATATCACTTATATGTGGAATCTAAAAAGAAATGATACAAATGAACATATTTACATAACAAAAACAGACTCACAGACTTAGAGAATGAACTTATGGTTACGGGGTGGGGAGGAAGGGTGGAGGAAGGGATAGTTAAGGAGTTTGGGATTGACATGTACACACTACTATATTTAAAAAGGATAACCAACAAGGACCTACTGTATAGCACAGGAAACTCTGCTCAATGTTATGTGGCAGCCTGGCTGGGAGGGCAGTCTGGGGGAGAATGGATACATGTATATGTATGGCTGAGTTGCTTTGCTGTGCACCTGAAACTATCACAACATTGTTAATCGGCTCAACTCCAATATAAAATAAAAAGTTAAAAAAATTTTTCACTTGCAATGACCATACTACTGGTTAGGGCTTTTATTTAACATTTATCAGACAGATAGTTCATACACACAGTTTTTAAAAAATCCAAAGGCATAAGATGATTCATATCAAATGTAAAACGAGCAGGGAGTATTCACCAGACTTTGAGGAGTGCGGGATAAAGGGGTTCCAATGCTCCTCATCAGGAATTTCAGCCCCACACCTCATCTCCCACCCCCTTCTGTGGGACCTGATGCCTCCATGTTCTGAGGCTTTCCATGGTTAAGTCGTATAAAAGTGAAAATTAAAACTGAATCAAGAACAAAATTGCACACATATCATAAAAACAACTATGAAAATATACCTGTATATGTCAAAGAGTAAAAAGGAATACCCCAAAATGAATAGAGTTGTTCTACAAGGACCACTTGTAGAATAATTCCTTTGGAGCATTTAACATTTTTCCATTAAAAGAATTTTTAACATACCTTGAGTAAAGTCAAGTTTTTAAAAAAACTTCACTCAAACTCTCAAGCAGGGCCACCATCAAATAAATGACCATCCACCAACACCACCTGCACAGGGCCTTCTATTCATCCACCCCACAAAGAAATGAAGAGCTTTCACGCTGGCTCTTTCTTACCTGCACTCCAACTCCTCACACCAATCTTTATCTCGGTGTTTATGTTCATGCCAAGGAATGATCATCAAGGAGTCACCGTCATAACTTAAAATTAAAAAAAAAAAAAGCATAAGTATTTAAAATACACATTACCTCAATGGCTGGCAACACAAGGAACATGATGCAAAAGTATCCCTATAACCTTAAACCTACAAGATTCCTGTTTATGGTATGATAAGTGGTACATGATACGTATCATATACAATATGTAAAATTAAAAATACCAAATTGCTGATTTCTCTTTGATCATAAAATGGTTCAAAAGAAAAGAAAAATTCAAAACAAAAAATTTGGCAAAAAACTAAAGGATGGTATGGGTATATTTTCATTCACACGTTCTAAAATACTTATCAAAAGTCCATATTTTATGTTCTTAATGCTAACATAAATGGTCCCTTGCCCTCAAAAAGCTTATAATCTAACTTGCTATGATCACAGAAATGTTCTCTAACTGTGCTATCCAATTCAGTAACCATTAAGCTACATGTACCTATATTAACCACTTGAAATGTGACACTGATACGAAGAAAGAAACCTTTAATATTATTTCATCTTAATTAGTTTTATTTAAAATTTAAATAGCCACATGTGGCTGGTGGTTCCTATATTGGACAGCCTCGACCTAGAGGACAGGTAATAGCCACAGTGAAGAAATAATTCTGCAGGTAAAAAAATATCACTAACAAATGACAGAAGGAGAGTCTAAGAGGAAAAGACAAGTCCTCATTGGATGGAATTAAGAATAAATTAAAAAGGAAGAGTCAGGTAAAGACAGTAGAGTAACACAGCAGAGCAATGTGCTACGCATCAGGAGACAAGGGAAACATAAATGCATCCACCTGTTAACCATCTACACAGTCGTTCGCACATGACTTTCTAAAGTGAAGCACTTCAAACATTACCTCTAAAGTACCTTTTAGTCCTAATATTCCCTAAATCCATGAAAACAATGGAAACATCCTGAATTAAGAATGAAGACAAAAATTCTAAAAACAAATTTCAATTGCCTTGTTTCTACAGTTCAATAAAACATCTTATCTCATATTTGAGAATCAACAGTAGCACTTTCTAAAATTTATCATAGCCTCAGAGAAAGGACCGCACTTTTGTACATTATGAGGTTATGTTTTGCAATTTCTTATCTTACTAAGTTATGAAACATGCCTTGCACAAAAAATACTTCATAAGCGTTTAGAAATTATGTAACTAAAGAGATTAGTCTTCACGTAAAAGGGAACAGAGACCACCGGGCGGGGCGGGTTACAAGGAAAAGAGAAGCTAAAAAGATCTGGAAATGAGCAGGGCTAATTCATCTACCAACAGCATCCCCTTTGAAGTCATTATCATTGGTGCAAAGTATCCGAATTCAAAGTTCCCCATTAGATATTCACAATAAGAAATGTATTACATCATATTTTTAAAACACAGTATTTTACCTGCTTTTTAGCTAGCATGTAATGTCCTAGCAAACTATGTACCAGAGATACATTTTTGAAGGCCTGTGAGTTCACAGGTTAAACTGCAGAGTCATGCAGACAATTACAGTGTTCACTATGGGTGCCCCTGTCACACTACTTCATTTGTCACCAAGTAAAAACTATTTTATTTTCTTCCACATCAGTAACTCATATTTTACCACAGATCACTGAAAAGTAGAAAAGATAACATTTGGATACAATGATGATAATAATGCTCACTCTTCCAACATGAAAATAAATTGTACCAATGGACTGAGGAACAAGGAAAAAAAATAACACACCAAACTATTCCTGCCTTTTCTAATTAAAGCAGTCACGGTTCCACAAGCTACACAAAATGTTTTCCAAAAAATTAAGAAAAACGTTTTCACAAGTTGAGATTTGTATCTTCTATACCAAGTACGTATTAGATACAAGGATCATTACTAAAATGATTAGTAATGGTGTGAGTCTCTCAGCAAAATAACATTTATTTGGTATTTGAAGACTAGAAAATTGTAAAACTTTGTCAAGCTTCAGAAACAGAAATGGGTAAGAAAACATGCCTATTTTTATCAAAACACACATTAAAGACAAGTTCTGCTCTGAGGCTCACTCCAAAAAGTAGGCCTAATAAAGTCCCAAGTTAATGATGCATTTTTGCTGCATTTTCAAGGCACAGCACAACTAAACGTTTCAACATGTTTCTGAATGTGCTGATCACCACTGATTTAATGATAAGAATACTAGTAGTAATATAAAAGGAACGATCAGCAATAGCATAATCTTTAATATTTATTGATCTCTCACTAGGGACCAGACAGGATGAAATGCTTGTAATATATAATACTTAATTTAGTCCTACCTAACGTAGGTGATACTATCTTCCTCGTATTATACTGAGAACACTGAGGCCCAGGTTAACTTGCCCCTCCTCATAAAGTCAATAAATGACACAGCTAAGGATTCAAACACAGCCCAACAGTTAGAATCCGAAGCTTACCCTTCTGGCTAGTAGATGGCCACCAGGTTAGACAGAGGTACCAGTTAGACTGTGCACAGCAGGTAGAGGGCAATATGAACCTTCCCAAATCTTAATTCAGACGACCCAATAAGGACCTTTTACATGCATATCTGAAGGACACATTTAAACTGAGATATAAAACCAATCTTGACACCATTAGATCACTAGTACTAGTCTCATGAACCTAAATTCTACCAAATAAGGCTTCATCATCAAAACTTACATAAAAAATTAATTAATTAATTAAAATAAAATAAACCTTTCTGCTCTTTGATTTTCTTCCAGGATGCTTCTACAAAGCAAATTATTTTCAAACAAATTTTAGGAGCTTAAAATGCTTGCTACAAAAACATCATAAGTTCTTTATCATGAATCAAATGATAGTGTTTAAGAAACAGACAGGACATCTTCCCCAGTCAGAATATAAATTTCTTTTCCTTTTTTTTTTTTAACATCTTTATTGGAGTATACTTGCTTTACAATGGTGTGTTAGTTTCTGCCTTATAACAAAGTGAATCAGCTATACATATACATATATCCCAATATCTCCTCCCTCTTGCGTCTCCCTCCCACCTTCCCTATCCCACCCCTCTAGGTGGTCACAAAGCACCGAGCTGATCTCCCTGTGCTATGCGGCTGCTTCCTACTAGCTATCTATTTTACATTTGGTAGTGTATACATGTATGTGCCACTCTCTCACTTTGTTCCAGCTTACCCTTCCCCCTCCCCATGTCCTCAAGTCCATTCTCTAGTAGGTCTGCATCTTTATTCCCATCCTGCCCCTAGGTTCTTCATGACCATTTTTTTTTTTTAGATTCCATATATATGTGTTACCATACAGTATTTGTTTTTCTCTTTCTGACTTACTTCACTCTGTATGACAGATTCTAGGTCCATCCACCTCACTACAAATAACTCAATTTTGTTTCTTTTTATGGCTGAGGAATATTCCATTGTATATATGTGCCACATCTTCTTTATCCATTCATCTGTCGATGGACACTTAGGTTGCTTCCATGTCCTGGCTATTGTAAATAGTGCTGCAGTGAACATTGTGGTACATAACTCTTTTTGAATTATGGTTTTCTCAGGGTATACACCCAGTAGTGGGACTGCTGGGTCGTATGGTAGTTCTATTTTTAGTTTTTTTAAGGAACCTCCATACTGTTCTCCATAGTGGCTATATCAATTTACATTCGCACCAATAGTGCAAGAGAGTTCCCTTTTCTCTACACCCTCTCCAGCATTTACTGTTTGTAGATTTTTTGATGATGGCCATTCTGACTGGTGTGAGGTGATATCTCATTGCCGTTTTGACTTGCATTTCTCTAATGATTAATGATGTTGAGCATTCTTTCATGAGTTTCTTAAGGGCAGAATTTTTGTTTGTTTTGTGTATTGCCATATCCTCAAAGCTAAAACAGTGCCTGACATTTAGCAGACTCTAAAATAATGTGTCAACTAAATTAATTAATTGAAAGCACAACAAAGATTTTTTTAGAGTGATCTCACGAGTATCACAAAAATTCAAAATTGGAATACAGCAATAAAAGGACTTACAGATACATCAAGGAGGTATATTTATATGGAATCTGTAGATCTGACAGTGAGAACAAGAATACTTTCCTGATATAGATTATTATCCTGATGAAAGGGCAAGCTATACTGGTGATGGTATACAGCTACAATCTAGATTATTTAACATGTCATATTACACTTATGGGGGAAAAGTGATTTCAGAATACATATTTTCCAAAATCTGACCATTTTTTACACTTCAAAATAATTGATTAGTTCTATCATTACCATCTTTAATGTACCCATATTTTAGCTACTTATTCTTTCATAAGGTAAACAGAATGATAGAATGCTTAATAAAATTCAAAGGAAAACGTTTTCATTAATTCTGTTCCCAACAAAAATATTAGCCATGTAAATTAATCACTAAGTGGATTAGGTGAAAATGTGGTTAAAAAAAACCTAGAAAACACAACTGTTCCTTTTAAAGAGCTGCAGAAAGTTTGGTTAGTTGCAAAACTTACACTTTGAATCTAAAGTTCTATAAACACAAATAACATTTACATACTCTTTTTTTTTTTTTTTGCGGTACGCGGGCCTCGCACTGTTGTGGCCTCTCCCGTTGCAGAGCACAGGCTCCGGACGCGCAGGCTCAGCGGCCATGGCTCACGGGCCCAGCCGCTCCGCGGCATGTGGGACCTTCCCTGACCGCGGCACGAACCCGTGTCCCCCGCATCGGCAGGCAGACTCCCAACTACTGTGCCACCGGGGAAGCCCTTTACATACTCTTTATTTCATCTTTTTCTTCTCTTGTTTCTATTTTGCTAGGGAAGACTTAGAAATTAAATGCATCATCCCCACTAAAAAAACGAAGTACATGGTAAACTTAAATTATCTCTTTACAAAATAATGGCTGCTTTTGCTTAATTTGAGGATTCTTTATATTAGAGCCCTGCTCGTTGTTTTATGGCAAACAATAAGCTTTGCCAGTTTCATCTGAAGGTTACATTTATCTGTCAGCAGAAAAGGAATGACTATAACAAGTTCTATTATGTTCAACTATTCTCTCACCAATTATTTCCCACACTAAATATAAATGTTTTATTTCAAAGAAATTTTATCAGGAATAAGCTTACAAAAAGTTCTTTTATTCGTGTTCTATGCCTTGGAAACAAAAGCCTAAACAGACAGCGTATTCCTACTAATTGCCACCTTTCATGCACTGGTTTTAAGATGTGAAGTTATATTTATTTCTGTTATTTAGCACAGAAGAAAATGTTCTGGAAAAGACAGGACAAAAAATAATAATAATTTGGGCCTACGTGTATAACTACATGTGATTACCATCACTGAATAAGTCAAACTTGATCAGAAACTCAAGGGGAAACCAATTAAAAAACTAGTTATCACTCAGAACACCAAGTCTGAAAGAAAAAATGTAAAGACGTCAGAGTTCTCCTCCAGTTCAATGGGATTCAATTTCATTAATAAGTGACTTAGAAAATACAGAATCAGCTAATAAGATATCCTGAAACTTAACAGTATTCTCAGATGTTAGCAATGTGTAAAAGAGAAACAAGAGTTAAAAAAAAAAAACAAAAAACCCCACACTAAGATTTGACTTCTCCTCCGCCACTACTTTAATCTCTGGAACCCAGCTGCCTCATCTATTAGTAAATACTGTAATATTATGTGCCCAAAATGAAGATGGGACTAGAGCAATGTTTTCTTGAATTCTAATCCAGAATAACTAGAGCGTGCTCTTAGAAGTCTAACCTCTGTGTCGGAACTGTGATACCACCCTGCAGAAACACGTAATCTTGACCAAGCTATCCAATATGCCTGTGCTTCAATTTCCTCATTAGTGAAATAGGGGTAAGAATCTAAATTGCGGAAGGATCAAATTAGAACATATAAAGCCTTCAGAACCGTACCTCGTATACAGTAAAAGTTTATCCATCATAAAAACCATCAATATTATTAATGCTACCAAGAAGGTTTTTCATGTGTAGTGAAATACAGGACATACATGACTGACTGTCATTTCAAGATCTACTTTATGATAGATAGTAACACCATATTAAGAATCATATCAATGATTATATTTACAAATGCCTAACAATGGCAATAAACTCTGCTGACATCATACCGGGTATAAGGCACCTGACCAATGCAACAAATAGTAACAAGAGAATTTGAGGAGCTGATTTACAAGGTAGTAGTAAGTAACATTTTCCACAAGGCATCATCTCTCTCCCAAATGCTTACAGTCAACTTTGAAAATAAATATTTAACCATGAGCAAAGGATGATTTGATTATTTCTAAGGAAAACTAGTCGTAAAATCATTAAAGTTTAAGGGAAAGGCACAAACTCCAACAGAGAACCACTGAAGAAATTTCCAGAAAAGTTAGTTATAAATAATTGAGAAAGAACGCTATTCACATAGGTGTTTAATGTCAACAAAACAAGGGGCAAAGGATGAATAGAGACATCAATGATATGAAAATTGCCCCCCATACCACTACCACTATCACCCGCCCCTTGAACAAATGACTGATTTTGAAGAAGAGACACTGAAGGTCCTCAGAAAAGTGAAGAATACCTATCCTTGCTACAAGGAAAGTCACTAGGGTAAAAAAAGCATTCTCAAACCCAGTTTCAACAGCCTATACTTAAATAAGAATAAGCTAAAATGAATAACATCTTTAAAAAATCAAACAAAACATTTATATAATAATTTTTATGACTGGGGAAATCAAGATGGCAGAGAAGTAAGGTGCTGAGCTCACCTGCCCTACGAACTCATCAAAAACACATCTATACATCTACAGGTGGAGCAACTCTAGCTGAAAACACCCTGGAGCCTAGAAAAAAGTCACTTCTATTTACAACCAAGGCTGTAAAAAAAGATTCACACAGAGGTGGGCAGGAAGGGAGAAGAGATCAGGTCGGAACCTGTGTCCCTAGAAGGGGACACAGAAGAGGAAGGGGATATCAGAGAGTCAGGGATCCTCCCTAGGGAATGAGGGATTTGAGATACATGTTAGACAACCCAGACCTGTGGTCCCACACCAGGAAGACAAGTCCCATTAACTGTACTGAAAATCAGTGGGACTTACTTACTTAGAAACTGAGATATAAAATACGACCTCAAAAGCACAAAACATGGAGAGGGGATGAAAAAACGTAGATCTTTTTGAATGTGTCTGAACTTAAATGACTACCAGTTTGAAAAAAAGTAGATATAGCTATAGGTCAACATATATGAACCCCAGGGTAACTACAAATCAAAAACCTACAACAGATACACAAAATCTAGAGAGAAAGGAACACAATTATAATGCTAAAGGGAATAGACTAAAAGAAGAACAGAACAGAGAAGAACTATAAAAAACAACCAGAAAACAAGTAACAAAATGGCACTAAGGGTATACCTATCAGTAGTCACTTTAATTGTCAATGGACCAAATGCTCCAATCTAAAGATACAGAATGAAGCAACAAGGACCTACTGTATAGGAGAGGGAACTATATTTGATATCTGGTAATAACCTATAATGGAAAAGAATCTTAAAAAGAATATACATATGTAGGTAAACAATCACTTTGCTGTACACCTGAAACTAACACAACACTGTAAATTAACTATACCTCAATATTTTAATGGTTTCAAAAAAAAAAGATATAGGGTGACTGATAAAAAAAAAAAGACATACCCATATGTTGCCTGCAAGAGACTTACTTCAGAGCTAAAGATGCACACAGACTGAAAGGGAGAGAATGGAAAAAGATATTCCATGTAAACGGAAACAAAAGGAAAGCTGGTGTAGCAAACTCTTATCAGACAAAGTAGGCTTTAAAATGAAGTCTATAACAAAAAGACAAAGAAGGGCGCCACATAATAATAAAAGGGTCAATCGAAGAAGAGGATATAGCATGTGTAAACATATATGCACCTAACATGGGAGCACCTAAATATACAGAGCAAGTATTAACAGACATAAAGGGAGAAATTAACAATAATACAGTAACAGTAGGGGAATTTAACCCACCAGTTACATCAATGGACAGATCATCCAGACAAGAAAAAGAAATAAAAGGCATCCAAAATGGAAGGGAAGAAGTAAATCTGCCACTATTTGAAGATGACATGATACTACATATAGAAAAGCCTAAAGTCTCCACCAGAAAAACTATTAGAACTAACGAATGAATTCAGTAAAGTTGCAGGACACAAAATTAATAGACAGAAATCTGTTACTCTTCTATACACTAATAATGAACTATAACAGAAAGCAAGAAAACAATTCTGTTTAAATTTCACCAAAAAGAAAACACCTAATAAATAAACTTAACCAAGGAAGTGAAAGATGTACACTCTGAAAACTATAAAACACTGATGAAGGAAATTGAAGATGATAACAAGAAAGGAAAGGTATCCCATGTTTATGTATTAGAAGAATTAATACTGTTAAAATGTCCATATTATCCAAAGCAATCTACAGATTTAATGCAATTCCTATCAAAATACCCATGACGTTTTTTACAGAACTAGAACAAATAATCCTAAAATTGACATGGAACCAAAAAAGACCCTGAATAGCCAAAGCAATCTTGAGAAAAAAGAACAAAGCTGGAGGTATCTTGCTCCCTGACTTCAGACTATACTATAAAGCTACAGTAATCAAAACAGTATGGCACTGGCACAAAAACAGACACATAGATCCACAGAACACAACAGAGAGTCCAGAAACAGGCCCACACACATATGGTCAATTAATCTTCAACAAAGGAGGCAAGAATATACAATGGGAAAAAGACAGACTCTTCAATAAGTAGTGCTGGGAAAACTGGACAGCTACATGCAAAAGAATAAAATTAGAACATTTTTTCACACCATATACAAAGAAAAATGCAAAATGGATTGAAGACCTAAATGTAAGATTGGAAACCATAAAACTCTTAGAATAAAACATAGGTAGGACACTCCTTAACATAAATCATTGCAATATTGTTTTGGATTTCTTTTGGAGAGGCAAGATAGGGGTAGAGGATTAAAAGGTACAAACTACTACTATTTATTACATAACTACTTTATGTAATAAATAAGATATATGGATATATTGTACAGATAGGGAATTGAGCTAATATTTTATAGTAACTTTAAGTGGATTATAATCTATAAAAACACTGAATTACTATGTTGTATGCCTGAAACTAATATAATGTTTTAAATCAACTATACTTTAATTTTTAAATATTTCCTTATATTGTTTCATTTCACCATCAAAGAATGATTTGAATTAAGATATGGTCTTGCTATCTTAGTAAAAATAGCATTTGAATTCTCTAAAATCCATCATTGCATTAAATAAGAAAACAATATTTTAAAAAATAATAATAATTTTAATTTAATACTAATTTAATAATACTTTTTCCATTCAGCATTTGGTGTTATACATATAACAAATATGTAAATGTATATTTTTCATTTTTATTTTTCTGATGATTTTCATATTTATAATGCTGTACCTATGGAAAATATGGTCTTCAAAAATTAACCTATGCACCCATGGTCAATTAATCTACAACAAAGGAGGCAGGAATTTACAATGAAGAAAGGACAGCCTCTTCAATAAGTGGTGCTTGGGAAACTAGACAGCTATATGAGAAAGAATGAAATTAGGACATTCTCTAACACCATATACAAGAATAAATTCAAAATTAATTAAAGACCTAAATATAAGACCGAATACTATAAAACTCCTAGAGGAAAACATAGGCAGAACACTCTTTGACATAAATCACAGCAATTTTGGATCCATCTCCTACAGCAATGGAAATAAAAACAAAACTTTTTAAAATGGGACCTAATTAAACTCAAAAGCTTTTACACAGCAAAGGAAACCATAAACAAAACAAAAAGACAACCTACAGAATGGGAAAAAATGTTTGCAAATGATGCCACTGACAGGGATTAATTTCCAAAATATACAAACAGCTCATATAGCTCAACATCAAAAACAAAAACAAAAAACCCAATCAAAAAATGGGCACAAGATCTAAATAGACATTTCTCCAAAGAAGACATACAGATGGCCAACAGGCATATGAAGAAATACTCAGCATCCCTAATCATTAGAGAAATGCATATCAAAACAAAAATGAGGTACCACCTCACTCCGGTCAGAATGGCCACCATCAAAAAGTCTACAAATAATAAATGTTGGAGAGGGTGTTGAGAAAAAGGAACCCTCCTACACTACTGGCGGGAATGTAAATCGGTACAACCACTATGGAGAACAGTATTCAGGGGCCTCAAAAATCTAAAAATAGGGCTCCCCTTGTGGCGCCGTGGTTGAGAGTCCGCCTGCCGATGCAGGAGACACGGGTTCGTGCCCCGGTCCGGGAAGATCCCACATGCCGCGGAGCGGCTGGGCCCGTGAGCCATGGCCACTGAGCCTGCGCATCCGGAGCCTGTGCTCCACAACAGGAGAGGCCACAACAGTGAGAGGCCCGCGTACCGCAAAAAAAAAAAAAAAAATCTAAAAATAGCTCTACCATATGATCCAGCAATCCCACTCCTGGGCATATATCTGAAGAAAACCATAAGTCAAAAAGATACATGCACCCCAATGTTCATTGCAGCACTATTTACAATAGCCAAGACAAGATGCAACCTAAATGTCCATCAACAGATGAATGGATAAAGATGTGGTGTGTGTGTGTGTATACACACACACACACACACACACACACACACACACACAATGGAATATTAGCCATAAAAAAGAATGAAATAATGTGATTTGCAGCACACGTTATTTGGCTGGATGGACCTAGAGATTATCATGCTAAGTGCAGTAAGCCAGACAAAGACAAATATCACATAATATCACTTATATGTGGATGATAATGATATAAACGAACTTATTTACAAAACAGAAATAGCCCCACAGACACAGAAAACAAACTTATGGTTACTAAAGGGGAAAGGTGGGGGAAGGATAAATTAGGAGTTTGGAATTAACACATACACACTACTACATATAAAACAGATAACCAACAAGGACCTACTGTATAGCACAGGGAACTATACTCAATATTTTGTAATAACCTACAAGGAAAAAGAATCTGAAAAAGAATAATATATGTATGGATCACTTTGCTATACACCTGAAACTAACACAACATGGTAAAACGACTATACTTCAATTAAAAAAAACAATGGGCTCAACTTAAAAGTGGTGAATTACAATTTCCATTTATAGTAATCAACCAAACTTTATATTCGAGGTTGCCAGTACTTCATTCAGTGAAGGAGAATACATATTAAATGTGATGATACTGAAAGATCTGAGGTATAAGAGTCAAATAAGAATCGATGAGGAATATCTTCACACTGGGGAGGCCCAAAACTACATGTCCACAACTATCAAAAGGGATGTATGGATAATAGGAGAGAAATCCAATCCACTTCACTCTGTGCTCTGTGTTACTTAGACTGACCCAGAACCAGCAGAGACAATAACGGTAAGGCCCTTATTTCATGTTACTTCAAGACAACAAGACCCACAACAAAGATAAAAGTATATGACAACTGAATTTATCAGCTATAAAACTAATGAAATATACCAAAATGTTCATGAATTGTATCAACGTACATTATAAACCCTGACCATATATAAGGTTGTACTGCTAAGAGTTTGAACAAAAGGATTAGAGAGGAAAAGAAGAGTTTTTCTTATCTCCTTTTTATTCATATCACCAAATAAAGCAGCATAAATAATGCCCATGCAGATCCCAAGCCACAGGAAGATTGATTTCCTCACTGTCACCCTTCAAAAATCCCTGCATATTCCTACTTACAGACCTGTACTAAATGGACATTTCACACACCATCTATAAAGCTATCCAACGTTGTCCAGTCTATAGCTGACACTTATAAAATGCTTATAATGTGTGAGAACAACTATAAAGTTCTAAGCTATTACACACACACACACACACACACACACACACACACACACACACACAAATTCAGCAATCCTGAGAGACAGACAATATCCTTTCCCATTTTACCGTAGAGGAGACAAAGACACAGAAACGTTTACTTAGTAACTCGTCCGAAGTCTCACAACTAAAATGCTGCAGCTGGGATTTGAAGCCAGGCAGTCTGTTTCCAGAGCCTGTGCTCTCAGGCACTATGATGTCCTACTTATCTGAACCCCACCTCTCCCAGCTCAAATTCCCACTTTTCTCAGACGTTTCTATGAGCATTCCAGGCACTGCTTTCTTCCTGTTCTAAATTCTCACTACTAATAACTGCACAATTCATCTGGCATTTACTCTTATTTAACCTTAAGAAAATATACATAAGGTGGTACATTTGTCTCATGTTTTCATGAAGTTCTTTAATTTCCTAGTACATATTTTGTATCCCCACTAAAAGTAAATTTTTTCCTTTCTTGTAAATATTCCTTTGCATCCACCACAGCTCCTAGCGGTGTTACATGCATAGCAATAATATATCATCATTTTGACTAAATTTATATAAATGCATTATTTCATTTAATCCTCAAACACCCCATAAGTTAAATATTATGATTATAAATTTGCAGGTAAGTAAACTCTATGAGCTCAAAAATCATCACTGACTTACTGAATGAATCAATGATTCAATGATCAATAGAAACAGATCCACTGATATTCTTTTAATTCTAAAAGCAGAGCTCTCAAAAACAAGTAACAAGAAAACTCTTAAGAACTCAAAATATAAGATTCAGTCGAGATATAAATGAACAATAAATGAAAAATATAAAAGTCAATTTAGGAGGAAGACTACATACCTAAGACTGTGTAGCCAACTCTTTCAGCACTTATCTCACTGCTGCTGTAATTATCTGTATACATGTCTTCCAGAGAATGAGCACTTTATACCCTCAGCACCTAACTTAAAGAAGAATCTCAGCAAAATGATTAAGTCAAGTAGTTAATTAGATAACTTCTTTAAGAAAGGAAGCACTGTGACTCTAACTTCTGAAAAACTCTTCAAAGAGAAAAATGTGTACTTCAGAAACCAAGTTGTATAACGGCAGTAAGAAGAAAAATATGTGGCTATAAGATACATGAAAAGAAAAAGAAAGAACAGTAACCTAATCTAAATGGATAGAAAACTAGTATGATTCATGGCAGGCATAGTTACAATGTTATCTTTAACTGTGTCAATCAATGTAGTGTTCATTAAAGGAAAAAAACTGAAACCTCTGCTGTTCCCAGATCAAGCAGCTTACCAGACTTTCTTCCAGATTACTAAACTCTCATGTATTTCTGTTACTGCTGTCAGTGCACTGAATTACAATTATCTGTGTCTTGCTCCTTTACTAAACTGTAAGCTCCTTCAAAGCTTGAGTCATTTTTCTATCCTTCATTCAATACCTGGCATGCATTTAAACCTCACTAAATATTTAATGGATGAATGGATGATGGACAGACTGAAAGATAGATGGATAAATCTGAATAAATGAAAAAACGAAAACTACCCGAAAACCACAGGGGTATTTACATCTCAAGATCAATATGCTTTCCCTGTAACTAAAGATTTTGATAATGCACCTGACGTTTATTCAAAAGTTTCTGATTTAAAGTTTCTAAAATGGACTGTAGGACTCCCTATCTCGCAGCCATGCCATTAGCAACACTGCAGTACTGCAGACCACAGCTGACTCTTGGCCTGCATGTAGGAGCGTAAATAAGCACAAAGAGATGTGGCATGTCCTCAGCTTTCAATAAACAAAGAGGCACAAAAGACTGTTTGCTCTGAGATACAAGTCTATTTACAGCCTTTCCATCATGAGTCTTCTAAGTCTAGGCCAAATTACACTGCAGACTGACAATAACCACGACTGAAGAAATGAAAACCCCAGAAATAAAGAGGGAGAGGCTCTGGTGTCAATTCCACAGGCTGTGATTGGGAAGACAATGGTGTATGTGCCCGCAGTGCTAGTTATCCTAACACATCTCTACTGCTGATGAGCTTCAAAGTTAAACTAGAGACGGTAGGAAGAGAATGAAAGCAAGACACTGGAGAATTTGAAGGAAATGAGTCTCATTTTTTTATATAGATTCTTAACTATGTAATAAACACTCATTCACAAAATCAGAGACAGGAAGTACAGAAAGTGATCTGGGAATCGAGCCCGGAATAAAAACAAAGTCCAAATTATCCACAAGGAAAACAATAACAAATAAATACCTCTATATCTGCATTGCTAGATCATGTTCTATAATTTTCAGATTAAAGAAACACATACAGATTAATTTACCCCATTAAAAATTCAGAAACCTATTTAGATCAACTGTATAGCTGACCTAAGCTAACCTTCTAGTATACACAGTAAGGTACCTGGTGAAACTCAGAGGTGTAATTGAATAAACCAACAGAATTGGGGAAAGGACAAAGCATGTTCCATAACAACTGAGATACGAACTCTACTAATGAGATGAATAAACCTAAATGTCTGGCATCCAATAAAAAATACAAGGTATGCAAAAAAGTACGAAATTATGGCCCACAACCAGGAGAATAATCAATTTCCAAGAAACGCCAATAACATGATAAGGAAAGACATAGAAAATAAAGAAGACCCAAATGTAACTCCTAGGAATAAAAAATTCAGCAGCTAAGATGAAGAACACACTGATGGGGCTTCCCTGGCGGCACAGTGGTTGAGAGTCCGCCTGCCGACGCAGGGGACACGGGTTCGTGCCCCGGTCCGGGAATATCCTACATGCTGTGGAGCGGCTGGGCCCGTAAGCCATGGTCGCTGAGCCTGCGTGTCCGGAGTCTGTGCTCGCAACAGGGGAGAGGCCACAACAGTGAGAGGGCCGCATACGGCAAAAAAAAAAAAACAAAAAAAACAACAAAAAAACCACACTGATGTCATTAAGAGCAGACACTGCAAAAGAAAAGATTCATAAGTTTATAAAGACATAGTAATAGGAACTATCCAAAATGAAACACAGAGGAGAAAAATACTGAAAAAAGTTAACTGTGAGACAGAATCAAGTGGCTAACACACACGTAAGTGGAGTCCCAGTAAAGAGTATGCATACTGGGGATGGGAGGAGGAAGAGGAAAAATACCTGAAGAAATAACAGGCATGAATTTCCTAAATTTAGCACAGAAGATCCAAGAAAGTCAATAAGCAACAATCAGAATAAACCTGAAGGGACTTCTCTGGTGGCACAGTGGTTAAGAATCCACCTGCCAATGTAGGGGACACAGGTTTGAGCCCCGGTCCGCAAAGATCCCACATGCCGTGGAGCAACTAAGCCCGTGCGCCACAACTACTGAGCCTGCGCTCTCGAGCCCGTGAGCCAGAATTACTGAAGCCCGTGCACCCAGAGCCCGTGCTCTGCAACAAGAGAAGCCACCGCAACGAGCAGCCCGTGCACCACAACAAAGAGTAGCCCCGCTCGCAGCAACTGGAGAAAGCCTGCGTGCAACAACGAAGACCCAACACAGCCAAAAATAAATAAATTAAATAAATAAATTAAAAAAAAATACTTTCCTGCTAAAAAATGCTAACCATCATTAGAGCCTTCAGCAAGTCATAATCTTTTTGCAACAGTAACATCAAAGATTACTAATCACAGATCATATAACAAATATAATAATGAAAAAGTTTGAAATATTGCAGAAATTACCAAAATGTGACACAAAGTGAGCAAATGCTGTTGGAAAAAATGGTGCCCATAGTCTTGCCTGATGTAGGGTTGCCACAAACCTTCAATTTGTAAAAGACACGGTATCTGTGAAGCACAATAAAGCAAAGTGCAATAAAACAAGGTCTGCCTGTAAATGGTCTAAGCAAGCCAATTAAAAGGCAGAGACTGCTAGGCAAAACAGCAAGATTCAGCTACATTCTGTCTACAACAAACATACTTTAAACATAAAAAACCAAAATGTCATTGTACATCCAGCATTAGAAAAATAAGAGAGGTATTCATTTAAAGAACATCAGAAATCTGACCTCTGTTGAGGTAAAACAGTCCCATAAACCACTCCATATGTTTAAGAGACAAAACTAAGCTGTCATGTTATAAGTCAGGGTAGCAGTTCTGTTGGGTGAGGTGACCAGAAGAGGGTGGAAGGAGAGGGCACAGGGAGGCTGGTTATGTCTGTTTCTTAATCTTGTTCAGTTTATGACAGTTCATCAAATTGCCCATTTATGATTTGTTCATTTTCCTACATCTACAAGTCAATAAAAAGTGAAATTAAAAATTTTAACTTCACTTGAACAATGCTCAAGTTTTGACTAATAATCTGGAATGTCAAGGCACCTGATACCAGAAAAGGGGTACTGTCACAGATGAGAAATGAAAGCATTGGTGTCATCAAGGAGGAACATTCCCTATTACAATTTTGCATTTTGTTTATTCATCAGTCTTTTAAAGTCTACTTAATGCACTTAAAACTAAAATATATCTATTATGACATTCCCATCGACAGGTACCAAAAACTGCTGCTGCTACTGCTACAGCCATATCCACTATTAACACAACCACTGCTGTACACTGAATGCCGATTATATGCTAGGAACTGCGCTAGGTAACATTACCTCTTAGGTTACTAAACCATCACAATCCCTCCACAATTTCCCCATTTCACACTTGACAAAACTAAAGTTCTGAGAAGCTAAGCGACTTCCCAAAAGTAACACAGCTAGCAAGTTCAGGACCAGGACACACACCCATGTTTCTGACTGAAAGCCTCTTGTTCCTTCCAGTGTACCATACTATCGTTTCTCTACATCAAGTATGTGTCAATGCCAGGCATGCGATCCCAACATTTGTACATATCATGGATTTTTTCCACGGTTATTACATATAGCATCTAAACTTTTAGGATTAAAAAATGGTACACACTGAGGTCAAAACATTTCTTAAAATAATGCAGATGCTTTGTGGCCTCTCCCATTGCGGAGCACAGGCTCCGGACGCGCAGGCTCAGCGGCCATGGCTCACGGGCCCAGCCGCTCCGCGGCATGTGGGATTTTCCCAGACTGGGGCACGAACCCGTGTCCCCTGCATCGGCAGGCAGACTCTCAACCACTGCGCCACCAGGGAAGCCCCCAGTGTGATTCTTAATAGACTTTTACTTACTACAAATACAATATTTAAACAGGCTGGCCTGTATCAGAAATTGGAAAAAATGCATCACAGAGTTATTTATATGTTCGTTAAACACATGTGATAAAGAGATTCACTGCTGTTACAGGAAAGTATTTACATATTAATGAAATCTTGACAGGAAAATACATTGTGTGATCAAAAAGAATTATAGAGACTATTTCCCAAATGGTAATTCGACCATTCAGAAGATGTTATAATCTACTTAAAGATCCCATGTTCTGAAATTACTGGTCAAGGTATTAAAGTTTGGAAGAAAATGAATAATGAAAGAAAAATCTCATCTCCATGAAAAGAGTATCATTTGGTATCACTAGGTAATGCTGAATCTAGTAACAGAATTTTAGGAAAATGCATTAGTTTAAAAAAAAAAAATAGGGGGACTTCCCTGGTGGCACAGTGGTTAGGAATCCACCTGCCAATGCAGGGGACATGGGTTCGAGCCTTGGTCCGGGAAGATCCCACATGCCGCAGAACAACTAAGCCTGTGCGCCACAACTACTGAGCCTGCACTCTAGAGCCTGTGAGCCACAACTACTGAAGCCCATGCTCCTAGAGCCCGTGCTCCACAACAGAGAGAAGCCACCGAAACGAGAAGCCATCGAAACGAGAAGCCTCTGCACGGCAATGAAGCGTAGCCCCTGCTCACTGCAACTAGGGAAAGCCCGTGCACAGCAACAAAGACCCAACACAGCCGAAAATAAATAAATTAATTCATTAAAACCTTAAGGATATTAAAAAAAAAAAAAGCTAAAAAGAAAATAGTACCTTCTCAGAGACTTTTTAATTTCAAATAAAAGTCATAAACTTTACATCAGCTGTATACCTTAAACTTATACAGTGCTATATGTCAATTACATAACAATAAAACTGGAAGAAAAACATCATAAACTTTAAACTATATTAAGCCACATTAAAAACATTTGACAAGGGCTGCCCTGGTGGCGCAGTGGTTGAGAGTCTGCCTGCCGATGCAGGGGACACGGGTTCGTGCCCCGGTCCGGGAAGATCCCACATGCCGCGGAGTGGCTGGGCCCGTGAGCCATGGCCGCTGAGCCTGCGCTTCCGGAGTCTGTGCTCCCCAACGGGAGAGGCCACAACAGTGAGAGGCCTGCGTACCGCAAAAAGCCAAAAACAAACAACAAAAAAAAAACATTTGACAAAAGCTATATATACACTAAAATAATGATGCAAAATAATGATGCATTTAAAATTTTTTTTTTAATAATTTCAGGACATATTTCTTCCCTAATACCTCTAAAATTTTTTCCCTGAAAGCAGGGTAATAATTCCTTTTCTGCTTATCTCATAGACATGCTATGAGAATTGTATATGAATCATAAAATTCATTTGTAAATTTTTTTTAAAGTTTCCTAATCATGAAATGTTTGTCGAATACAGAGCAAATGAATTAGTAAATCATTACACCTTCATTTCTTTAGTATAATACTTCTGAGTACCAAATACATAACACATACCAACATACTTTCCAAGGTCCATAAAAATTATTCTAAAAAAATATTTGTTTCCACTTTCATAATCAATAAAATTGCCCTAAACCTATTGTGTTGCTTTAAATAAACAGAAAGACAAGAACTAATCAAGTCAAAATCTAAGATGCCCACAGTGCCAGGAGACATGCAAAGCAATTCTCCCACTGCCAGCCCCAGACCCTGCTCCCAGACAAGGGAGGCTCTTAGGCCTTTCCTTTCCTATCCAACCACCAGGTTAGTCTTGGATTCAGAAACTGCCAACTTACCCCATTTTGTAGCATGCTGCCTGCACGCCTCTCTCTAATGACAGTCACCGCAGCAGGCCACATACTTATTTCAAACCTAGAATATAAGCCAATTTATTGTTCTTTGCTCATAGCAGTTCAGAAATAAACTGCGCATACGGGAATTGAATTTTGGTTAGGTAACTAATCAATTTTTCAATTTTAAAGGGTAAAGAAACACTTTTATGTTTCCCTTGCGAATCAAAAAAGTGAATGCAATGCCCCAATCTTTCCATAATTATTTCATCATCCAGGCTATAGTTTAGGTGATATTTCATTACAACAACAACAAAACATATGGTGGAAACAGAATGCCCAATAAAAACTGCTTTTTAAACGTTTCAAGGAAGAAAAAAGAGATCTTTATGATCAGGACTGGGCTACATAAAAACATGAGTAAAAAAAGATTCATAATTGTTTACTGGAAAACCTCTGCACTAATTCATTTTCAATTAACAAGTTAATTGGGAACATCTTGTGTACTCTGTGACTAAATGATATCATATATGTGAGGACTAAGTAGGTGAAACAACTTCAGGTTAAATATTTATTCAGATGACTCTTTCCTATTCAAACTTCCCAGCATCAAAAACACACTCAACCTTCAAGGCCTAGATCAACTTCACCTCTGCCAAGAAGGCTTTCCTGATTTACCTCCTTTGTAACAGAAAGTAATCTCTCCCATCTCTAAAGCCATTTATACTCCTCCTATGACACATATTTTAACTTTATGGTAGTTATATCTATAACCTGTCTGATCTTCCCTACTAGATTCTAATTTATCTGTGGACAGGGACCACATCTGACTCATATACCTATCTACCTATTTAATCTAATATAATGCCTTTACACGGTACATAATTATTCCCTAAATTTTTATTGAAATAACACAAAATTTTATAGATTCATTCACCTTCTTTAGACTATTATTTCAATGAAAATAAAATAGTATAAAGCAATTTAGAAATGCTTCCATTTTAAAATCAGTTTCACATGTACTCATGATTAATTATAAATTTCACTGAAAAAGTTAAAATTCAAAAATCAACATCCGCTTCACAAGAAACATTACAGTAATATGCTTCTTACGGGAGAAAAACTTCCAGAATATCCTTAAAACTATGAAACTAAGCCAACAGTAATTGATCCTGGTACTGTTTTCTGTTGCCTTTCAAGGGAAAAAAAAAAAAAAAAAATCAACCAAACAATAACTTACCTTCTGAATTGAAAGCTGCCTAGAGTCAATGAAAAAGATAGTTCAAATTATTTCAACTCTGAAAAAATCACAAACTAATGTAAAATATCAAAACATCACTAATTTGAAACTCGAAGTGTAGGAAAAAGTAAACTCCTATCTACCTTTCAGTTGTGAAGAATGGGAATAATGTCATCTGATCTTTTTCAAGGTAAATTCTTTATTTGATTTATATGATTTAAGTTAAAAGGTATATTAATTTGACCTAGATCAAGTTTGTCCTACTGAAAAATTTAATAAAATGCATATTGATGTTTTGCTTTTATGACATAAATTTTATGTTGTTGCAGTAACA
The DNA here is from genome assembly GCF_951394435.1 of Stenella coeruleoalba. Classification (NCBI taxonomy): domain Eukaryota; kingdom Metazoa; phylum Chordata; class Mammalia; order Artiodactyla; family Delphinidae; genus Stenella; species Stenella coeruleoalba. The sequence goes on along the minus strand of NC_137159.1, from coordinate 78,871,121 downwards.
GAAAAAGTCTCCATATTTGGCTATTCAAATCCAAGATTTAGAAAACAAAGTATTAGATGTGATATTAGAAGTTCCCTTCATTCGGATGCCCTCTTCATCATCGAAAGATAAAGAGAAGGCTCTCCACAAGGAGTCAGGCAACAATGGTCATGTAACATCCCGTCCTGAACTAGAAGCCATCTTTGTCCTTTACCTTATTTAAGAAATACTTTTGCAGCATAAACAGAAACATGGCCCACAGGTGGCCAGCCACTCTAAATCTTATTTGTGATATTAATTTTACTAAAAGCATATTATGCCTGGAGGACATTATGCCAGACACAAAAAGACAAATACTGTATAGTGAAATTCATAAAACAAAAAGTAAAATGGTGGTTGTCAGGGGCTGGGGTGAAAGAAAAATGGGGAGTTGTTATTGAATAGGTACAGAGTTTGTTTCCCGAGATAACAAGGGTTCTGGAAATTGAGTGCACAACAATGTGAATGTACTTAACACTACTGAACTGCACACTGAAAAATGGTTAAGATGGTAAATTTTTATGTATTTTACAATTTAAAAAAAATTTTTAATAAAATAAAAAGTATATCAAGGCCAAATGGTCCTAATGGTCCCTATGCTTAACACAGAGTCAAAAATATACAACGCCAAAGATATGATCCAGAAATACACTAAAGATATATATATATTCACTCTGAAGACGACTGTAGACCACAACTAGTATATTACCTTACTTTCAGTAAGAAAAGTCAGACAGGTTTCCTTTATAGATTGTTTCAGAAAGAATGCTTCTGAGTCCATTTTATTTGCTTTGCTACATCGACCCCTTGTGTTTTACAAATTTCTTCACATAACTACCATTCGTTCATCCAACAGTCATTAACCATCATTGCATTCACCAGTACATTCATAGCACCTGATTGTGAGATAATGTTAGTCTGGTCATAAAAAACAAAACAAAACAAAACAAAACAAAACGTGCCACGGGATACTAGCAGCCTCTAAAAACAAAAATATCCTCCAAATTTGTCACCCAAAGGCCTTCTAGTTTTGGGGGAGTGACAAAGACTTATCAATGAGGAGAAAAGGATGCAAAGCGTATTTACCCAATGAAAAATGAAAATGGGAAAATTCTTGGGGACCCTAGATTTTCTGTTGCATTACCAAGGGGGGTAGAGAGGCACCAAAGGGACAAAGGCCTGAGAAAAGCAGAAATGATGTAGGGTTAGCAAGGGAATAAAATACCAGGGACAAACACACGAGTTAAAGTATGCACAGTACAAACAGGGCCTGGGTCTGCGAGTCACAGGCAGGAAACTTCTGCCGGTTGGCTTGTCACACAATTTATCAGACTGTTTTGCAAGGTTTTTCTAAATGAAGGTGGGGTAAGTGCTTTTTACACTCTAGGATAATAGCACTTTCTGAATATGAGACTAGGTATGAGAATATGAAACGACTATAGACAGACCTAATATTAGGTTGACATCATATTCTATTTAAACAACTGGTGACTTAAAAGTTTTCACTCAGCCACTTCTTATTTTCAGCCTTAATGATATGTCACATAAATTACTGTGGAACTAAAGGTAGTGAATGGTCAGAAGTCAGTCAGCAAATAATACAAATAATCGCCAACTCAGAAAAGAAAATGGAAACGTCTAAGACACACTTTCATAGTTCACACAAGCACAGCCCATCTGTATATTATAGCACGCTTTTCACAGTCAAAATTTCAATCATCAAATAATCTAAACTTAGATATTCACAAGGAAACAAACTGCCAAGTTACTATAGAAACAGTTTTTCAAGGATGATGAAAAGAATGAGGTGTTCTGGATACTCTATTTCCATCAACAGAGGTTTGCTACTTATACTATAAAATGCTTTAAATATTGCAATACACCAAAATACGCTAAATATAATTCAATCTTTCCTTGCCAATTCTGGAGGCGATCCAGGAATATAGATATTAGGATCAATTTTCACTGTCTAGTAATAAATATATGTGTCAAAGAACTTCATGAGTGACAGATACTGAATGACAGAGTTTATTTCCATATATTAAAAGTAAATGAAGTCTAAATGCAATGTGGTATCCTAGATCAGATACTGCAACAGAAAAAGGATATTAGGAGAAACACTCCTTAAATCCAAATAAATACGTAGTTTAGTTAATAGTAACATATGGTCAGTTCTGCAATGTTTTCAAAATGCAAACTTGTTCCAATAAATTAATATATTATGGAACAACGTCAGCATAACAAATTTCACATTTGCTGATGCCCAATTCCATCCACAAGAAACATTAGGTGAACGCAGAAAACTGCGCTCAGCTGAACCAAGCCATGTCAGCTCACGTGTGCATGCACACACACTCCCCAGACATCCAGCAGCAGCCTCAGTTCCCAGAATGTATCAGGAGCCACTCCAGTCCACATCTGGGGCTACAACTTTGTACTGGAATTCTAATCACCCCCCTCCTCCACTTCCCAATAACACACAAATTGCAACTGTTTCCAACACTCACTTCCATAAGCAGTCTTTTTCAGGTCTTTGTCAAGGTAAAGTGACATATTTTAGTACTTACGTGTTTCTTAATCATTTAATATATGTTAAACTATACTACGATTGTTACTACATTCCTAACTTTGTTCCACTAACCCTATTCTCCCCATAAGCCCTGTGGTTCTCACTGCAGTATTTTGCATAGTGCAGTGATTTTTAGGAACGCATATGTCACGTTATATGCAGGACTATTCCAGCAGTAATTCTTAGTTTTGACAAATGTGCTAAGATTATGTAAGAAGGAAGAGGAAGCTAGGCGAGGGGGGTACAGGAGCTTTCTGTATTATCTTTGCAACTTTTCCATAACTATAAAAATATTCCAATAAGTTTAAAATAATAATTATATAACATATATAAGGCCAAGGCCTTAGCATGGGATTCTGCATTAATAATAATTCCTAATGCTTAAGTAGCAGTGACTTGGTGCCAAGCACCATTCGCAGTGTTTTATATACATTAACTCGGTCATTCTCACAATGCTATGAAGTAAGTGCTATAATCATCCCCATTTTACAGGTGAGAAGACTGAGGTGCAGTTAGAAAACGTGTCCAAGATCACAAATCTAGGCAACTTGGCTCTAGCTAGTCAATGTTTTTATCCCTCTGCTATATTATTTCAACAGACAACTGTTCTGAATACAACCTTTTAAACTAGCCTGCTTTCATCACTCTGGAAAGGCTTTCCAATAAAACAAAAGACATAAATGAAAACTCTAAACTTTCTAAAACATGCTATAAGCATCAAAAATACTAAAAGTCAAAAAATATAGTTCTCTTTCTTTCACCAAAAAAAACCCTCTATTACCACAAGTTGTCAAAGTTAACAAAGATGGTAAGAAATGTCACCTTTGTACTTTAAAACTAAAAGAGTCAAATAGAATATAAAATGTAAACGTTTTACAGCAATGACAAACTAAGGATAGGTAGCTAACAAAAAGATGTATCACCTATGACAGATAATATAATTTCAAAGTTTTATACAACTTGGTCACATTTCATCAATGTCAAATACGATTATTTAAGAATGACAATATAAAACACTAAAATAACACAAACCAAAGTTTCCCAGCAATCATAATCATAAAATTTGGTTCAATTAAAATAGTTAATCAAACTTCCATTAAAAGCCAAGGCACACATATATATGGAATCTAAAAAAAAGAATGGTTCTGAAGAACCTAGTGGCAGCACAGGAATAAAGACGCAGACGTAGAGAATGGACTTGAGGACATGGGGAGGGGGAAGGGTAAGCTCGGACAAAGTGAGAGAATGTCATGGACATATATACACTACCAAATGTAGAATAGATAGCTAATGGGAAGCAGCCGCATAGTACGGGGAGGTCAGCTCAGGGCTTTGTGACCACCTACAGGGGTGGGATAGGGAGGGTGGAAGGGATACGCAAGAGGGAGGAGATATGGGGATATATGTATATGTATAGCTGATTCACTTCGTTATAAAGCAGAAACTAACACACCATCGTAAAGCAATTATACTCCAATAAAGATGTTAAAAAAAAATGCCAAGGTAAACATTCTGCCACTGGCATCTCAAAACAGAGTAGGTGAAAGGTCAACTATTTGGCTGACCTAAGCTAGGAAGAAAATAAAACAGGAAAGGAGGATTTAAAGTGAGGGTAAGAGAGGAAAGACAGTCTCTTCAATAAGTGGTGTTGGGAAAACTGGACAGCTACATGTAAAAGAATGAAATTAGAACACTTCCTAACACCATACACAAAAATAAACTCAAAATGGACTAGAGACCTAAATGTAAGACCAGACACTATCAAACTCTTAGAGGAAAACATAGGAAGAACACTCTTTAACATAAATCACAGCAAGATCTTTTTTGTTCCACCTCCTAGAGTAATGGAAATAAAAATAAACAAATGGGATCTAATGAAACTTAAAAGCTTTTGCAAAGCAAAGGAAAGTACAAACAAGATGAAAAGACAACCCTCAAAATGGGAGGAAATATATGCAAACGAATCAACGGACAAAGACTCTCCAAAATATATAAACAGCTCATGCAGCTCAATATTAAAAAACAAACAACCCAATCCAAAAATGGGCAGAAGACCTAAATAGGCATTTCTCCAAAGAAGACATACAGATGGCCAACAAACACATGAAAAGCTGCTCAACATCACTAATTATTAGAGAAATGCAAATCAAAACTACAGTGAGGTATCAGCTCACAGCAGTTAGAATAGGCATCATCAGAAAATCTACAAACAACAAATGCTGGAGAGGGTGTGGAGAAAAAGGAACCCTCTTGCACTGTTGGTGGGAATGTAAACTGATACAGCCACTATGGAGAACAGTATGGAGGTTCCTTTAAAAACTAAAAATAGAACTACCATATGACTCAGCAATCCCAATACTGGGCATATACCCAGAGAAAACCATAATTCAAAAAGACACATGCACCCCAGTGTTCACTGCAGCACTATTTACAACAGCCAGGTCATGGAAGCAACCTAAATTTGCCCATCGACAGACAAATGGATAAAGAAGAAATGGTACATATATACAATGGAATATTACTCAGCCATAAAAAGGAACAAAATTGGGTCATTTGTAGAGACGTGGATGGACCTAGAGACTGTCATACAGAGTGAAGTAAGTCAGAAAGAGAAAAACAAATATCGTATATTAACACATATATGTGGAACCTAGAAAAATGGTACAGATGAACTGGTTTGCAGGGCAGAAATAGAGACACAGATGTAGAGAACAAATGTATGGACGCCAAGGTGGGAAAGCAGGGGGGGATGAATTGGGAGATTGGGATTGACATGTAGACACTGATGTGTATAAAATGGATAATTTTATATTTATAATGGATAATTCAAAAATAAATAAATAAAAATAAAGTGACGGTAAAATTCTAAATGGCCAAGGAAGATAGATAAACTGGAGGAGACAAGTCACGTGAAGATCCAGGAGGACACACCCAGCGGGAGCACACTAACCTTGAAAAGCCCTAAGGGGGCGGGGAGGGAAGGCCTGGCATGCTCATGGGACTGCCAGTTGGCAGAGTGGAGAGAGCAGGGCCCTGTACCGAGTGTCCCAACAGCAAGCTGAAGGCAGTGGGGAGCTACGCGGTCATTCTGCGTTTGGGAGCCGTCCATTTAGAGCTTAGTGACTTGTTTCTAATCAATTCAACAGATCATGAAAAAGTCATTATTACTTGAAAAATACAAGCTGGCGGGCTGAAGAGAAGATAAAGCAGGATGAAATACAGGTTCTACCACTGAGCAATCTATACACTCACAGAAAAACAAGGCATGCGCACAGAAAGTTCTACAGCTGTCCGAGGCAGTAAACAAGGAAGTGGCAAGACCATTTCAGGAGCTGGCAAACATTGTAACCGAGGAGAAGAAGAGAGGAAGCAAAAAAGGCTGCAGATTTAGAGTCATTTCAACTCACCTCTTCCTCAGTTTGAAAGCATGATGCTGCAAGCAGGAACTTCTGTTCCTGTGTAAACCATACCTGATGACTCCTGCTGAAGAGGAACTGTGTTCACTCATTTCTAGACCCCTACCATAGCGCCAGGCATGCAGAAGGGGCTCAGTCAAACAGTGAGGGGTGTTTACATTCCAACAATCAGACACTTTGTGTCCGTCTGACCCAAAGTTTCCAAGTGATTTGAAAATGAATAGCAAGTACTCAAAAAATGTATTTCCTAAAAAAGGGAAATAAGTCCTACGATTGTATCTTATGGATCTCCACATCCATTAGAGTAAAACTTTGAATAGGGTAGAAGAGTACAGGCTTCACCTATGGGCTAAAATAGCAATTGAATCTTTAAGGCGGTGGGAACCTTGGAGAAACATGACCTGGACACCTGCCTTGTTAATAAGTGAAAGCATATTCTGTTGCAATCTCTGCAGGACATCTTTTCATCTCTTTCGTAAATGGGCGTAAAATGGACCTAATTTATCCAGTTAGCAAACAAGTTTAGAGAACCACTGCACAAACACCTGGGCCCTGAGGATCCAAAACTCAGGAAGAGATGGCCTCCATCTTGAAGTTAGTGAGTTTAAGGCTGGGTGTTTATTAAAGAAGAGAACAAGGGGGAGAAAGGCAGTAAGAAAAATGACTGACTATAATACAAAATAAAAAGTGCTATACTGCAAGAATGAACAAAGAATTATGAGAATATAGGGAAAGGAATAATTACTGAAGACCTCATAGAAGAGGCTATGCCTGAAACGTAACTGTGGTTTCGCTTTGCAGTCACATAAAAGACATTGCTATTAAAATCTATTGTTCTTTCTCAGTCTTTCTAACTATAGCAAAAATATAATTAATGTGAAAGACTTTCTTGAGAAACAAAGATTAACAAAAAAATAAATCTATATTTTCTCAATATATTTAAAATGATTATAACCTAAGGACTCACAAGAAATCAGTCTTTTCCAAGTTTGTCTAAGCAACACATCCCACAAGAAAGATTAGAAATAACATCTAATTACCCTCTGCTGCAATGATATACCCAAAGTATTTACTGCCATTTAAATCAGTTATGACAGCCACCATAAAGGAACTATAGATAGGGCTTTCAAAGGTAACATATAGCACTGGGCATTGTAAAACTATTCTAAAAACCAATTCTGAAATTTCAGGTTAAAATCAAACGTTTATCTAAGCAATCATCAGAAGACAATGCAAATAAATGAGTTCAAATCTAAGGAGAAACTACCTTTAGAAAAAACGTTAAGACAGTGGCCCTTTTCTCTATACTAACAATGTACAGTAGAAAAGGTCATTTCCATTCAGATTAGATCTATTTTGCGAATAGGCAGAAAATAAATGACTTAATTGTTAAATATTTATAAATACATATTTATAGACTGCATTTACTTATCAGTATTCAGATCTAAAAGAAACTGCTTGAAAGGTATATCCCAAGCTTTTTCTTTTTGCTCACTTTTATCATAACAAAGAATTACATTTTAGTACTAACAGTAATGCAAAATAGGGAGTTTATAACTTCTATTTTTAGAGCTTACTGACTTACAACTCTAAATAAAAATAGGTTCAAATCCTGGCTGCACTTACATAAAGTTTAATATGCTATTAAGCCTCTGTAAATCTCAGCTTTCTATAATAACAGAGATAATACCAAAAGTGTTGGGAGACCGGATGTAAGTATGTGCCAAATGCATAGTAATTACTGTATAAATGCTGGTCATTATCGTCAACAGCTAAGCCTACAACTATGCAGGGGAGGTGCAGAGGAGGAATGAGGAAGCCACATGATCCCCAGTTCCCTTCCCATATCACTGTAAGTTGCCAGTAGCTAGAGTCTGTAACAATGATTTCAGTCAGAGCCGTCATAATCCCTTACAGTGTATTTTATAGTTTACAAGCAGATTTCATACAGATCAATTCACCTATTACTAAAGGTATGCAACATGAGTAAGCAAGACAGGGACTCTCAACTCTTTTTAAGACTGGGCAAACAAATTCAGAAAGGATGCAATTAATGACTGAGCCACATTTACTAGTGGGCTAGTTTACCAGATATAAAAGGTCTCACAAATGGACATATTCTTCCCTTCTGCCTCTATGGGGTCAGACAGAAGCAAGGTATGCTACTCCCAGGTGGCATTCAGGCCTGGGGCTGATGACCTGCCCATCTCCAGGCTACACACTGAGGCAAACACAGCTGAATCTGGAACAACAGGGAGGATAAGGGTGTCAACCCTCCATGCAGTCAAAAACCCCTACATAACTTATAGTCAGCCCTCCATGCACGTGGATCCTCTGTACACACAGCTCCACATCCTCAGATTCGGCCAACTGAGGACCATGTCGTTTTGTAGTATTTACTACTGAAAAAAGTCCATGTGTGAGTGGAACTGCACAGTTTGAACCCGTGTTGTTCAAGGGTCAAATGTATATTCTCTTTTCTTCATTCTCAGGAAGTGATGTTCTGGCCTTTGGAAGCCCACCAGATGGTACAACAGGGTCTTAATGGTCCCACTGGTCTTAAGAGTCTATGTCACAACCCAATTATCAAAAAGCCTTCAACTGAGATAAGGAGCATTAGTATAATGGGAAAGAGGTACTTTGATTTCCCATCTGTCTTTGTGCCTCTGGAATTTCATAGGGAGAAAAGGTTGTTGAGAAAAGCAGGATCCCAAGACATTCCTGGGTTCCCTGGACCTACAACCTAATATTGTCAGAACTACACTTCAATTTCTAAAAGATACAACTAATTCAAACAGACACTGTTATCCTAAAAACTGTTCTTAACCATAAAACAGTATATATTGAGTACATAGCCATAAAGCTAGGAGACTTTCTTTTCTTTTTTTTTTTTTTAGTAGCAGAAGACTTTCAAAAAAAAAAGCAAAGTTCACATTCCGTACGTTACAGTAATCCTATTATGCTAGACATATTTTGGTTTGGCCTCAGGATCACGTAAAAATAAGTTAGAAATAATTTTATAATCAGAAAAAAAAGTTTAAATTGTTTACATTTTAAAATTTAAGATGTTTAGCATGAAACAAAAATTGTTACTTAGCAAAAAGGTAAAATTCAGTGAACATAGTACATACCAAGCTTCAGGGAGCAAAACGGAATATTCATGTGGAGAAGTGGTCTCTGGGAAATTGGAGAGAATCACGAGGCGATGAGGAAGCAGGTCAGATCCATGGTAAGTGAACAGAATTTCCAGGGCTTGTACATTACTTTCCTGTACAGAAGGCAAGGGCAAGTTTCTAACGTGAACCTTAGAAATAAAGGAGTGATTTTGTATGACAACATTCAAAACCTTAAAATTAACTTTTTTATGCAGTTCTGATATGAAGTGTTTTGAAAGATTCCTGATTTTTCCAGGTCTGTATCACTTTTCTCAACCTAATGCTCTAAAAATTATTTTTAGAACTCAGAATAATGAATAAAAAAATTTTAACATGATTCTATTTTCTCTACATTTATTAATATAGTACAACACAGAAAGGAAATGTAATGATATAGGCATGCAATAACATTAACTGCATGGCTCAAAGACTTAGAAAGTGTTAATAACCATAATTGTTTTATTTACAAAAAAGAAATTACCCGAGCATAAGTTCTTGCTGAGAGAACAATATTCTGATTTCTGAACTTCTTAAAGAATTCAGCATCATATCTCTGTTCAGATGCATGAGGCACTCTGAGGATTTCCTGAGGGGAAACAGTGATTTAATGGAAAGGCTTTTAAATATGGGTGACAAGAAAATATTAAAAACCATTACAACTCTGCCTACCTAAATAAATAAGGCCTGAATTAATTAAACTCTCAACTGTTAACTAAAGTAATACATCTGTATTCTTGTCTTTATTTGGAAAATGGCTATATTTATAAATGCTGTTAATTGAAAAAAAAATCCAGAAGTAAATGAAATAGGCAGTAAAATTACAGTAGGACAAGCAAAATCCACCACCTGGTAAAAACGAATAAGCAACAGTTATACATGGCTATGTACGATGGGCACCTGTCACATCTGTGTGAGAACTTTAGATTAACTTTACTGCTGCTGGAATGATCTATGTAAATTGCAGATTGAACCATTCATTCTTTAATCAGATATTTATTAGGTGTCAATAATGTGCAAGGGGCACTGTGATAGGCAGTGGTGATACAATGAACAATAATACAGCTTCCCTGCTCTCCAAGTAGCTCAAAATCTAGTAGGGAAGACGAACAAGCAATAAGAACAGGTAAAGGGAAACACATAGGAAGTGATGTTTACTGAGTCCCTACTATGCGCCAATACCAAAAGCCACGGTGTGACCACAGAAGGGAGGCTGAGAGAGATGGAGGAAGTAAACTGCAAATGAAGTCAAATTTCAAAGGTGGGAAATTTATACTAAATCCTGGGTAACGTAAGCTATGAGGGTCATGTGAAAAAGCAATCTAAACTATGTCTATTTTATGAAATGCTTCTCACGCCTTTAACAATACCTAAATCTCATGGTACAGAGTGCTACTGAAATGCCCAACATGGGATATTCGTGTGTGTGGTCCCGAAGAAACAATTTTGAAGTATGCTTCAAGTTCAAGTGACTAACTCTGGCCATAATTAGGATCAAAGTTTAACCAACCAAATTCAAACCACTAACAAATCATTAAAATTAAACAAGTCAGAAATAGTCATATTAGGATTATTAAAACCCAGTGTATACTGAATTTGGTACTATAGACGGCTATATGCCATAAGCTAAAGTTTAAATGTCAAATAAAAGTAAATGAAAAGGATCATAAACCTAGGAAACACAGATTCTCAGAGACGGCTAACGCACTTCTACTCCCTAGACGAACAAAGCAACTTCTGGACTTTCATGAACCTCTAAATTTTACCAAAACTGATGTATAAGAGAACCTGCTTCTATACAAAATGAACTTTTCCCACATAAATAGTTCTAAAGACCAAGAATATCAGATATGAAGGCAGCCTTAGCATTTATAATGACAGATCAAATGAACATAATTGATTTGATTAAAACTACTCCTGGGCTTCCCTGGTGGCACAGTGGTTGAGAGTCCGCCTGCCGACGCAGGGGACGCGGGTTCGTGCCCCGGTCCGGGAAGATCCCACATGCCGCAGAGAGGCTGGGCCGTGAGTCATGGCCGCTGAGCCTGCACGTCTGGAGCCTGTCCTCCGCAGCAGGAGAGGCCACAACAGTGAGAGGCCTGTGTACCGCAAAAATAAAACAAACAAACAAACAAACAAACAAAAAACTACTCCTTACCTCATATGTTGCGAGTCGATCTAAGTAGGTTAATAATTTCAGTCTACAACGGCAAAGTTCCTTTTGTTCCAGTGTTAACCTGTTTTGAACAACTGTATTAGGCCACTTATATTTACCTACAAGCACATTTCTCTAAGATCTAAAATAGAATAAAAATGATCAATATTCCATTAAGCCTCAAATTCATGGAACAGTACACAAAAGCACAAGGGTAAAACAATACTAAATGCATTTGATTTAACTTGCCAAAATAATGTACAGCAATTGTCACTAGTAAAGAACACACTTAGATTACTAGGTATTTTTAAGAAATTACAAACGAACAGTAATAAATCATTTACTTTGAAAAGTTCACTAATTTAAGTAGTTCTTGTCTCTTCCTGAGCTCCTTCTCCTTTTTCTTCTCGGCAGGCTCTTCATCAGGTGGGGAAAGCTCCTCGTAGGAGATACCGTCAATGTCCATTTCACCAAGTAGTGTAAATCTGTGAGAAAAAAAGAAAACCCAAATCTGTGTATTTTTTTAAATTTCATATAGTGAAGTACCTTCTCCTACTTTGATTTTATTACCTTGGTTGCTGCAGAAACAGAAACAAGCAATTATTTGAAAGAAAGCTTTTGCTATTTATTATAAGCAAAGCGATTCTTTCATTTATGTCCACAGGATGGGCAAAAAGTCATCAGTAATCATCACATGTAGAAACTCTGAATATCAAGAAAATGAAAACTGCTTACGAAAACATGGGAGGTTATAGTCACCCAATGTGAAACAGCCTACGAAGAAAACGTTGCCCAGAGTTGACAATGTGAATCACTTCTATTTAAGGTTTTAAAATGGTAATGAATGTCAGTCTCATTTAAATTACTTATCAAATACACTATCACATTTATATCCCCCCAAAAGTTCCAAATGTTTGATGAACAGCAGCTCTTCTCAAATAACTTTATTACTGTTATTTACTGACATTTGTAGGGTGCTTAAAAGTTTATGAGGTGACTCCCTCTTGTGAGAGCACCGGAATCACAACAAACTGCTGAACGATCATCAACAGAAAGACACTGGAACTCACCAAAAACCCCACATCCAAAGACAAAGGAGAAGCCACAATGAGATGGTAGGAGGGGCACAATCACAATAAAATCAAATCCCAAGACCACTGGGTGGGTGACTCACAAACTGGAGAACAATTATACCACAGAACTCCACCCACTGGAGTGAAGGTTCTGAGCCCCTCCCAGGGTCAGGCTTCCCACCCTGGGGGTCTGGCAATAGGAGGGGGAATTCCTAGAGAATCAGACTTTGAAGGCTAGCCGGATTTGATTGCAGGACTTCAACAGGACTGGGGGAAACAGAGACTCCACTCTTAGAGGGCACACACAAAGTAGTGTGCGCATCGGGACCCAGGGGAAGGAGCAGTGACCCCGTAAGAGACTGCCTGCTAGTATTGGAGGGTCTCCTGCAGAGGCAGGGGGTGGCTGTGTCTCACCATGAGGACAAGGACACTGGCAGCAGAAGTTCTGGGAAGTACTCCTTAGCGTGAGCCCTCCCAGAGTCCGCCATTAGCACCACCAAAGAGCCTGGGAAGGCTCCAGTGCTGGGTCGCCTCAGGCCAAACAACCAACAGGGAGGGAACCCAGCCCAACCCATCAGCAGACAAGCAGATTAAAGTTTTACTGAGCTCTGCCCACCAGAGCAACACCCAGCTCTACCAACCACCAGTCCCTCCCATCAGGAAACTTGCACAAGCCTCTTAGATAGCCTCATCCACCAGAGGGCAGATAGCAGAAGCAAGAAGAACTACAATCCTGCAGCCTGTGGAACAAAAACCACATTCACAGAAAGATAGACAAGATGAAAAAGCAGAGGTCTATGTACCAGATGAAGGAACAAAATAAAACCCTAGAAAAACAACTAGATGAAGTGGAGATAGGCAACCTTCCAGAAAAAGAATTCAGAATAATGATAGTGAAGATAATCTAGGACCTAGGAAAAAGAATGGAGGCAAAGATTGAGAAGATGAAAGAAATGTTTAACAAAGACCTAGAAGAATTAAAGAACAAACAAACAGAGATGAACAATACAATAACTGAAATGAAAACTACACTAGAAGGAATCAACAGCAGAATAACTGAGGCAGAAGAACGGATAAGTGAGCTGGAAGACAGAATGGTGGAATTCACTGCTGCGGAACAGAATAAAGAAAAAAGAATGAAAAGAAATGAAGACAGTCTAAGAGACATCTGGGACAACATTAAACGCAACAACAATCGTATTATAGGGGTCCCAGAAGGAGAAGAGAGAGAGAAAGGACACGAGAAAATATTTGAAGAGATTATAGTCGAAAACTTCCCTAACATGGGAAAGGAAACAGCCACCCAAGTCCAGGAACCACAGAGGGTCCCAGGCAGGATAAACCCAAGGAGAAACATGCCGAGACACATAGTAATCAAACTGGCAAAAATTAAAGGCAAAGAAAAATTATTGAAAGCAGCAAGGGAAAAACGACAAATAACATACGAGGGAACTCCAATAAGGTTAACAGCTGACTTCTCAGCAGAAACTCTACAAGCCAGAAGGGAGTGGCATGACATATTTAAATTGATGAAAGGGAAGAAGCTACAACCAAGATTACTCTACCTGGCAAGGATCTCATTCAGGTTTGATGGAGAAATCAAAAGCTTTACAGACAAGCAAAAGATAACAGCACCAGTACCACCAAATCAGCTCTACAACAAATGCTGAAGGAACTTCGCTAAGTGGGAAACACAAGAGAAGAAAAGTACCTACAAAAACAAACCCATAACAATTAAGAAAATGGTAATAGGAACATACTTATCGATAATTACCTTAAATGTGAATGGATTAAATGCTCCAACCAAAAGACACAGACTGGCTGAATGGATACAAAAACAAGACCCATATACATGCTGTCTACAAGAGACCCACTTCAGGCATAGGGACACATACAGACTGAAAGTCAGGGGATGGAAAAAGATATTCCATGCAAATGGAAATCAAAAGAAAGTTGGAGTAGCAATACTCATATCAGATAAAATAGACTTTAAAATAAAGACTATCACAAGAGACAAAGAAGGACACTACATAATGATCAAGGGATCAATCCAAGAAGAAGATATAACAATTATAAATATATATGCACCCAACATAGGAGCACCTCAATACATAAGGCAACTGCTAACAGCTCTAAAAGAGGAAATCGACAGTAACACAATAATAGTGGGGGACTTTAACACCTCACTTACACCAATGGACAGATCTTCCAAACAGAAAATTAATAAGGAAACACAACCTTTAAATGACACAACAGACCAGATAGATTTAATTGATATTTATACGACATTCCATCCAAAAAGAGCAGATTACACTTTCTTCTCAAGTGCACACAGAACATTCTCCAGGATAGATCACCTCTCGGGTCACAGATCAAGCCTCAGTAAATTTAAGAAAACTGAAATCACATCAAGCATCCTTTCCTACCACAATGCTATGAGATTAGAAATCAATTACAGGGAAAAAAACGTAAACACAAACACACGGAGGCTAAACAATACCTTACTAAATAATCAAGAGATCATTGAAGAAATCAAGAGGAAATCCCAAAATACCTAGAGACAAATGACAATGAAAACACGACGATCCAAAACCTATGGGATGCAGCAAAAGCAGTTCTAAGAGGGAAGTTTATAGAAATACAATCCTACCTCAAGAAACAACAAACATCTCAAATAAACAACCTAACCTTACACCTAAAGGAACTAGAGAAAGAAGAACAAACAAAACCCAAAGTTAGTAGAAGGAAAGAAATCATAAAGATCAGAGCAGAAATAAATGAAATAGAAACAAAGAAGACAATAGCAAAAATCAATAAAACTAAAAGCTGGTTCTTTGAGAAGGTAAACAAAATTGATAAACCTTTAGCCAGACTCATCAAGAAAAAAGAGGGAGACGACTCAAATCCATAAAATTAGAAATGAAAAAGGAGAAGTTACAACAGACACCAGAGAAATACAAAGCATCCTAAGAGACTACTACAAGCAACTCTATGCCAATAAAATGGACAACCTGGAAGAAATGGAAAAATTGTTAGAAAGGTATAACCTTCCAAGACTGAACCAGGAAGAAACAGAAAATATGAGCAGAACAATCACAAGCACTGAAATTGAGACTGTGATTAAAAATCTTCCAACAAACAAAAGCCCAGGACCAGATGGCTTCACAGGTGAATTCTATCAAACATTTAGAGAAGAACTAAACAGCTATCCTTCTCATACTCTTCCAAAATATAGCAGAGGGAGGAACACTCCCAAACTCATTCTAGGAGGCCACCATCACCCTGATACCAAAACCAGACAAAGATACTACAAAAAAAGAAAATTACAGACCAATATCACCGATGAATACAGATGCAAAAATCCTCAACAAAATACTAGCAAACAGAAACCAACAACACATTAAAAGGATCATATACCATGATCAAGTGGGATTTATCCCAGGGATGCAAGGATTCTTCAATATATGCAAATCAATCATTGTGATACACCATATTAACAAACTGAAGAATAAAAACCATATGATCATCTCAATAGATGCAGAAAAAGCTTTTGACAAAATTCAACACGAATTTATGACAAAAACCCTCCAGAAAGTGGGCATAGAGGGAACCTACCTCAACATAATAAAGGCCATATATGACAAACCCACAGCAAACATCATTCTCAGTAGTGAAAAACTGAAATCATTTCCTCTAAGATCAGGAAGAAGACAAGCATGTCCACTCTCACCACTATTATTCAACATAGTTTTGGAAGTCCTAGCCAAGGCAATCAGAGAAGAAAAAGAAATAAAAGGAATACATATTGGAAAAGAAGTAAAACTGTCACTGTTTGCACATGACATGATACTATACATAGAGAATCCTAAAGATGCCACCAGAAAACTACTAGAGCTAATCAATGAATCTGGTAAAGTTGCAGGATACAAAATTAATGGACAGAAATCTCTTGCATTCCTATACACTAATGATGAAAAATCTGAAAGAGAAATTAAGGAAACAGTCCCATTTACCATTGCAACAAAAAGAATACCTAGGAATAAACCTACCTAGGGAGACAAAAGACCTGTATGCAGAAAACTATAAGACACTGATGAAAGAAATTAGAGATGATACAAACAAATGGAGAGATATACCATGTTCTTGGATTGGAAGAATCAATATTGTGAAAATGACTCTACTACCCAAAGCAATCTACAGATTCAGTGCAATCCCTAATAAATTACCAATGGCATTTTTTTCAGAACTAGAACAAAAAATCTTAAAATTTGTATGGAGACACAAAAGACCCCAAACAGCCAAAGCGGTCTTGAGGGAAAGAAATGGAGCAGGAGGAATCAGACTCCCTGACTTCAGACTATACTACAAAGCTACAGTAATCAAGACAATATGGTACTGGCACAAAAACAGAAATACAGATCAATGGAACAGGATAGAAAGCCCAGAGATAAACCCACGCACCTATGCTCAACTAATCTATGACAAAGGAGGCAAAGATATACAACGGAGAAAAGACAATCTCTTCAATAAGTGGTACTGGGAAAACTGGACAGCTACATGTAAAAGAATGAAATTAGAACACTCCCTAACACCATACACAAAAATAAACTCAAAATGGATTAGAGACCTAAATGTAAGACCAGACACTATAAAACTCTTACAGGAAAACATAGGAAGAACACTCTTTAACATAAATCACAGCAAGATCTTTTTTGATCCACCTCCTAGAGCAATGGAAATAAAAACAAAAACAAACAAATGAGACCTAATGAAACTTAAAAGCTTTTGCAAAGCAAAGGAAACTAAAAACAAGACGAAAAGACAGCCCTCAGAATGGGAGAAAATATTTGCAAATGAAGCAACTTACAAAGGATTAATCTCCAAAATATATAAACAGCTCATGCAGCTCAATATTAAAAAAACAAACAACCCAATCCAAAAATGGGCAGAAGACCTAAATAGGCATTTCTCCAAAGAAGATATACAGATGGCCAAGAAGCACATGAAAAGCTGCTCAACATTACTAATTATTAGAGAAATGCAAATCAAAAGTACAATGAGGTATCACCTCACACCAGTTAGAATGGGCATCATCAGAAAATCTACAAACAACAAATGCTGGAGAGGGTGTGGAAAAAAGCGAACCCTCTTGCACTGTTGGTAGGAATGTAAATTGATACAGCCACTATGGAGGTTCCTTAAAAAACTAAAAATAGAACTACCATGTGACCCAGCAATCCCACTACTGGGCATATACCCAGAGAAAACCATAATTCAGAAGGACACATGCACCCCAATGTTCACTGCAGCACTATTTACAATAGCCAGGACATGGAAGCAACCGAAATGCCCATCGACAGACGAATGGATAAAGAAGACGTCAGCCATAAAAAGGAACGAAGTTGGGTCATTTGTAGAGACGTGGATGGACCTAGAGACTGTCATACAGAGTGAAGAAAGTCAGAAAGAGAAAAACAAATATCGTATATTAACACATATATTTGGAACCTAGAAAAACGGTACAGATGAACCGGTTTGCAGGGCAGAAATTGAGACACAGATGTAGAGAACAAACGTATGGACACCAAGCAGGGAAGGTGGCGGGGGGTTGTGGTGGTGGTGGGATGAATTGGGAGATTGGGATTGATATGTAGACACTAATATGTATAAAATGGATAACTAATAAGAACCTGCTGTTTAAAAAAATAAATAAAATAAAATTCAAAAAAAAAGTTTATGAGATGCTTTCACAAGACGTATAACTTAATCAAGGTAATTCTCTGAAGAAGGACACAGTGCTACACATAAAGTAAGTGAACGAAGCTCAGACTTGCCTACGGTGGTTCAATTCACCGGTCAGCGCACCTGGGCGCACGCCGTCTTAACCGCACAGCTTAGAAACGGCCAGCGTTCAATAAATGTTTGTAGAATTTGCTCTTTCCTTAGCATCAAGCTATCATATGTAAACGTATTTAACTTAAAGGAAAGAAAACTGACCTCAGATAAAAAAGCATTAATCAAAGGCAACTGCTTCATTGCAGAATAACCTAAATAAAGAAAAGTTTACCCTTTCCAATGTCTCAGCTTAAAAGTTTTCATAAAGTCACCTTTACTTCTATCCACATCTTTCCAGAACCAACCTGCCATCATCTGCTCCTTTCCCTATGGCTAGAAGAGCCTCCAGGTCTGTGCCTTTTAATCCATATTGAAGCAGTTCTTTTGCAGCATCTACATTTTCAGGAACTCTTTCCAAGCACTCATGAAGAACCCAGGATCGTTTCTTTATTTTACTCTGGATATAGAGAAAATTTAAAAACAGAGGCATTAAAGAAACCATGATATCTGAGAGCACCTGAAAACTGCCTTCTAGAATTATAAAGCTATACGTAAGAGAGTAGAGCTACCTGAAACCTTGGCCACAAGCAGCTGCTAGAGCATCTCAACATTAAAGAGCTACTTTCCTAACAGTGCCTAGGACTGGGTAGAGGGCATGTGATTCCAACTGCTTTCTTTCTTCGTCTAATGAAACACACTGAAACACAAAGTTCAGTACTCTTTTTTGGAAACATAAAAAGCTCTTTCCAAACTTTTTAGTTGCTCTTTAGTTTGCGCTTGGGCTATATAGAATAGTAGAAAATAAAGAAGTAAGGCAAGATTTATCTTCTTGTAACAAACATGTTTAATTTTGAAACAAAACTAATGAGGCATACATAGTACATTAAGGTTTTGTATTTACTTGACCATGAGATGTACTCCAAAGCACAGATGATAATTTAATCATAAAAAGTCATGGTATGTTGTTCCTTGGAAAGACGAAGGGCCCATATGTACTTCCCTCCCAACAGCTTCCTCTGACTCCATTCAAAATTCCTGACTTGCCCTCTTCCTAGAAAGAGCCCTTGTGGATCCAAATTTAGGGTAAAATCTGATTCATACCCTACACATTCCTTCATATCAATTCTTTCCTGAAATGTCTCTGAACTCACATCCCCTTCTCCACATCTATGGCCTCTGTATCAGTCCATGTCATTGACACGTAACAACTGGGACAGTGCAGGAGTCTCTTGCCTTTGGCAAGGTTTCCCACCTGATCCCAAAGCAATGTATCTTTCTAATCAATATGCCCCAATGTTCACCATCATGGAATCTCAGATCCAACAGACTGGTTTCCTTACAGAGCCATTCACCCAGGAAATATTTACTGAGTACTTTTTGTGTGCCAAGAAAATAGAGCAATGAATAAGCCAGGTTTAGTCACTGGCCTCATGAGTCATGCTCATTTTCTTTTAATTTGCTCACACCACTTGTCCCATTAAGAATGCCTTCCTCTCTTCTAGCTCTACTCTGAATCCTTTCAAATCCCTGCCCAAAACATCTTCACTATATGAAGACTTCCATAACCAGAGTCTATAATGATTGCTACCTTCACTGGGTTCCCACAGCATTTGTCCGCAATCTTCTTGTATGGTCATTTCTATAATGAAGGCATAAAGCTTGTCTTCTCGGTAAGATTATAAGCTCCCTAAAAGCGAAGGCCATATTTATGCCACTCCTGTACCCCTTTCATTCCTGGCATAGTGCTTTTACTCTTCACTGCCTATTTATTTTGCTGAATTAAGTATTTCCCCCAATAAAAAATGTACATAATTTGTCTCTCCTAACATTTGTCAGCTCCTTCAGAGACCAAATCTGCTTTCTATTGTGTTACAGAAAAGGCCGTTAAGTGGATATACATGAACTCATGAGCTCACTGTCCTGAGTCACAAAAGAAAGAAAGATAATATAGGTTTGCTGTTCTGATATTCTAAAGAAAATACAAGCAACTTTGTCTTCTTCCTTTATTTCATGATCTTTCATGCTCTCTCAACTCTGATATCTTGCTTGTATTAACAGTTCATCTTCCCGTTGGGTTGAAGCATCAGCTTCTTACACACAACTTTTTCAGATTACGTTTTTATTTATTTTTAATTACTCATGTACATGAATTTTTAGGGAAAACAACTACCATGAAAATTTCCCAACACTTCTTAGAATATTCCTAAATGAAAAGGTATTTGCCTTCCTAAATGTCACATGAGAAGTCAGCACCTTCTAAAAATAGGTATGAGTCCAACTACTTCCTTACAAAGGTGCCAATGATTCAAATAAACAGCCAACGTAGTAACTCTAACTGTGGCAGCACATAGCAGGAAGGATTTAACTGTAGGATTTAAGCAAAAAGGGGGTATTTGGCAAGTTTGATATGACAGTTATCTATTTATTGCCTCTCAGCCTCAAAAGCACTCTTCAGAGCCAGCTATGGGATAAAGAGCCTTTCCCATTTGCGGCTGACACGATATTAAGCTTTGTCAACAGAGGGCGCTGCAGGCCACTGCAGAGGAAGAGGCTCTGGTCTCTAGTCCACGTGTGCGCTGGTTCTTGCTCCTGTCTTGGCAATGCCCACAGGCGACACCTGGTGGTGCTTACTTCCCCTCCCCCCTCCTTTGGAAGACAACATCCCACTTAGTGTCAGCTGCACTCCCATGGACAGATTCCTCCCCAGCGAATCCTCCCAGACACCTGAAGGGGAAGCTCCCTAAACTAGGCTTGCCTACACTCCAGGGGGAATATTTTCTTTTCAGTCCTGGCCACGGTTCCTTATCTACCAGCCTTCATGCTGGTGGGGGGCTCCCTACTTACCAGCACCTGGGGTTTTCCGACCCCCCAACCTCAGTTCACGGCCACCCTAGCCACAGGCATCCAGCTGGCCCATCCATCCCACCTTTCCCTGCCCGCCAGCCTTGGCTACTGTGGACCAGCCGTGGCCTCAGGCATTCCAGCGAACTGCTCGTCCGTCCAATGTGCTGCGACCACTCCTTGTCCCATGAAGCCTGAATCCCAGCCCAGGGGGAGCCCTCCCTTCCGAGTCTGTTCTCTCCTTGGGTACATGCCGTTCAGCCCCAGGGTATTCCTTAGAGTTCTCTTTGCCCTCATATAGTAAATCTCTTGTTGCTAGAAAATATTAATTCTCCATATTAAAACTGTTCCTGTTCAAATTACTGTGTGGTCCCTGGCTTCTGACAGGACCCTGACTGATGGAGGTGAACAGAGGTTAACTGAGGTAGACGAAGGGAAAGGATTAGGCCAAGACCAGGCAGTTGGCTGGTTTATCAGTGAATATTTGGTCACATGTCTTCTGCACCAACGTCTAGCTGCAGGGCCGACAGAACCTGATAAGATAATTTTTCAAGGTAGAATAAAACACTTCATATAGAAAAGTCAGCAGTGAAAAGTACTCCAACATGAAGCCCTACAGCCAAAAGTTTTTCCATAAGTTTGAATTTTACTGCATGTTCCTCAAAATCTTAAACATACCAAGTAATTCTGAATTGAAGCAATGTTGACAGCTGACTTCCTCCACTGCCTCTGATACACCAGGTCAGTATCCAGGCCGTAGGTCTGAGCCAGAGACAAGGCTTCTTCATACTCTTCACTTTCGATCTTTGGACAAGGAAATGGAACACGAATGTGACATTACCGAGCAGTCTGCGTGTCAAAATGATGACAGAATGAACGATGATAGCGTAGGTCACTCCTAACCACCTTCATGTGCACTGCGGCCCCAGAAGCTCACGAACATGACAAGGGGCGGATTGATCAAGTATTTCTTTTAAGCGCTTTAACAGAAAGATGGGAAACAGAGGTGAAATACCCATGGTTATAAAGTAAAATGGCAAAACCAGGACCAGCAGGGCGGCCTGACTCCTCCTCCAGGACTCCGCTTGTGACAGTGCAGCACAGACACGTGGAATACTCAGTGTTGATCAAATCTGCTTCCCAAGCAAACCCCAGACTAGAAAGCAAGTCTGCAGTTCTTCCCTCATCTGCTGCAGTCTGAGGAGAGGGCTGTACTTCAACACAGAGGAAGTGAGAGCTGAAGGCCACACGAAGTGGAGCGAAAACCTGGGCGGAGCCAGGCGGACAATCGGTCCACACGAACTCACCTCCCACCCACGGCTCTGACTGTGACTGCGCAGGCGCAAAGACCAGCATTATTCTCAGCAGCTTTACCATACTGACACAGCTAAGATGTCAACGATAATAACAATCCCTCTTTAAATTTCTTCCTTTATTAAAAAAAAAGTTTTTTCTCAATAGAGGCAAATCACATCTGATGCTGTGACCATGGATAGTAAGGGGACACCCTCACCTTCCTCTGGTAGAGCTCCTCTGGGGTCGTAGACCGCAGGCTCACCAGGCGGTAGTTCTTAGTAATGGTTCGCGGGCGTTTCCGGGCTGGTGCGAAGCGCTCCATCTCGGTCACTAAGTACAAGCCCTGTTTTATATAACCAAAGTAGCGAGCCTTGGCAGATGTTTCCTGATCGGAATCCGAATCCTCTTCTCCTTCACCTTCTTCTCCCGCCCTCGTCTCCAAACGAGATCGTTTGGGGGCAAGTTTAATCTCGCACTGAATTGAAAAAGGAGATGTTAAGTGAATAGTGAGGAACTAAAGATAAGTTTTTAGAGCTAATGAGAAAAATATTTTTAATTCTACTCTGGTTTGACTCATTACATCAGCCGTAAGAATGGAATTCAAAGAAACCCAACAACAAATGCTATATATTTACATCAATAGCTCCAGAAATAAGCACAGAAGTTATTGGCTCCAAATCTCTAAAACTAAAGCCTGTTTTAATAACAGGTCATTAATACGGTCTTGTAAAATATATACCTGGTAATTACTTTAGGGAAATAAAGGAGTTGAGAATGTTAATTTCTTTCTTTTTGATATTTTTGTACCTGCTGTGAAAAGACGATTTTTTCCATCTATTTAGCAACATGAACCTGAAGGTATTTATTTGCTTTATCAAGCATAGCTCCCCAGCTTTTAAACAATGTCTTCACAAAGTTCTGAGTCTGAAGGCTGCCTGTTAACGATAACTTTCATTCCAGACCTAACACAGCTGCCTTCGATTTTAAGCCCTGGTTCTCTTTAAAGCACATCTTTAGACTCGGTACCAAACTTAAGGGGAGAAGACATTTGTCAGTCTGCACTGAAGTGAAGGCTATTGAAGGCCATTACCTTGAAACACTTAAAATAATTTTAAATGACCAAAACATAACTTTAAAATATTAGCCTCTTTTCAAAATTTTTGTCATGATAAACAAGTTTTTCTTAATAAAAGAACCAAAAGTTTTAAGCTGTCATATTTCATAGGAATAGGTTAAAGACTGCATTTCTTAGGTAGTGATATTATTTATATTTTTAAGATAACTAATCCAGGAAAAAGAAAAAAGCTATCATGTCAATGAGGAAGAAATGCTTTAAAGAGAGCAAAATGACTCTAAATGTTCTTCATTCTTATACAAATGCACTTTTTTAAATTGTCTAAACAATAGATCTTTTTTATACTGCACTCAAGTTCTGATTCCAATAACAAATTTTTCTTTTTAAAGACAAGATTAAACAATGGGATAACCAAAATTAAAATCAGATATTTAGGTTTTGGGGGTAATAAATGTTTACTCTCAAACACACTGATTGCTTTAAAAGAGAAAGCATTACCTCCAAAATCAAAAATCCCCCATCATGGGTAGCAGTGACTTGAGGGGATGGTTCAAACCATTCACAGGATTTTCCCAGTAAATTCTTCAAAGTTTTCACCGACGAAACAGTCAAAGCACCAGAGCAGCGAGCCAAAATCACTGCACTGTTCACCCACCAATTTACATCTATCAGTGGGTAAAAGGACTCTTTATCTAATGGGGGGGAAAGTAAATCAATACAAATCCATCCATCAATGTGGTTTAAATACAACACACTTAGTCCAATAATCAATTTTAAAACCATGTGAGTCCTAAAGGTATGACAAATAATAAGAAAAATTAAAATGTAAGTCACCACTCAGATTTTTACTCAAGTAGAAGATACAAAATGGTAATTTATTTAATGAACATCTGAATGCCAACAATTTGCCGAAGTCCAAAGTTCTAAGGATGCAGAGGTAAATATATTAAGGTCTTTCTGCTCAAAAAATGAAAAATATTCAGAGATATGTCACCATTTTCAACATATAAAAAAAAGGTAGGTGTGTACTGAGAAATGGCAGACTCAGGAAGAACTCTGACCTTCCTCTGGAGCAGGTCCTAAGATCCTCATGTGAGAGGTACCTTTTTTTATATCTGGAGGAAAGGAGCATCCTTATCTCCAAAGACGGAGGGAAGCCAAGAAAAATGGAAACAAACAGGCCTTGCTAAGTTCCTCCCAGTTTACTACCCTTAGCTCAGACCCTTTTGTCTCTCATGTCTTTCTACAACTTTCCACTCTTCACCCAACCTAGTATAAAACTGATCAGGTGTAACTGTTCCTCAGGTCTTCATTTCCTTATGAAGGCTCCTGTGTCCCTAAAACATATTAAGTAAACGTGTATGTTTTTTCTTTTTGTTGGTCCAATTTACTGGGTCTCAGCTGGAGAATCTAGTAGGGTAGTAGGAAAAAGAACTTTTTCCTCCTCTATACTTGCAACTAATCAGAAAGAGGAAAACATATTCAAGACCAGTAAGGAATTGCAGGGGTTGGGGGAGGGTGGATAGAACTGAACTGTGGTTCACCAAATTGAGGCATTCAAAAGGAAATGGCATGATATTTTCTATAATTTTATTGCCCTTTTATACCACTTGTTCCACTAAGGATCTGACGAGGTTTAAAGGTAATACATACAAAGTACACCATAAATTTTAAAATATATGTAAACATTTGACTAAGGAGATAGAGATTTTAAAATAGGAGGTCAATGGAATTCCCTGGCAGTTCCGCAGTTAGGACTGGGCACTTTCACTGCCGTGGGCACAAGTTCGATCCCTGGTTGAGGAACGAAGATCCCAGAAGCCGCGCAGCACAGCCAAATTAAAAATAAAATAAAATAGGAGGTTAACTCCATGAGAATAACTCATTATTTTAATTAAAAAACAAAAACCATTAAAACTCAACATTTTCTTCTGATTTACGCCTAAAGCAATCTATATAAATAAGGAATTCCAAGAAAACATGAAAAGCAGTGTTCCTAGGCTTACAGCTTAATGTAATGCGGGATGGAAAGGAGCAAATCATTTAAATATGCAGCCAACCTTCTAATTTGACAAATTATATTTTTTCTCAGAAATGTTTTTCTGAATGAGTATTTCGGATGATTATTTAACAAAAGCGAATACGTGAACATGACACGTGATATTAACAAATCAATACTTTCAGGGTCTTTAAATGTGAATTAGAAGCATAATTTAACAAAGATTTTGAACCTTGTAACTATCACTAATTTCATAGGAGATACTTAAAAATTCAGCAGTGTTTAACTTGGGGAGTTTCACCTGAAGAAAAAGGAACCAATTACTCAAAGTAACTCTTAATATTTTAATTTTTGTTTTTAATTTTAATCTACCAATTAAATAATCACTATTGCTTTTAATTAAATGTAAATACTGGGTTTCTTTTCTATTTATAAAAGTAATACATGCTCACCGCTAAAAAAAAAAAAATGCTTATATATGGAGATGTATGAAAAGAAAGAGAAGGTCCCTCCAACCTCTCATTACCTACCAACTACCACACTGGCGCCCCGGCCCCAAAGATAACCACTCAGAGTCTACCCTTTGAGGAATCCCTTTCTGCTATCCCCTCCATGCTCATTTACAAAGTAGCACACTTACGAGCTTTGAACTCAGTGTGCCAACTCCACGCTGGCCTGTGGAGGGAGAGCCATGCTGCATGCCACAGGCTCCGCCTCAGCCTTGGGAAAACTCAAAATATTAACACCTGACGGTCAGAAAGCTGGATCTGTTGCCTTGTCCCCGTGCTATGAAATCTTGGTGCTCCTTCCAAAGTGAAGCAGAAGTTATCTACAGACTTTTTTATATGTAGGGTAGCCGAATATGCCACCCCAAAAGGTGCCACTGTGGCATAATGATTATTTTGGGCTAGAGGCCACTGAGAAGAAGCAGACACAAGAAAAGCTCCCTGCCCTCTACCTATTTGCATAAAAGTAGGACATAAATTTACAAAGTTGTTCCCCTCTCTGCTCTCTACCACGAAGGACAAGAGTTCATCACTGGAGACAAATTTAGACCCTTATGAGCCCAGAGATAGCAGCGAAGGAATCTACACAACTCACTACTGCTTATCTTCCATTACTTTCCCCACATACTTGCCTTCCCACAATTTGCCACTCCTAGAAACTCCAACTGCTTTTCCTTTGTCTTGTCACTTCCCTAAAAATTGACTGTTTCTTTGTTTAGATGCTGTATAAGCACAATTTCCAACCATCCCTCGGAGTTACTCATCCCTGGGTACCCCCGTGTATAAACTCAGTGTACATGCTAATAAACTTCTGCTTGCTTTTCTCTTATTAATCTGTCTTTTGTCAATCTAATTTTACAGATCCCCAGCCAGAGAACTTAGGATAGTAGAAAGAAAAGGAGTTTTCCCTCCCCTATATATATCATACCATCTAAAAAGCACCTTTATTAAACAACACGAGTCTCTTAAGGTTTTAATCATCATACATCATAAAACTCACCTTTGATTTTTTTTCTCTTCTCAGTAGAGAGTCTCCAATCAGGATTAAGGTCATCATAGCCTGGCTGAATTTGAAAAACAGGACATAAATTCTTGGATCAACAAGGTAAGAAAATTATGAGAACATCACCAAGAACTTTGGATTTTTTTTTTTAACAAAACACAGAAATGTTGCTTTCCTTTCATCTCTTAGTTACACCTAGTTGAAATCTATTCCTCTCCAAGATCTTGAAAAGCAATTGTTCTTATACCTAAGATGTGCATGTGCAAGTACTGTGACTCAATTTAATGAAGAAAGTAGCGTGAATAAGAACCGCGATGGCAAGCATACAATCCATACAAATGAAAGCAGGACACACTAACAATTCTGCACGCGCACACACACACACACGCACACACGCACACACGCACAACTGCACACTGGGAGAACAGCCATGCTGTTGTGAATGAAACACCAGCTTGGATGTAAGAGCTACCCTGCCGCTCGTAAGGCAAGCAACCCTCCAGGTCTCAGTTCCCACAGCTCTGAGGCTGGACTCCACAACTTCCGTGTCATCCCCAGTTCTAACTTTCTATGACTGAAAACCTATTGTATTAAGTCAAAAAATATAACCATGCAATCCTCAAATTCAATACATTCACAGTCTAATCTCATGGCAACACAATGCCCTGCCCACCTTTGTGAACGTCAGGACACACCACGATCTCTCAAGCATCACAAAACAACAGAGATTAAGCCACTGCCAGACATTTCCCAGGCCCACGTTAACTCCATAACCTCCAGAATCACAATAGTATGGGGGGAAAAAACAACAAAATATCAGTTGGGGGTTATCTGAAATCTTAAGCCTAAAAAAAGTGATGCTGTACTTATGTCAAAATGTGCTTTTTCACCTTATGCAACAGAATATGCATATATGTTTTATTACCAAGTTATCAGTTTATACATTACGGTATTAAAACTGATATTTCTTTCCATACCCTGAGAGAACTTTCTGCTCTCCACTACTATAAGTCGCCCAGAGCAGACCCTGGGAACAGAAGATATAATTCGTTAACTCTGTCAGAAAAAAGTTGCCATAAAAGGCTATTTATATACTAGGCAAAGAAATGGATTGTCCTTAAGTATAAAAAATTAAGTTTCAAAAAATTAGAATAAGGTACGTATTACTGAAAATAATCAACTAAATTAAAATCTTATTTGACCATTACAAGGCACCTTAGAAGTTTCAGTAGCTCCGAACCACCAGCTGCACCTCCACCAACAGCACCAGAGGCGTGCCAGCATTTGTTTACGTGATGCCATGTGTGCCCCCCCACGTACACTCTGGAGTACACAAGGAAAGTACGGGATAACACTTTAAAACTTTAAGCCCCACAAACAACAACAATTATGATTCAGCCTTGGGTAAATTTAAGGACGTCTAGATTACAAAGAAATTTAACAAGAACTCTTGAGAAAAGAATGTAAAAAGAAGTCCTCTCATTGGCATAAGCACTTTGAGAATTCAAAGTGTGCTTGTCTTCATCCAAGTCAACGATGAGCAAGAGGACCATGAACAAGCGGTACTAGTCTAGTAGAGCCAATCTCCACACTCTGGGACTAGACTGTTCCATGTAGATTGCTTAAATAATGGGTATCTCTTGTGAAACCAATTTTAAACCCAAGGTGAAGATTTGTTCCTCTGTATTCAGGACTGTTAGTCATCCTTGTACTCCCACGTCTATCAGTGCCCACCCCTGTCACAGTAGTAAAATGCTGAATGAGGGAATGAACTAATTAATCCTTTGAATCACTGAGCTCTAAGTAGAATGTCTAAGCTATAGAAAAATTAGTTGACATAGTACAAATATTCCTACACCTTCTCAAAAGTGTGGTTTCTTCTGCTATTTGGTCAATGAATACTGTGCACTTACACTATGAAAGAAAAAAGAAAAAAAAATCAGACATTATATGCCCTCTACTCAAGCACACAGATGGCTGAGAAATGGGTACAACTAACTATAACCAAAGGTCAAATTCGATAACTGCCCAAAAAAGAGGTATAGATAGAAGTGCTAAGGGTCTTCAAAGGATCAGGAGATCATTTTGGATATGGGCTTGAGAAAGATGAAGGGAGTTCAAGAGGATCAAAGAAAGCCTGATGGTGTTATATATGTTTATGGCTGGATAAGACCTGGATGTGGAAAATGGGTGGAGGACAACGTTCCAGTGGGAGACCACAGTGTGCACAGAAGGACACAGGTAGGGAAAGACTAAGCTTATTCAGGAAAAAAAAGTAGGCCAGGGGCTTCCCTGATGGCACAGTGGTTGAGAGTCTGCCTGCCGATGCAGGGGACGCGGGTTCGTGCCCTGGTCTGGGAAGATCCCACATGACGCGGAGCGGCTGGGCCTGTGAGCCATGGCCGCTGAGCCTGCGCGTCTGGAGCCTGTGCTCCGCGACGGGAGAGGCCACAACAGTGAGAGGCCCGTGTACCGGGGGGGGAAAAAAAAAATGTAGGCCAAAGTACGGGACTACAACGCATCATATTCTAATTATATGCATTTTTGTTTGTTTTAGGGTTTGGGGGGGGAGGAGAGGATTAATGAAATCTTTTTTTTTCATTGTGGTGAAATTAACATAAAAGTAACCATTTTTAAATGAATAATTCAGTGGTATTGAGTACATTCACAATGTCTGCCACCTCCATCTAGTTCCAAAACATTTTTACCCCTTCAAAATAAAGCTTAGGCATTAAGCAGTTACCCCCTTTCCCCTTTCCCCAGCCACAGCCACCACCAATGTGCCCTCAATCTCTGTGGATTTACCTATTCTGGGTATTTTGTACAAATGAATTCAAACCACCTTTTGTGTCTGGCTTCTTTCACTTATCATAATGTTCTCAAGGGCCATCCGAGTTGTGGCATGGATTGGTAGTTCGTTCCTTTTTTATGGCTGCATAATATTCTATCGCAAGTATATACCACAATTTGTCCATCCTTCTGTTAGCAGACATTTGGGTTGTTTCACAGCAGCCGTATGTGAATGTACTTGTTTGACTACCTGTTTTAAATTCTTTGGGGTATATACCTGTCTGTACTTTTGTCTTAGAAGTACACAGCAATTCAGTCTATATATCTGAACTAAGCGTTCAACTTCACAATATGTGGGAGTTTGATGAAATTATCTGTACAGTATATTTAAGAAAGAAGCCCAAACAAAATCCCAAACTTACCTCTGCCTCAGGCAGAGGTGGCCTGCCAGACCAGCAACCTGACAGCTTGTCCCTTGCTGCTTTCTATACTGACATTCCCACTGCTCCCCTTATACTATTCAAACTGGCGCCAACTTACCACCCTTCAGAGCCAAGGACTCTGTGAGGAGAACCATGATCTGGCTGTGCTTTATGACATCTGATTCAAACGCTGCAGGCTGCTACTTTGAAGACAGGATCACCAAGCTCCCAAGACCCCCACGAAAGCGGGGGGTGGGGGGTACTCAGTCCCAGTACTATGTTGATATATCCTGAGCAGCAGCCTCCATGCCACTCCTCTCTGCATGACGTGCTACCGTATGTCTGAAAACAGCCTCAGGGGCCCTCACTTTACAGGGCAGCAGTAGCCTAGAGGAGGATGTCCTAAGGATACAGTTACAGATTTTGTTCAGAGAGGCTATTATGGCTAAAGCACACAGCTTACATCTGTTTTCTTCAGATTTAAGGATTTTATTTGCTGACTCTTCTTTTTCTTTTTTTACAGCTGGAAGCTAAATATAACAAAGACCTTGTTGCCAACAGCATAAAATAAACCTTTAAATGTTTATTCATTCCACAAACATTTATTATTAGTATCTAATACACCAAGTCCTTTGTTAGCTCTCAGGGAAGAAATGTATATTCAATTCAGTGCCTCCTCTCAAAGAGCTGACAGTCTAGTGAAGTTGTGAAAACACCTGTGGTTTAGATCACTATTAATGACATGAACTGTTATCTTCCCATTTATCCTTCACTGATTCATCCACTTAACAAAATTAGGCCAGTACCTACTATGTGTCAAAGAGAAAATACAATCAAATGGAAAAGGTTAGTTTTGTGTCTACTACATCCAAGTAAGTACAGATAAGCAATAAAGCTTCTTCAGAGAACAATTAAGGCCAAAAATGAGATGTAAATATATAAGCATAACATACGGGAAATGTTTGAAATGAAAATCAGTTTGGCAATTTTACTATATATTCCAAACATGAACAAAACTTAATACAGATTTCTAGCCAGATGGATTTTCATATTGATAATGAAAGCCAAAGTATTTAATCAACTAAAAACTGGATAGAAGTAAATCAGAATGGGCACTTGCAAACTATCTTTAATCATTAGATTCTACAGAGAAAATACTCACTCAAACAAAGCATATTATGAGAACTAATAAAGTAGCGTATTGCTTGAAGAAAGGCCCAGATGAGCTGAGTTCACAATTTGGTAAAAGACTCTAAGTCTGTTTAGTGCAACAGAAACATTAGCTTTTTTCTCAGGCAATGTTTAAGGTAAAGTTATAAGCTAACTATACACTATATATTATATACTCTATTTTAAACTAATTGGCTTTCCGTTCATTCCCCAGAGTAGCCACAAAGAAATCCAAAGCCTGTCCTACCTGGCTGACCCAAGGTCACTTGATTAAACTGGACAAATGAGAAAAGAGCAGCTGTTTTAAGTGTTTTTCAGCTGTTTAAGAGTTCTTCAGTGATTTTCAGCCAGTGATGAATACGCAAAGCGACACCATACATTTGGTAGGTGACAATATTATACCTCTCGCTTATGAATATTTTCACATTCCCAGTGTCTCTACATAATGAACTGCACAACTCCAGGTGTCATTCGTATAAACCACACAGGCGATCTCTCCCTGTTTTCCATTAACATCTTAACTAGTACCCAATCTGCCCACTTGAAGTCAGTATTTCTAAATATAAGCACTGTAAGAAGATTCTCTGGAAAAAAGTCTTGACCTACGAAGTCAGAGGACCTGAGTCAAAATGGAACATTGATTCTAACATTTAGTGATCTAAGTTAATTTCTTTTAGCACTACTCCCATCTCTTAAAACGAGTATAAAAACATTTTTTACTTAACAGGGTTTTTTGTGAAGTAAATGAGAGAGATGAAAATTGCTGTTGATAGCCAAGCCTTACTATACAAACGCTACTTATTCCCAACAATCCCCCTCCCCAAAACCACCAACTGAAGTAGGCACCATTCCTCTGAGCTTATCTTCTCATAATATTAACATGTTATTTTATTAATGTGTTTATAATTTCCCTTGCAAGACTATGAATGTCCTAAGGGCAAGGACTGTGACTTACTGCATTTTCTACTGTAGTACTTGGTAGAGATTCAAATACCTGAACTTTATTATTTTACGATAATTATTCTGAATAAAGTAACAACCTACCCTTGATAGCACTGTTACATGCAAGCTTTATAACATTTACTCTAATGCACTATTACTTTTATTTAAGTATAGTTTATGTACAATATTATATGTTACGGGTGTACAACATAGTGGTTCACAATTTTTAAAGGTTATACTCCACTTATAGTTATTATAAAATACTGGCTATATTCCCTGCGTTGTACAATATATCCTTGTAGCTTATTTCATACATAATAGCTTGTACCTCTTAATCCCCTACACATATCTTGCCCCTCCCCTCTTCCTTCTCACTACTAGTTTGTTCTCTACAGCTGACTAGTACACTAGATTTTAATTACTCTCTTCATACATTAAAGTCAAATCTAAAATGTCCAAATATCCAATGTGATTCATCCCCGGAATATAGGTGAAAGGCTCAAACAAAGTATGGTTGTTCAAACTTCTTTTGCTGGACAAGGAGTTACCACCCTCACCTCATGTCACCACATCATAAGTACTGTGATATGATATCTATCATAAAGTTAAGGGTTCACCAATGACAGACTTTCTCAATTACCTATTCTAGTATCTGGTACACACTAATTAGCTCAAGAGTTCAACACATCTGAGAGGGCGGAAGAAATCCGTGTTACATTCGCAGAGAAAAAGAATTTGTCTCCGTTCTTTTGAACGTCACATCAAATAAAGCCTAATAAAAAACCTAACAAACAGGGTTTTTCCCACCTTTTTTAAAGTGTATTTATTTTCTTACATGGTCATGGAAAGAGCGTGGACATCAGAGCCAGAGAGCTATGAAATCAAATCTCAGTTCTCCTACTGACTTGCTGAAAAACCCTAAGACAAAATTAGTGCTCAGTAAATAATAATAGAGGTTATTATTAGAGTAAATTTTATAAAAGCTGCAAGACTATGTGTACCTGTACCTCAACCCTACTGAGCTTTATACGCCTAGACTAAGTGTATCAAAAGAAAGCAGAGCATTCTGTGAAAACGATGAAGGCTCACAGGAGTTTGTTTATGATGCAATGAAGTTCACAAAGTAAAACAGAAAGGGTTGGACCAAAGTAGCGAGCAGGAGAGGAGGGCTCAGGGCGCAGGTACAAAGCAGCGGAACGACCAGACTAGAAAAGATGGCAGGTTAAGTGAAGGAGCTTTTGCATTGTGATCACAACCTTTGAACAGATAAAATTAAATGCCCTCCCTGTTCTCAACTCTGGGCAAAAATTTATTTTGAGGCTATCACTGGCAGGGGTCTCAGAGGGCCAAGTCTGTCCTATCCAGCTAGTTTTTCCAGGTGCTGAGCAGCAGCAGGAAAGGGAGGGGTTGGCAGCCACCGGCCTGTGATGGGATGTGCTCTGGAATGAGGATGTGCCGAGCAGCCTTGGTGATGGCAACCAGGTCCGTGGTTTTCAGCTCTGTGAGCCCCAAATCCCGTTTTTTTCCAGTTTACTCAAGCATTCAAGGGAGATAATTTATACCAACCAAATCAGAAGAAACTGATAGGTAAGCCCAAAAAGGTGTAAATTATAATAAAAGATACAACTAGCTTGAGGAGTTGTATCATCATACAGTCTGTCTGCAGACTGTAGGGTGGGGGGGAGCGCTGAATCAGAGCCACAGACGTAAGGTGGAAACTCTTTGAGGTACAACCGAAAAATCAGGCTTCAGCAATTCCTGAGGAACTGCCTTCTAAACTCGCAGCATATTTCTGTTCAAAAGACTCTCCCTAAGACAACACTAGAGACAAATTTCTGGCCTGAACTCATGTCCTCCCACCGTGCATCTCTGTTGCCATTTCCAAATTCCCTTCCTTTCTTGTCACATTACCTTTCTCATGGCCTATTCCAAATGACTGAGATATTTACATTTACTCATTCCTGAGTTTCAAGATTTTTTAACAATTTTTGTGTTTTTAATAGAATCATTATAAAAACCCAATGAATAACATTCATGGGCTAAAGAGTAATGAATTATAATGAAACTGATTGGCAACTAACGATAAAAATGTCTAACCAGTTAAAAATTCAAGTATATGCCAATAAGGACTACAAGAGATGCAGGTTATCTTTGCATGTAAAAAAAAAAAAGGTACCCATAATTTCAGAAAATGAAACAGCATACTAATGAATTTTTTAATAGTCCTTGTGCTATATGTACAACATTCTAGGACACTCACAAGATGAAATATTAAGTGTGCTTCAGAACTTGATCAATATTTCTATTCCAAATGACTAATATTCAAAGTGTTCACCTTTTAAGAAAAAACTTGCTCAAATGTAAAATCTCCCATATATAACAGAACATCAGGGTCTTCCCAAATAACAAAAGCTAAGTCTCTTCACACTACACATTGATAGCCATGAAGAATGCACGGTACCTTCTGGATCAATGATCTGATGACCCTAGCTGAATACATTAAAAAGCAGTTTTGAGAGCTGGTCCACTCCACTTCTAGAGTGAAGATATAAGTCAACTTAGCTCTCATTTCAGAGGAGACAGAAAGAATGTCCCTCTACTTGGCTACTGAGGTTGATAACTGAGGAGGATCTCTTTCTTCTATTTAGAACAAATCTAGATCCAGTAAGTAAGACAGAGTAGCAGAGATGTGGAGACCAAATTAAATTCAACACGGTGAGGAACTGGGCGGGGGGAAGGCGGGGGGA
Source organism: Stenella coeruleoalba (assembly GCF_951394435.1). NCBI lineage: Eukaryota > Metazoa > Chordata > Mammalia > Artiodactyla > Delphinidae > Stenella > Stenella coeruleoalba. Next base: position 78,836,112 of record NC_137159.1, on the reverse strand, counting down.
GGGAATCTTCCTACAATTGTGTCTAAGAGAAAAAATTAAAGAACAGCAAAAACAAATAAATTTAAGTCTGTGAAAAGAGTACGAAAATGTAGAGCCCCTTTCTCTTTTCCTCTATTCTGAGAAATAAAACACTGTTTGCTTATTAAGAATTCTTTTATAGTGCAGTTTGATGAAATGAAATTCAAAACAATGCTAATAAAAAGACCCTGATCCAGTCAGACCTTGCAGGGAATATGCTCCTTTCTTAGAATCACAGAAGTACCCACCAGAGCTGGTGACAGGATACTCTACAGGGAAGGGGAACGGGGATGTGAGGGAAGAAGAACTAACACTCAAAGTGCTGGCCGGCAAAATCATCTTCAGAGCAGTGAAAGATTTATAACATAAGCTGTATCTAACTGAGAAGATTTTTCTTAAATCTTCACTCTATCACAACGTGTGGCATTAAACGAGCATTATACCTTACCTGCCCATCCTGATTTTAGATTACAATAGACATTGATACTATCCGTCACTAAACAACTCAATTGTTTAATTCTCAAACGCTGTTATTTCCAGACACTAAAAAAATGAACAGTTCTATCTTTCTCTGTATCTTCTCTGTCTACCTTTTGAGTAAAGAGACGATAACTCCCTTCAACCTTACGGAAGCCCAGGATTACTAGCACTGCAAGATTTGGAAAGAAGTCTAATCTTTTTACGATATTGACCCTTCAAATCTTTGATATTAGTCAACTTTTGCTGAAAACTTAACATCTCCATTCTGTATTTTTGCAATGAGAAAGGGGGAAATGCAGAGATCAAAGGACAGAGGACACTCAGGATACAGAGTGTCCTGCTCTACAAATTAGTATCAGCACAGAGTGCTACTCTGTTCTTCACTTGTCCTACTACACTGATAATAGTATAATTTAAGTAAAGAATAGGACAGCTTTGGAATGATGAGAATAAATAATAGCTGTGAGCTACATTTTAAAACATAAAATATCATCAAAATGAAATTAGTATTGTCAGTACTCACCCTTAAGAGAGAATCACTCTAGGAATAATCATAACCAAGAGACACACCTGCTCATTTTGATTCCACTCCCCTTGCTGCTTCAGAGATGGAATGGCCCAGATGCTTAGTTTTCCTGAGAAGTGAACGGCTGCAAGGAGGGTCCCGTCTGGAGAAAGTCTCATCTTAAAGATCCCATCCTAGACAATAATTATATTACATTAATGTCAGAGCAAGAGACTTGTAGCCAAATAGAAATAATTTTCAGAATTAACGCTCTTTAGGGGTGCCGTATCGTAAATGATCTCTCATAACTAAGGATTCTGACAGCTTCGTAACACTATAAATGTGCTCTGGAATATAAAAAACAGGACTCTTGCCCTTAAGGAGTTTTTTTTAAATCTACTTTATAGTGTCATGATTTACATATAACCCAAAACCCAAATATGTGAGCATTATAAAAATATTCCTTTATATCACACATAGTTTACCATGAGTTCTCAATATCTTTCATGAGTGGATGTTGACAAAATTATGAATTTCTTGAATTTTGGGTACACCCCTTTACAAGAACCTTTAAAAGATTCTCTGCGAACACAATGCCTGGAATATTCTATACCATGGACAGGCCACAAATTCATGCTATGAAAAAGAAGGAAACGGAGAGGGAGAAAGAGAGATGAAGGAAAAGAGGATCCAAATGGTGATGGGAATAAAAGACCGACTAGAGGAAAATGCATTCTTTAATTTAAGAAATCCATTAAATGTGTAAGGTATTCCAGACCTGCTGGCAAATTATTCAATTTAAGGATTCTAAGTGTTGCCACAGAACAGAGACATTTTGTACCACACTGATTTTACGTGGCCAACGCCGGGCACACAGAGAAAGACTTGCCTGCCCAGTTCTACTTGTCCAGATAATCTCTCAGTCCTTTCCCATGAGGGTACCAGGTTTGCTCAGTTACCACAAGAGAAACCATCCGAGCAGAGATGTTACCTGCCTACCAACTACAACAGAACCAGGAGAACTGAAAAAACACTAACTAAAGACCTATTTCCCATTCAAGCATTTATTAAGAACAGGGTCTAAGGTAGTTTCCCCACAAAAAACAAAAGAGACCAGAAAATGGCAGTCCACAACCGTATTTCTCCAGAATATTTAGAAAATCGGGCAACATGGGGCCCAAATGGCAATAATCAGACGGGACTAGGTAGTATATGCCCTCTTGAAAGGGTCATAAGCTTTCCAGTTAGGCAAAACCCCCATCATTCTCTATTATGGCCCCCAAGATTAAGGCCAAAAGCTGCAGAACTGAAAACTAAGGATGACTGTACTGAAAAACCATAGATTACAACAGGTTCGATTCACTATATTATCTACCTGGCCCCTGGTAGACAGAGTCTAAGTCCTCAGGTCTGAAACGACTAAGGCACATTAGCCATCAAAAACAAAGAGAACAACTTCAGGAAGTGAGGAACACTGCTGCGGGAGTGGATAGACAAGAAGATCAGCATCTGCTAATCTCCTCGCTGAGGACTAAAATCACTTTAACGAGATGTAACAGGTCTATCCCACAGTGTCATAATTTAATGTAAGAAAGACTAAAATACAAGTGCCTGGGAAGGAGAAGCAATAAAAGCAAAAGGACTTTAAGCAAAATTTTAAATACATCAGCTCTTTTCCTCTGTGATGGAGACGGGGGAATAAGTAGAAGATGAAGGACCTGGCATCTTCCTTTCACAACTCTAAAGTCAATTAGCTCTATGGTTTTGCACAAGGTGGGCCTCCGAAGCATAGATTTGCATTAATTAAACAAACTCTCAGGGCTTCCCTGGTGGCACAGTGGTTAAGAATCTACCTGCCAAGGCAGGGGACACGGGTTTTTGCCCTGGTCCAGGAAGATCCCACATGCTGCGGAGCAACTAAGCCCGTGCACCACAACTACTGAGCCTGCGCTCTAGAGCCCGCGAGCCACAACTACTGAAGCCCGCGTGCCACAACTACTGAAGCCCGTGTGCCTAGAGACCGTGCTCCGCAACGAAAGAAGCCACCGCACTGAGAAGCCTGCACACCGCAACGAAGACTAGCCCCAGCTCGCGGCAACTAGAGAAAGCCCACGCACAGTAATGAAGACCCAACACAGCCAAAAATAAAAATAAATTAAGAAAAAAACCTCTCCACCCATCCTTTAGAGTTTCAGATGACGAAACTGAAGACCTGAAGGGTTACAACACTTGCCCAAGATCATCATTCAGTGTTAAGTAGCAAAAGCTGAACCAGATGCAGCATCTTCCATCCCCCTCCACGTGCCCTGATGGCACCATGATCACGGCCCTCACCTGGGCCAAAGCCTTTCTAGTAGTGACAGGCATGCTCCTCAGTAGAAATTATGACCAAGTATACATTATGATTTCAACACCTGCACAGTTAGTCACATGGGATCTGTATGGTAACCTGCAGGCACACCATACGTTCCATTAAACAACCCCACTAAAAGTGCTCTGAAAGCAAGTAGGGGGTTTATGGATCTCTTCAACAAAAAACAAACCAAAAAATGTATACTGAATAATGTGAATAATTTAACAACAGCATAATGACCAGGGAAATAATGAGTGAATATGCTAAATTTCCTTTTGTTTTCATTCCTCCCTCCCTTCCTTCCATCCTTCCTCCATGCTTAAGTAATAAATATATTAACTAAAATGTTAACCATTTGCTGTTTTTTCTTCATCCCCTTAGTTTCATTTGATGCCATGACATTCACACTGCAAACTTACCATTCCTTTCCATAAGCATTTTTTTGTAGAAATTTGCACTCACACACACAAAAGTAGAAATTGCAGTATAATAAATACCCAGGGGCCCAACAACCATCTTAAACAAACATCAACATTCCAAGCTTGTCTCACAGGTCATTCCCCAATCACCACAATGCCCTCAGGGACCTTTGTCCCCTGGAGGATTTTAAAGCCAATCTCAGACATTACATGCACACACATTAAGTGTACATTTCTTTCAAGTCCCAAGTTATCTGTTTAACTTGCATAAATATGCACAGTAAGAAGATACGGTTATTAGCAGCAACTGAATTGTAGCCAGCTGATGACACAGACAAGTCACCTATGTTACTTGAGAAACACAGTGATTTCCTTCTAAAATATAAACTCTACTTCTTGTTTATAGAAACTTTTCTGAATATCTATAGCATGCCGGGTATTTCTGGCCCAGAAAGTAATTTATTATCCTGACAGTAACTGTGACACAAGATGTAAAGCCACAGTTAGAAAATCCATGCTAAATTCTGTAAGCAGAGTCTACAGTATTTGGAAACCTGAATGCCTATTGGTTGGCAAGGAAGAGAATTCAGGAGTGTATGCTTTGGAAATAGGAGGCAATGGCTTTTCAATCAACTGTACATCACAATAAAAGTAAACTTCTAACATTCAAACCATAACCCCTCATATTGCATTAAGATTTCTCAGCATAAGTGAATAACAATCTTGTTCTCTTCTCCTCCATTTGAATTAAGTAGTTGTAAAGGCAATAAAATTTAGGTGTAGCTATAATTTTCACTTTGGTTAAAATGTGTCTGTGTGGGCTTCCCTGGTGGCGCAGTGGTTGGGAGTCTGCCTGCCGATGCAGGGGGCACGGGTTCGTGCCCTGGTCTGGGAGGATCCCGCATGCCGCAGAGCGGCTGGGCCCATGAGCCATGGCCGCTGAGCCTGTGCGTCCGCAGCCTGTGCTCTGCAACGGGAGGGGCCGCGGTGGTGGGAGGCCCGTGTACCGCAAAAAAAAAAAAAAGTATCTGTGAATTTCTTTCACATTTCTCAACTACGAATGCCATTTTCATTTTAATCATCATTTCAACAGTGGGAATGTTGGTCAAGAATACAAAACTTGGCAGGGAAAAGAGGAAAGCTCCAAGATGAGGAACAAGACAAGGATGCCCCCTCTTGCCATTTTTATTCAACATGGTACAGAAAGTCTTGGCCAGAGCAATCAGGCAAGAAAAAGAAAAGGCACACAAACTGGAAAGGAAGAAGTAAGATTGGCTCTGTTTGCAGATCACATGATATTATACATAGAAAACCCTAATGACTCCATCAAAAAACAGTTAGAATAAATAAATTTATAAAATTGCAGGATACAAAATCATACAAAATTCAGTTGCTTTTCTATACAGTAACAGTGAACTCTAGGAAAGAGAAATTAAGAAAAAAATCCCATTTACAATAGCATCAAAAAGAGTAAAACACTAGGAATAAATTTAATCAAGGAAGTGAGAGAGATATACACTGAAAACTATAAAACATTAATGAAAGAAACTGAAGAAGACACAAATAAATGGAAAGAAATTCCATATTCATGACTTGGGAGAATTGCTATTGTTAAAATATCCATACTACCCAAAGTGATCTACAGATTCAATGCAACCTCTATCAAAATCCCAATGGCATTTTTTACAGACACAGAAAAAACGATCCTAAAATTTGCATGGTACCACAAAAGACCCAAGTAGTCAAAGCAATCTTGAAAAAGAAGAACAAAGCTAGAGGCATTATACAGCCAGGTTTCAAACTATATTACAAAGCTATAATAATCAAAACAGTATGGTCTTGGCATTAAAAACAGATACATAGGTCAATGGAACAGAATAGAGAGGCCAGAAATAAACTCAAACATATATGGTCCATTAATTTACAACAAAGGAGCCAAGAATACACAATGGAGAAAATAGTCTCTTCAATAAATGATACTGGAAAAACTGGATAGCCACATGCAAAAGAACGAAATGGACCCCTAATTTACACCATATACGAAAGTCAGCTCTAAATGGATGAAATACTTGAACATAAGACCTGAAATTGTAAAACTTCTGGAGAAAGCATGGAGTTGGGTAAACTTCGTGACATTGGTCTTGGCAATGATTTTCTTGGATTTGCCATCAAGGCAAAGGCAACAAAAGCAAAAACAAGTGGGAATACATCAATCTAAAAAGCTTCTACATAGCAAAGGAAACTATCAGCAAAATGAAAAGGCAACCTATGGAATGGGAGAAAATATCTGCAAACCATATAACCAAGAAGGGGTTAATATCCAAAATATACAAGAAACTCATATAACTCAATAGCAAAAGACAAATAATCCAATTTAACAATGGGCAATGAATCTAAATAGACATTTTTCCAAAGAAGACACACAAATGGCCAACAGGTACATGAAAAGTTGCTCCACATCACTAATCATCAGGGAAATGCAAATCAAAAACAATGATATATCATCTCACAACTGTTTGGATGGCTATTATAAAAGAGACAAGAGATGATAAACACTGGTGAGAACATAGAGAAAAGGGAACCCTTGTACACTGTTGGTAAGAATGTAAACTGGTATAGTCACCATGAGAAATAGAATGGAGTTTCCTCAAGAAAGTAAAAATAGAACTACCGCAAGATCCAGCAATCCCACTTCTGGGTATATCTCCAAATGAAATGAAAACATTATCTCAAAGAGATAACTGTACTCCCAAGTTCACTGCAGCATTACTCACAATAGCCAAGGTATGGAATACACACACACACAGGAATATTATTCAGCCTTTAAAAAGAAGGAAATCCTGTCATTTGCAAAAACATGAATGAAACTGGAGGGCATTCTGATAAGTGAAACAAGCCAGATACAAAAAGACAAATACTACATGATATCACTTATACATAGAATCTTAAAAAAAAAAAAAAAGTCAAAATCATAAAAACAGTGAGTAGAACAGTGTTTGCCTACCAGAGGCTGGGGGTTGGAAGAACAGGGAGAGGTTGGTGAAAGGGTACAAACTTTCAGTTATAAGATGAATAAAGTCTGAGGATCTAATGTATAACATTGGTAACTATAGGTGACAACACTGTATTGTATAATTGAAATTTGTTAATAGTAGGATTTAAATGTTCTCACACATATACACAGACACAAAAAGTAAATATGTGAGGTGATGCATGTATTAACTCAGTGGGGGAAAATCCTTTCACAGTGTATAGGTACCTACTTCAAATCATCAACTTAAGTATCTTACAATTTCATTTGTAAATTATATCTCAATAAAGGTGAGGAAAAGAAAAAGAAAACAGTGACTATCACTTACCACCTGCTTCCGTTTACGCCATCTTCATTAAAAGGTAGTCTAGCTAAATAATTACTTGGTAAGTTAGCATCCCTGGGTAGACAGCATGGGGCATAGGAAGAGGACTTTGCACAGTAAACTGTCTTCTTACATTAGTCATTCATTTATGGCCCTTTTAATTAACTTCACTGTCATTTCTCCTATTTACCTCCTCATCTCAAATCCCTTCCTAAAACTTTTCAAAAGATATCTTCCATTACTTCATTGAGTCTTTTGTGTAGCAATGTAATACTAACAAAATACTACTGAAATTAATAATGTGAACATTATTTTAACTTCTACTTCTCATTTACACTAAACCACTAGCTCAAATGTCCATTTGATCTTGTGTTAATTAAAAACACTAATTAAAGCCTTCTCCTACTGGAGCAATATTTGGAGTAGGAACTGTGTCTTCTCTCAAACACTGCAATAAAACTTTTCAACTGTCCTTTCTAAAAGAGAGATTTTTTTAAATGTTAAATATCAGATCTTCGTACTGAGATTAGTTTAAATTGCCTCACTTTCTTCAACTGCCTATCATCTATATAGGACAATTAAAAATGAGTGATTTCCAATTTCATTATACCTTTCAAATGTACAAGCTATAGTAAAATCAAAGTACTGAATTCTAGTGCACACGTTCAAAATGTTCTAAATTACTACATACGCTTAAAGGAAAAAATACCTCAGCTCAATCAAAGGTGAATTTGTAAGTACTGCTCTTCCAACACTCGACAATTATTTTCTGAATATTACATATTCAATAATACATAGTACATGCCAGGCACTGTTTTATACTCTGGGGAACCTGCAGTGAAAAAAACAAACATAAACCCCTGCCCTCAAGGTATTCAGTAGGCGTTCTAACCCACTGAAGTTTAGAAGTCTGATCCCAAAGAATAAACAGAAATCTATTCTCAAATCAAAAGAAAGTCATCCTCAAAAGCCTGGTTAACAACCTGAGGGGGGGACACTGCAAAAGTATGAAGGAAATAAAATCCTTTGGAGAAAAAAAAGTTTCCAAGCTAATACCCTTTCCAAAAAATTATTTTTTAATTATAAAACTTTAGTTTATTAAAACTGTGAGATATTGTCATGAGAATAGACATGTACACCAATGAAACAGAAAAGAGAGCAGAGAAACAGAGCTACAATGTACCCTCTGTAAATGTCTGTCCTGACAGACATTATATAAATTATGGTGGCAGTATATAAATTATGGCATTATATAAATTAGTTGGGAAAGAATACAGCACTGAATTAATGGTACTAGCCACACAGAGCATATTATAAATTAGATTCCTACTATATCCAACAAAAAGAAACTCAAGATGGATTGAAAACTTACAGGTGAAAAGCAAAATCACGAAACTTTTAAAAGAAAACATAGAACATCTTTACAACATCAGCACGTGAAAGAACTTCGTAAGACCTCAAAGCCCAAAGCATAAAGGAAAAGATTTCAATTTAAACTTTCTGGAGGAAGGAAGGATGGGGAGTTCGGGATTAGCAGAAGCAAACTATTACACGTAGGATGGATAAACAACAAGGTCCTACTGTATAACTATATTCAATATCCTGTGATAAACCATAATGGAAAAGAATAGGAAAAAGAAAAGAAATATACGTATAACTGAGTCACTTTGCTCTACAGCAGAAATTAGCACAAGACTGTAAATCAACTATACTTCAGTAAAATTTAAAAAATAAATAAAAAATAAATTTAAACTTTCTGGTGACAAAAGAAGCTCAAAAGAAGACAAATAATTTTGATTATTCCTATACTCTTCAAAAGATAATATATGCCAGACAACCAGCAGCTGATTATTTTGAATCATGTAAATTTGGGGTATACTAAACCACAATTAAGAAGGACCCACAGACTACTAATTATTGGCTCTATGATTATGGATATAAAGAAATTAACCGATCAGAACAGCAGCCACCACTATCATGTATCATGTGCCTGCAAGGGAGCAATCACTGCCTTAGCTATTTTATATACATTCCCTCTAATACTATCCAATCAGTGTTGCTACTTTATAGTCTGACAAGTGAACAGAATAAAATGAACTAAATATTAACCATGTGGTTACTATATAGGAAAGCACTTCCTCTTTAAAAAAATAGCAGTAGTTAAGAGATAACACATTTTAAAAGAGAAATAGAATTGCCGCCAAACTTGAGTAGTAAAACAGATCATTCTTTCTGGGATAAGAGGTAATTTTTAACTTGGGCTACTTTTAAGTACAACATATCTTGGCTTCTGCTTCTTCAATTGTCCAACTAAGGGTTTAGACGAAAGCCAACAAGAGGTAGTGAAAAAAAGCACTAGATCAAGAGCCAACTCAAGACCAAACCCATCTCTGACACTAGGTAGGTGAGTTTGGGAAAGCCATTTCTCTTGAGGCTTTAATTTCTTCATCAATAAAATAGGCATCATAATGCCATTAATGCAAGCTTCCTCTGAGATCATGCGAAAGGACTTATAAGCTAGAAAGTATTCACAATAATAAGGAATTATTACATAATCTCTATGAGACCTGTCAGGTCTAAAATGATGGTGCTAAAAATCTATGCCCCATAATTATTTCTGGGCTAGGAGCTACTGAATACAAACAGGGTACTCATATAACATTCAGATATTTACTGAAAGGCCCTGATTTTAGAGTACTACTTTCACAAAGTCTTTTTAAAAAGTCCAAACAGTTAAGGATTCCAGTACCAGGTGCCACAAAGAAAGATCAAAACGTAAGGAAATTAGTTGCTACCTTCTCCCTCCTTCTGTTCAATCATAGAGGATACCGATGAAAACAAGAGCGAGCTGAGTTCCACACAAAAGAATAACCAATAGCAGGAGACAAGGTAACATGAATCTGGAGTTCCCAGGAGGTAAGAAAGAGTAAAAAGAAGATGGACATTTTATACTGATTGAACAGTTACATTTGCCTATTAATATACCAAATCAACTAATAAACATAGCATCTAATATGTAAAGGATATGGTACAAAGGAAAGTCATGTACCAATATATCAATCCCCAAATAATTCTTGTTCTAAACACAATACAATTATGTTGGTCCCAATAAAATAACTATGGAACACAAACAGTAAGAGACCATGGATCCTACCCCACAGCAGAGTGGAGCGTTCTGCAGTGTTCTCCAACACTTCCGGGACTTTGCACAGGCTGCTTCCAGCCTGGAAACAACCAGCCTTCCCCTATCCGCCTGAGGATCTCTTACTCACTTCCAAATCAAGTATCACCTCCAGAGTTCAATGGTCCCTCCCTGCACCTCAACGGCGCTTCATATTATATTACAGGACAGGTTATGAAACGTGTCATATTGTCCTGTTCTACAGCTGCTTCTGCATCTGACTCCCGCACTACACTGAGGGCTCCTTGAGGAAGCGCACTGCATTTTATTCACCTATTTATTCTCAGCTCTAACACCACGGCTGGCTCAAAGTGCGTGCTTGCTGACTGACTAAAAGAATAAATAAATGCTGACACTCCACATAATTACTTATCATCAAAAGAATTAAAAAATGAACCCTTTAAAATTTGTTAAAGATAGAGTTATTATTTAGATGGAATTAAAGAGAATGGAAAAGGATCCAGGGAGGAAAACAAAGTAAAGCTCTCATGCACTATTATGGTAACAGAAAGACCAACAGAGGCAACACAGTAAATTAGAAAGAACAAAGTACATGGCAGAGGCCAAGGCATTTAGTCTTGCTTACGGTTCTTCACCTGCAAAATGAAGACAAACTGCTTGAAATGACTAAAGAGAATGCTAACTGGAAAACTGTAAACATACAAGGGATTAAAAATGAAAGTGACTTTCCAGACATAAAGAGGAGTGTTATTGCTCAATGCTACAGACAGAAAAGCCAAACCAACCCAGAAGATATGAATTAGTTGAAGTCAAGGGCACAGAAATAACTAGGACTCAAAATTTTAAATATATTAAATACAAATGCAGCAAGAGAATACCTGTTATATTTCTTACAATTTCCATATTTCTTACAATTTCCCTTAGTTAAGAAATTGAAGAAACGAAAATTAATTTGTTTGATTCCCCCCAAAACAGGAAGGAGTATGATCTGAAGCCCCATGTATGTCAAGACTCTTGTGAGAGCCGTGTAGAGGGCATGACTATAACCACCTCCCTCAGAGACAGCGCCAAAGCACACGGGTATATCCAGAGTGAAACTGCCCAGCATCCCTGAGATGGATCCATGTTTCTCCTATTGAAGAACAAAACAGTTAAGCCCAGGATCAATGTGGCTCATCCTCTTGAAACACCAATAATCTCAGACTTAGGAAGGAATCTTTTTTTATTTTAAAACCAACAAACATAAGGGATATGTTATGGACAAGGATACAAAAATTCACAAGAAAGAATAAGAAACTTCAAAGGTATATAATGATTCCAGGAGACTTCTTTGGGCTATATCCCCAGATCCAAGAGGACTAGATTCATTCTTTTTTTTTTTTTTAATTTTCTTTACTGTGATAAGAATGATATATATAGTAAAATGCACAAATCTTCAGTGAACAGCTCCATGAAATCTTATTAATGCATATACCCCTGTAATGTATAATTAAGAGCAAATTCAGATGAAAATCTATAATATTCAAGATTCATTCAACTCTGTCCTTAAGGGGACCCTGGCGAAGATGCCAATATGTATTACCTGTTCTTGCCCCTGGCGACTGTAAAACTTGCCACTTAACATCCTTAATAATCCCAGGGTCTTTGGTACCTACAAAATAGACACACATCATAAAAAAAAAGATCAATGGAAGGCTTCCTCATTGTTTAAAGGCCTTTCATCATGAAATGAAAACTACAGCATATCTAGTATTTTAAGAAATGGTTAAGAAAATCATGAATAAGTATCAGAAATCTTGGTGAGATTTTGTTTTTGTTTGGGAAAGAAAATCCAACAAGTGACAAATCTTACAAAATGTACCCATAATCAAATGTATTTTTAAATACATACGTAACAAGTCTAGTACAATCTATGCAAATTAGAATCTAATGAGTGGCTCTTCTCAAATGAGTCTGGCCCAGGTTACCATTTTATCCTAGCATCACTATGGAAAAGGTCAATACTCCCAACAGAAATTTCATTCATGAAGAAATTGATCCCATACTTGAAAAACACCAGAAAAAAATCACTGAGAAACAAGTATTTGAAATAATAAAACAAGACTATTTTTGTCTCTAGATTTAAGAAATATACTTAAAGCAAGAGGGAGAGATGTGTATAATTTTTTAGAAATGGAAAATAAGCATTGTTGACGTTGTAGAGAATTTGGAACACTGGTACATTGCTGGCAGGAACATAAAATGGTACAGCCACTGTGGAAAACAGTCTGGTGGTCGTTCAAAAGTTAAACGGAATTACCATATGATCCAGAAATTCCATACTAAGTATATACCCAAAAGAACTGAAAACAGGTGTTCAAACAAATACCTGTACACACAAATGTTCACAGCAACATTATTCATAATAGCCAAAAAATAGAAACAACTTAAATGTCCACTAACTAAAGAATGGATAAACAAAAGGCAGGGCTTCCCTGGTGGCGCAGTGGTTGAGAGTCCGCCTGCCGATGCAGGGGACACGGGTTCGTGCCCCGGTCCGGGAGGATCACACATGCCGCGGAGCAGCTGGGCCCGTGAGCCATGGCCGCTAAGCCTGCGCGTCCGGAGCCTGTGCTCCGCAACGGGAGAGGCCACAACAGTGAGAGGCCCGCGTACCGCAAAAAAAATAAAAATAAAAATAATAAATTTTTTTAAAAGGCAGTATATCCATACAACGGAATATTATTCAGTCATAAAAAGGAATGAAGTACTGATGCACGCTAAAATTTGGATGAACCTCAAAAATATGTCGCTAAAAGAGAGAAGCCAGATACAAAAGTCCCATACTGTATGATTCCATTCATATGAAATTTTCAAAACAGGTAAATCCATATAAACAGAAAGCAGACCAGTGACTGCCAGGAGCTGAGGTGAGGGAACAAAAGGGAGTGACTGTTTAATGGGTCTGGTGTTTCCATTTGGGGTGACGAAAATGTCTTGGACCTAGATAGTGGTGACAGTTGCACAGCACTGTGAATGTACTAAATGCCACTGAACCGTACACTTTAAAATATTTAATGGTCCATTTTATGTTATATGAACTTTTCCTTAATTTAAAAGAAAAAGGCAAAGGTGGGGGCGGTATTCTTAAGCTGAGGTTAAAAATGTTCCTACGAGTACTGCTGAGCAGCTGAAGATATTACTGACGGCCTAGCTCCACATTTCCTCCAAAAACAAGAAAATACAAGAAGAGAAAAATAAATCTGCATGAAAACCACACCCTCACTTAACTTGAAGATCAAGGATCTTCAAAATCATTGTAAGTAGAAAGAGAAAAACCACCAAACTCCAGTGTGTCGTCTCCACTGCTCTTGCCATCCCCACGCTCCCACCCACCCTGACCCAGGCCGACACAGGCTTGTGGTGAGCAAAAGCAGACTGAAAACACACTGCAGGGTCCAGGAGGACAGATGCGACAAGCTAGCAAAGGGGACTAAGGTCAATCTAAAACCACTGCCAAAAATTGTAGTCTAAGAAAACCTTCCAGAAATGAAAAAAGACCTGAATCTATATATTGAAAGAGTGAACAGGTACCTGGGAAAATTAACCCAGAAAAATCAACTCCAAGAAATATTCCAGGAAGGATACTAGATTTCAAAGATAAAGGAAATCCTCAAGGCCTCCAAACAAAATGGCCAAGTAACATACAAAGAGAAGATAATTTGACTTGCATCAACTTTTCAAATTCCACATAAAAGCAAAGTAACAATAGTGCTGTGTTTTTTTAAAGTTCAAAGAAAGAACAGGTAAACCAAAGATTTTATATCCAGATAAGTTTTCCTTCAAATGTCCAGGCTATGAAAAACAATTCTGACACACAAGAACTTAAGGAACTCTTCATCTGTGAGCCCTTCTCAAAATATCTATTAGAGGATAATTTCATCCAACCAAGAGGTGACTGGGAAAACTTCAAACAAAGGGACAGGGAACATTTTAAAATACATAAATGAACATCTATGACTAAAGAAACATGATGATGAGGGTTGAAACTATCGTATAAATATTGTGTGTTTTGACAAAATAGAAATAATGCAACTAGAAAAGGGAGGAAAAAGGAGAAGGGGAAAATAAAACCAACTAACTGATTGTTGTATAGGCAATTAATAGGAATTAAAGAATACCAATAAACTGATAAACTGGTAAAATACTGGAGGGCACTGATAACATCAGTAAGACAGTTTCAGTGAAATCATGGAGATAAAGCCCCATTCAAGTGAATTCAAGAGAGAAAAGAAAAGTTGGAAATGGATCAAGTATAGATGACTCTTGAACATGCTGAAGGAAAGGAACAAATGGGCTGGTAGCAGGATTTAGTAGGTTCTAAGTCCCCTAAAACTAAAGAGTTTTTACAATGGGAAAAATAAATGCATGTTGTTTGCTGATAAACCTAATGGGCAGCAAGATTCATGATGTGGATAAACATCCTTCAATTAGCAAGTGTGAGATCCAGTGGACAAACGGAGGAGCCGGCCTTAGCTAGTGCAAGTACAGCTCATCTGTAATAACAAGAGAAAAGGTACGGAAATTAGGTGCACATGTAGGCAGGTGGTAGGATCTTATGAAAATATTCTGATTACTTCTGTTTTCTCAGGGAAACAGGATTTCAAAACCCTGTGTTCTTTCCAGAACAACATTCTATACTGAAAAGGAAGCAGCATCAATAACAAAAAAGTCAGTTTTGTTCATTTTTTATACATTTTTTCCAAAATTCCCACCTTAATAATACAAATAGATAATAATTAACACTGTAGAACATTTTATTGTTTATCAACGGCCTTCATATATATTACCTCATTTGATCCTGGCAAGAGCCTTAAGACATCAGTGGTAAGTGCTGAGCTAGAATTCCAATCCCAACCTTCTGACTCCTGAGCCGGGCTCCTTCCTTCCCCCCAGTGACTGAACTCTCCCCTGGTATTTCCTATAGCTTCTTGCCCTTATTTGTGGGCACAGCTGTACCTCCAGTACAGTAAACCCCTTGAGGGCTGCTACCTGTATGTTCTGATACCTGCATCGGTGATTTGATGTTGAACAAATGAATAAATAAAACTATCTCCTATAGATGGCACGGACATTAATTTGGAAACTTTGCTCAAGGTATATATGGAATTTTGCATAGCCTCTTTTACAACCCAGCAGCCTTGTGAGAGATGAGAATGTATGTGTCAGCAGCATTTTTCGGTCGATATTCACCCCAAAATAATAGCAGCCTTAAACAAACAATAAGAGGTTCGATGCAGACAATAGCTGTCACCTGACAAGAGGAACTAATCTTATAGTTTCAAATTACTTTGAGGTAGGGGAAGGCTACACAGAATGATTGTGCGTTTAGCTGCAAGACACATTAAAAAGGCACTAACAGGGCTTCCCTGGTGGTGCAGTGGTTGAGAGTCCGCCTGCCGATGCAGGGGACATGGGTTCGTGCCCCGGTCCGGGAAGATCCCACATACCGCGGAGCGGCTGGGCCCGTGAGCCATGGCCGCTGAGCCTGCGCGTCCGGAGCCTTGCTCCGCAGCGGGAGAGGCCACAACAGTGAGAGGCCCGTGTACCGCAAAAAAAAAAAAAAAAGGGCACTAACATAATTAAAGTACACTTGCAACATTTCAAGAAGTTTATCATAAGGCGGAGCACTCAATTTGCAATTCAGTATTTCCCCCCACTTATTTTGTCACTGCACAAGCAATTTTCCTTTAAGAGACTCCAATATTGAAGCTTCAGGCCAGAGAGGGAAGGACCATACATAGCAGAGCAGATTCCAATACTTCAGTAAGGAGCAAAGTGAAAGCACGGAGAATTTAAAGAAGCCACGGTGAAAAAAGGTTTCACAGTACGTGACAGTCCTCCGTGCCTTCCCCTGTCCCAGAATCTGTCACAAATATACTTGATAACACCATATTGAAATGGCCCTTCACAGTTTGCCTACTTTCTCTCGCCTTATATCCTCCATACTTACCAATTCTTCCTTTTTTCCCTCAACCTTTAATTTTGACAAATTTCCTAGCTACTGAAAAGTTGAAATGATTACACAATGAAATACCAGTATACCTTTTACCTGAGTTCACCAATTATTAACAATTAGCCACATTTGCTTTATCTGTATGTGTATGTATACTTTTTTAAAAATTGTTTTTTGACTGAACCATTTAAAAATAAGCTACAGGGACTTCCCTGGCGGTCCAGTGGTTAGTACTCGGCGCTGTCACTGCTGAGGGCGCGGGTTCAATCACTGGTTGGGGAACTAAGATCCCGCAAGCCACATGGCACAGCCAAAAATAAAATTAAAAAATAAAAAAATAAGCTGCAGACATCACACTCAGACAGAGTCAAGAGATAAAATTGTTCAAACCCTTTTCAGGATCTGCCCTGATACATCTCACATATAAAACGACAAGCTGGGTGTGAAATCGGAGACAGGAACATGACTAAATTATAACAAATATGAAATAACATGTCCAACTGCTAACTCTTTTTTAAAAAATAAATTATGGGATAATCATCACAGCATAAATTTGACAATGCCAATGAGATGTACGTAATTTCACATGTGGAGTGAGGAAAGTGCTAAACAGGAGCTACAAAATCTGGTTCCACTCCTGCTGCCCTATTTTTAGTTGTTAAGATCTCCCAGGGCCTTAGGCTCCTCATCTGTGAAATGGGGCTAATAACACTCAACCTGGACTCCTTACCGGGTCCTGCAGAGAGAATAAATGGGTGCTAGAGTGAGTAAAGGGACCGTGAATGGAAGAAAAAGCACACGACACAGTACTGTGTAAACTGATGTACGAATATAAACTGTTTTAAGGTCTGCTGCCATATTGAACCAATAAGTTGACCTAATTTTAAAAAAAAAAAAAAACCCTACTACTTTGTTGGGTTAAATTCACAATCACATATTTCAGCATATGCTAAAAACTAAAGAAAATAATTAACGGAAGCTTACTATGATTGCTAAAGATTTCTTTTCAAAAGTACTTCTTCACTAGTTCTTCTTCAACATGAAAACGTTTAACCATTGTTTTACAGGATTATTTTGAGGCAGGAATAATGGAACAAATGCATTCATAGGAATAACTAGCATGGCACATTCACTTACACCGTGTCTCACCTTAATTTCTTGGTTTCTTCCCTCATTAGAAAAATACTGTATCTGAGTGCCCACCAAATATCAGGCTAAGCACAGGGTGCGTAATTAGGATCTTACAGTTTATACAAAAAAAGTCAAGATATATGTTATCACAGAGTGGCCAATATGGTAGAAACAATTAATATTCACTAATACCTAGTTTTTCTTGCCTTTCTGGACGCACAGAAAACTACTTCCCAGGCCCCTTGAAGGTAGGAGGGGCCACATGATGAGTTTCAGTAAATGAACTGCAAGCAGAAGTGATGCCAGTTCTGGTGTAAGACGGTTAAAAAGTCCCACCTTTTAGTCCTCTCCTCCCCCTCCTAAGGCCATAAACTGAGACAGTGGGCCCTCAAGAGGTCACCAGCCCCCACATATCCTTTAGTCATCACTTGGAACAAGCTGTTCAGGGTAGTCATGATATCAACAGCAGGCTTTGCCACAAATAAGGAACACACTTTCCTGGGGCAACCCACAGAATGCCAGGAGTTTTCATTTGTTTGTTTATGTGGCTCTTTTTATTATCACAACAGAGCCTAGCCTATACTGACTATTACAGCATAAAGGAGTGACTGACAGAAACCAGAAATTCAATTAAGGAAAGAATAAATGAATGGTTGGACAAATAGCACTGATCAATATGGAACAAAATGGAAGTACGAAGGCAGTTAAGAACTTGAACAGGGGAACTCATGCCAGCGTTTGTGCCCTCATTCTGCCACTTGCTAGTGGGGTGGCCCAGCTAAATTTCACTTTCCTCATCAACAGACTGGAGCTACTAACAATACCTACCTCAAAGGGTTACTGAGAATTAAATGAGCTACTACACGTAACAGCACTCAGAACAGCTGCCGGCACATCAAAAGGGACTTAATAAATGTTAATGTCTAAATAAGCAAATGCAAGTAATGGGATTACTGTTAGGTTGTTTTTCTGATATCTGCAAATATTGTTACTAAAAATGAGACTCAAGTTAAATAAAACATGCTTTAGGTAAATTTGATATTTGAAAGAAGTCCTAAAATTTCACTTGCATTAGGTTACTTTCTTCATTTAAGGCAAATTGTTTCCTTCTCTGTATCTTACAAAGGGCTTATCTAAGACCTATTAGCAAAGTGAAATACCACAACTAAGACTTACTGCAGTGACCCTGTCTCCACCATGAGTAACCGGCTTATAATAAGGTGATCCTGAAAGAACTCTCCAGGCAGAGAGTCCACAGCTAGCAGCTTTTGGTATGCCCACTTCAGCAGTTTCACATCCACCGACCAGTAAAAGTCTAAAAAAGAGAAAGATAAAAAGAATTGATAAATTACAAATAGGAACAAGACAACATCAAAACAAAGAGAGCAGAAACCTTCACAAGGAAAACTGAAATAAAATTAGTATATACTAATCCTAGAAGGTAAATATTTTAGAGGAAACCACCAATAGAAAAACCAGATGGGTTCTCAACTGGAATTTCACCTTCATTTACACATTCAAACATCTGAAACTCAGATGAGAACTTAGAAATGAGAAAAAAAATGTTTTCAGGTTGGCCACTGAATATCTGAGGAACTATATCAACACCAATAAACTTTAATAAACAGATACGTCACCTCACATAGACACATATGTACTAGTTACAGCAGTGCATCGGAAGCAATGAGGGCACAATTACAGATGCTAGAAAGAAATGACAGCTGGGATTGCTGTGGATGGGTCACTAATAACTATACTGAAATAAGACTGTACATTATGACTGGTTCACTTTTCTGTTTGTTATACTTCATTGCAATTAGAGGCCAGTTACCAACAGGACAAGCAGTCTAACAAGTACTAAAAGTTAAAAGACTATGTGACCACTACACAAACTAAGCTGATTAATAATGGAACCCAACAGTCATGATTTTTAAAGTTAAGTCATGTTTAGTAAATCTGGCAGGGAACATATAAGACATCATAATCACCTATAGAAAAAAGAAAAATGTTTGAAAGTAAAACTTCTGATATATTAAAGGAAAACACTTGTTGTCCCCAATAACAATAAGGCAATAGAGTAACAGAAGAGAGAAGCCACATCCTTCTTAATGTCTCGATTTTTTAAAAAGACCCTCCCTACAGGCAGGAAACTCCCTGCTGCTTAAGAAAAAGAACAGGTTTCTCTGGTCATGTCCACACAACGCTCCTGCCTACACAATCTACCACTATCCCAAATGACAGAAAACATCAGGCTCCCTTTACATCAAAACGTACCTGATATCTATCATCACCAGGCCCCCGCTGTGTCAAAAAAAAAGGATGCACTTCCTGACACAACAAATTAGTGCTTATCTTTTTCTAGACCATGATCATAGATAAATCAAAACTCTAAAAATTTTAGTTTCTGCATAGAAATCAAAAGGGGGAAGGAAATGACACTTCCTAAGACTCCTCAGAGTTGGCATATCAAAAGAGTGACTTGGTTTTATGGTTATGTTAACCACTGATAACTCTTAAACTTTCTATAATTCTAAGTACCTCATGAGGTAACACCATGAGTTACTCAATACAGCCCGCTGAGCTATGCTCAAGGGCAGTCAGACAGAGCTCTACACGTTAGTGCAGAAGCAACACCTGTCCTCTGTTGATTCTGCTTACCTTGTGGGGCAAGCAGAATAATGGCCCCCAAAGAGGCCCATGTCTTAATCTCTAGAACCTGTGAACATGTGGCATCACGTGGACTTAGGTTGCTAAGCAAATGACCTTAGAACAGGGAGAGTATCCTGGATTTTCCAGGTGACCCAAATAACCACAAAAGTCCTTAAAAGCACAAGAGGGAAGCAGGAAAGTCAGTGTCACAGTGATGTGATGTGAGAAAAAGATTCGCCCAGTCTCTGCTGGTCTTCAGGATAGAAGGGGCCAAGGAAGCTGGGCTGCTCTAGAAGCTGGCAGAGGTAAGAAGACAGACTGTGCCCCTGAGCCTCCAGCGAGGACACAGCCCTGCTGACACCCCGATCTTAGTTCAGTGAGACCCATTTCGGACTTCTCACCTCCAGAAATGTAACATAAATTTATTTTAAGCCCCTAAATTTGTGGTAAACTGTTAGAGCAACCACAGAAAACTAACACACATCTTGTTTATTCCCCAGCCCCGGAATTCAGACAACCTGTCAGCCTCTAATTCCACCAACTGCCCTCTTCTCATTTGACCACCTTCCTAACTTTCTTCTTTTTCTTCACTCTTAATGAGATATAACTGACGTACAGCACTATATAAGCTTAAGGTATACAGCATAATGATCTCTTTTTCTGTCAGTCTGTTTTTGAAGCACAAGTGACCTACAACACCATGTTAGTTCCTATTCTGAATTAAGCTAACAACAATAAAAAAATAATAATAATTTTTTAAAATCTCATCTCTACACATACTCTCAGATGTAAAACTTTCAAAAGTGCATAAAACCCTTCTACGTTTAGCCATAGAGCTTAGCCCAACTCAAAGTCTCAAAATTCATAAAGTAATGTAAATGTGCTTTATTCGCAAACACAACTGGAGCCTTCAATCAAAGCCTTTTTCCTACTGCTTTTATATGTATAGTCTAACAAGTTTCCATCACAGCAAATCATAAGCAACAAACTTTGAGAAGATGCTTGAAGCAACCCGCTGGGCTATTTCTACCCTTCGCCAGTCCTCAGAGCTAACACGTAATTAACCCTGTTCACCAGGGCAAGAGAGATTTTGGTCCAAAGTCAAGGTAGGAGTATGAGTATCACTTGCCTATAGCAACCACTCTGCTCAAATGATTTTTACACCAAAACAATTTCAAAAAACATAAGTAGACCTAATGCAGATAAAATCATATCATTCCTCTGGCTCTAACTACAAATTTGAAAAAAATACAGTTGAAAAAAGAAAAATACTTCAAACAACACTTCAAAGATGCAATCTAAACAATGGGAAATCTAAATGTAAAATAGATAGCTAGTGAGAAGCAGCTGCATAGCGCAGGGAGATCAGCTCAGTGCTCTGTGACCACCTAGAGGGGTGGGATAAGGAGGGTGGGAGGGAGACGCAAGAGGGAGGGGATATGGAGATATACGTATGCATGTGGCTGATTCACTTTATTATATGGCAGAAACTAATACAACGTTGTAAAGCAATTATACTCCAATGAAGATGTTAAAAATAAATAAATAAAAATAAATAAACAATAGGAAATCTAAAAAGTCTACACAGTAGAAAACTACAGAATGACCTGGCTTCTTCCAAACACACACACACACACACACACACACACACACACTCTCTCTCTCTCTCTCTCTCTCTCTCTCTCTCTCTCTCTCTCTCTCTCTCTCTCTCTGTAAGAGTGAGAGAGGAGGAGAGAATGGAGAGCAGATCAATGAATTAAAAGAGAACACAGTCTGGATATTTGAAGATATGGACAAATTATTGTTAATTATCTTTGCATATGACAATGGTTTCATGTTTATGTTTTTTTAGAGTCCTTATTTTTTAGAAATACACACTGAAATATTCAGATGAAATACTACGCTGTCCAGAATTTACTTCGTGATATTCTAGGCACAGGAGGGTGGAGGCTCGGCTGAGGCCATAGATGAGATGAGGCTGGCCGCGAGTCGACTGTTAAACTGAATGGCAGGCACAAGGGAGTCAGTATATTCTGTGAACATGCTTCAGATTTTCCGTAAGGAACTTTTTTTTCAAAAGTCAGTTTGTTAGGAAAAACTCCTCTGAATAAATAGAAACAAAACAGGTAATTTTGAATATCTACATTTCTGAATATAGTCACAGTACTTTTTCAAACGGAAAACATGTGATTCTCATAAAACATATCTTTAAAAACCAGTAGCCTATTGTTATAATAAAAATAAAACACTATTTGAGAATTCAACAAATCTCTAAAAGGTCAGGATAAAGCAGATCCTGATAATGAAATAATTTTTCTCTACTCAGTGCACAACATTGACCATGTATAAATAAATATATATTTTTTATAGTAACCATATAATTCTTTTCTCAAGGGGTTGAGCATTACTATTTAGTTTGCACTACTATGTCATGGAGAGGACAAATGTCATATTTAATTTTCAGATTTTAAAATATATGTATAAAACTTTACGTTGCCTGACTGTGAAAGGAGAGCTAACTGAGATTTCAGATTTCTTCTTATCTCCTGGTCTTGATACTAGAAGACACTTCCTCCCTATGAATTCTGATAAACATGGCCGTGAATAGATCAAATTGGTTACAACAAGATAAGCTCAATTAAAAATAAAAGAGATTCGGGCTTCCCTGGTGGCGCAGTGGTTGAGAGTCCGCCTGCCGATGCAGGGGACACGGGTTCGTGCCCCGGTCCGGGAAGATCCCACATGCCGCGGAGCGGCTGGGACCGTGAGCCATGGCCGCTGAGCCTGCGCGTCCGGAGCCTGTGCTCCGCAACGGGAGAGGCCACAACAGTGAGAGGCCCGCGTACCGAAAATACAAAAAAAAAAAGAGGGCAGCAGACAACACTAAGGCGAGAATCTCGTAAAGGAAAACATCAGGGAGAAAATTTCAAAATGCTCCTGAAGGACACAGAGTTATGCATAAAGAGACATACCATGTTCTTTGACAAACTCTCAATACCTTAAAGATGCCAATTCTTCTTAATCTATAAATTGAAAGAAATTTCAAATAAAATCCCAACAGAATTTCTTGTGGAACTGAACAAACTGATGTAATGGAACTAGACAATATAAAATTCACATGGGAGAGTAGAGCTCTGAAAAGAGCCAGCTCCATTCACACTGATAACCTTCCCCTTGGTGGCCTGTGCTTTGTGCATCCTGACCTGTCAAAAACTACCCTACCCTAGTGTCACTGAGATGTTCTCCTTCAAATTTGACTATACTAAAATCTAAAATTCCTCTCCATAAAGTGCAAAGATAAGGCACACACCAGGAAAACTTATTTATAAAACATAAAACTAACAGAGTATATGTTTTAGCAGACAGAATCCATAAAGATCTCCCACAACCAGCCCAAAAGAAAAACGGACAAAGAATAAGCAAGTCACAAGAAGAGAAATACAAAAGCCAGTAATGCAGATCAAAGCAACAAAGATTTATGCCAAAGATTTATACACAGGAACTCTCATAAAACTATTGGTAAGACTGTAGTAATCATTTTGGAGAATGATATGACAATATCTAAAAAATGCACCCCTTCCCAAAAAATACCCCAAATTGAGTTCTAAGACAACTCTAGAGAAATTCTTGCACAGGTATATTTATTTCTTGGTAAAAGAATACCTCATGTAGCACTATTTATAATGCAGAAAAATTAGAAATATTTTAAATGTTTAAAAGGGATAAATAAATTCATTAAACTGTTCAGGGAAACATACAGTGTAAAAAAGAACAAATGTAAAAATATATATTGGAAGGTCGCACACTAAAACCATGAGAGCAGGCTGCCTCTAGAAAGGGAAAGTGAGACAGAGGAATGGAAGTAGGAAATTTTGTCTGTACTATTGTCTCTCTTTTATTTATATATCTGGGTATAACTATACACATACATACACAGACACCTTAAGTAAAAAATATAATCTCAATATTTGTTTTTTGGGTTTTTTTGGTTTGTTTGTTTTTTCAGTACATCGGCAGGCGGACTCGCAACCACTGCACCACCAGGGAAGCCCTCAATATTTGTTAATGCTGGGTAGTAGGTACTTAGGTGTTCATTAAATCATTCCCTGTACTATTCTCTCTGTTTCTAACTTAAAAAGAGGAAAATCAAGATACAGTATCCCAAATTATGTACATAAATTTCTTCCAGTTAATGAAGTCCAGGAGAAAAAAATTCGGTAAATTGGCTGTAACGCTTAGCATCAACCCACAAGTCTAGTCAAATACTGAAAATGAAATCAGCATATCATTTGCTTTGTGACATTTTGAAGCTGTTTATATGTTAATAGTTACATCTTAAGCATTCTGTGATTTACTACTGAAAGGATCACTAGATTTTTGCAAAAATTAAAACCGCAGACAATACTGCAGAAAATAACTTATATCATTCGTGTTATTTTCTGCTGCGGTAAGCTTCTCCACCCAGAAATATTTACATGCAGTGGTAGCAAAACCCCCTTAAAGATACAGTATTTGGCTCTTATGTACTCACTTCAGGAATCACATTTTGAAGCAAGTGATTATTTTTAAATTATTCTATAAAGACATAAAGCAATATGGAATTTCTATAGTACATATTAAATTTGGAAGACTATAAAGCCCTCGATATGTAGGAGTTTAAACTACTCGTTAGCAAAAACACGAGAGTAGGAGAAAACTTTCCCAGTAATCTTCAACCTCAAAATTTTGTGGACAATAGGAAAATCATGGGTCTAGGAATCAGGTGTATCAGGTTCAAATACCTTTGCAACAGAGTAACTGTAATATTAGTTTCCTTCATCCCATCAAAATTTGTAAATGCAAACCACGTGCTAAGCAATCAGGAGTGTGCAAGACAAATAAAGAGCTTTTGCTTAAAAACCACTTCTAATTCTCAGAATCAATTTGTAGAGTCGTGTTTAGCTCTCCCAGTGCGTTAGTACCAACCATGGGGGGAGGCTCGGGGGCACCCTCCTTGCTCAGGTGGCGGTGGACACGTATTCACACACGAGAACGACAGCGAGCATTGTCCACTCCAGGGAGGACAAGCCAACCCAGACCGCTGCTGCAGGGACCCTTGAGCTCGGCACAAAAATAGCCTTAAGGACCAATTAAGTGTGTGGAGGAAGAAGTCAAGGAAGCCTTCACGGGGTAACACCAGAGAAAGGGTTCTCCTTTCAACAACTTCCCAAACAGATAAAGGGATCAGGTGAAGAGCCTGCTCCGCCAAGAGAACACGACGTACAAGAACACGGAGACGAGTCTGTAAATGGTGTGCTGGGAGGACGGTGAGAAACGCAGTGAGCGCCCCCAGCCTGTGAAAGGCGGGCAGGGGTAGCAGGTCAGAAAGTTCGAAGGGTCCTCAACAATACAGAATGGTTTATCCTGCTCGCTTCCCGAGCACATTATCACCTGCTACCTTCAGAACGGTAACAGTTACTTAAATGATGCCTCCATCACTAAACGTTAAACCATTCGGACACAGAGACGTGTCTGTATCCTTCAAAGCATTTACCACAGCTGTTTCATTCAGGAAACATCCATCTGTGCACTATGTGCCCAGAAGCGCAAGGGCACGAAGATAAATCCGACCCAGAGCCCCCGTCGTCCTTGGCTTAACCCCTCCAGGCTTCAGTTCTCCCAGCTGAGAAATGAAGGGGCCGAGCCAAACGACGGGTGAAACTCTTTTCCAGCTCTGACATTCTAAGAGTCTAAACTTCAAAGCAGGAATGCAGGTATCAGACAAGAAAAATAAACTGTAAGCGATGGAGCCAAAAAACACAAGGAGTGAATTACAGGAGCGGGAGTAAAGGCAGAGGCCAGGGCAGAGTAAGAGGCAGTGAGAAGAGGCTGGTCAGGCCCATCCGAGGAAAGAAAGGGAGGGACGGAATGCGTGCCCTACGCATCTCACCAGAGGTGATCTGGATGCCCTGGGAGAGCTAAAGGGGACCCTACCAATTGATTACAAGAAGAGTTATAACTAGTTTATTAAGAAGGGTCTTCAGTCTAGTAATTGTTGAAAAACATCTGCCATCTAGTGGCTTAAAACTCCTTAAAGCCAAGGAAATGAATCTGAAATAATAGAGCAAGAAACTCTTGTATGTTCCCTGTCCAATGATCAATGGGCTTGTGGCATACAACCAGCAAGGAAGGGGGAAAAGGAAGGAAGGAAGGAAGGAAGGGAGGGAGGAAGGAAGAAGGAAAAGAAAGAAAGAAAGAAAGAAAGAAAGAAAGAAAGAAAGAAAGAAAGAAAGAAAGAAAGAAAGAAAGAAAGAAAGAAAGAAAAGAAAGAAAGAAAGAAAGAAAGAAAGAAAGAAAGGAGAAAAAATTACATGCCCCCAAATTAAAAGTACTTAAGACCATGCCTGGCAAAGTAAGGGCTCAAAAACTGTTACCTACTACCTTCACAGCTAGAAGCCGTTCTTCTCTTGGGATCATAGAAATGTTCCCAATTTTAATTCATTCTAACTTGATCTTAAATATTCTTTGCTACAAAAACCTTACTGGTTCAATATTAAAAATTCTGTTCATCTTGGATTTCTTGAATGTCTCTGCCCGTTTCCATCCCTCAATCCACAGCTGATGACAATGATCATCATCTGAAAACGTAATTCCCTCCCCATCACTACGATGGATTTAGGCAACTTCACTGCAAAAGCACAATATAATATGTTTAGCATCCCTCTGTCTGATCCATTCCATGTCTACTTTGAATCCTGATTTCAGAACAGTCCAGGTTCTGAAACCAAATTCTCACCTTCTATTTCAATACCAATAGTTTAATTTTTGACGTCTTTCTCAAACTTGTTCTCTCAGGAAAATAAGTCTTGTCTTTGAACCCTACCTCCCCCCACTGAATCCTGCTAACTGTAGCCTGCCAGCTGTCCCCGAAAATGAATTTCCATAATGCCTGCTACCAAACTCCCTGCCACAATTTTGCTCTGTTAAATGCTACCTAGTAGTCTATACTAGATGTCCTTGGTACTTGAGCAGCTTGCTAAAACCACCATCTACTGTCTGTGCTCAATGCAATGCAGCAAAATGTGGTCGAAAAAGAAGGACGACTTGAGGTTACAGAGCTAATAAGTAGCACAGATTTCCTGTCTCCTAATCCAGTACACATTCTATCATATCACAAATATATATTTTAAAATTTCTAATTGTTTATAAAACAAAATTAATAGCATATATGTGGAATCTGAAAAAATTGGTATAGACGATCTTATTTACAAAGCAGAAATAGAGACACAGACATAGAGAACAAATGTATGGATACCAAGGGGGAAGGCGGGGGTGGGATGAATTGGGAGATTGAGATTGACATATATACACTCTTGATACTATGTATAAAACATAACTAATGAGAACCTACTATATAGCACAGAGAACTCTACTCAATGCTCTGTGGTGACCTAAATGGGAAGGAAATCCAAAAAAGAGGGGATATTTGTACACGTATAGCTGATTCACTTTGCTGTACAGTAGAAACTAACACATTGTAAAGCAACTATACTCCAATAAAAATTTAAAAAAAAACAAAATTAAGCATCATTCCTTAATTCCTATAAAATAACCTAAGATAACTCAATAGTCTTCTTTCAGCTCTCGACTCCAAAGAGAGATCCACAACAGCTAGCATCTCTCCAAGTATGAGAAGAAATTCAATCTGGCCCAAGTTACTTCTTAAAATTGCATTTCCATAAATTTTGCAGAGGGATTATGGAGTAGTCCTTAAAATCAGGGGGGGGAAACATATAACCCAAGTACAAAATATCTTGCTTAAGATTAATGAAATTCACTGACATATAAAGTTATCAGGTTAAACTACAACCAAAGCAGAGAGCGGGAGGGAGGGAGGGAGGTTGGTTGATTTACCAGCTGAAGAGATTAAAAACTTTATGAAGGTCTACAAAGGCCCATTTAAATGTAACTGTAACATAATGAGAACTAGCCCCTCCTATCAAAGAATCTCCAAAGAGAGGACTGACTGATGGGTTAAAGCTGATTGCCAAGTAATTTAATTTTTTTCCGTGGTAGGCAAAAAAAAGTCAAACTAATAAAGAAGACTGTCTTCTTAAAAGACAGCCAGGTGGAATCTGCTAAGGACCAAGATATTTCTGAGTCACACGTGTCTACCTATCTGTAACATATCCTGGATAAAAGCAGATCGCAGGATATGGCCAAGACTCTCCACTTCCCTGCCTCCCCAGAAACAAATGCCTGTGGGAAAAAAAGAAAAGAAAAATCAGTCTGTGAAGCTCAGCGAGTCCCTTAATTCACACCTAAGGACTTTCACATCCGCCAAGACAATGCAGCTTTCTGTGCAGACAACAGCACCTCTTCATTTCTCTTCAAAAACCCAACCTGAACTCAGGGAAAGAAGAATACAGTGGAGGAATGAGAATTCTAAAGGCAACATGAAAAGCTCCTTAATATAAGTTAATATACTCAATTACTGACATTCATACTTCCCAGCTACAAGGCTACGCGCTAATCTCTCAAATGTCAACAGCCCCTACATTATCAAAGGCTGAACACACTCTCTCACTGCAGTGTAAGATAATTAACAAGGATCTGGACTGCAGTACTCATTCCTTTTCTAGAAGCAAAATCCTTCATGAAATTATTAATCTTATCTAGCTAGGGCTTACGAGAAACTTCCTAATGTAATTTATACCCAACTGCTCCTCCAGCTGTCAAGAGTGTATCATTTATACATCACTGCCCTGATTCTCACAGAATATATATGACCTTAGGAACCAGAGAGAAAGATGGGCAATTTTATGGCAATGTAACGGCTATAAAGGCCCACTGATTAGCTTCCAAAAGCATCTCCCAGGTCTAGATGGATCTTACACCTTATAAGAGGAGAACAAAATTTACCTATGCCCTTGGGTAAACCTTTAAGTAGGGCACTCTCAACACTATCTCCTCCACAAGATATAATTTAAACATTTGATGGACATTTCCCTAGACAGGGGTGATGTATGAAGAAGAGATCGTGGCCCCCTATGCGTACTCTACTGCACCCCGTCCCATTCTATGCCCAAGACTCTTTTCCTTCCATTTTGTGCCAGTGAAGTCATCATCACGCCTCCTGAGAGCTCATTCACACGAAAAACATTTTTGATCCCCCCACTAAGTACTAGCTACTTATTTGGAATACCTCCTTTATCCCATGAGTGTAAAGGACTCATATTTAAAATGCTGAGGGACTTCCCTGTGGTGCAGTGGTTAAGAATCTGCCTGCCAATGCAGGGGACATGGGTTCGAGCCCTGGTCCGGGAAGATCCCACATACCGTGCAGCAACTAAGCCCGAGCGCCACAACTACTGAGCCTGCGCTCTAGAGCCCACAAGCCACGACCACTGAGCCCACGTGCCACAACTACTGAAGCCTGCACTCCACAAGAAGCCACCGCAATGAGAAGCCCATGCACCGCAACAAAGAGTAGTCCCCGCTCGCCGCAACTAGAAAACAGCCCATGTGCAGCAACGAAGACCCGACACAGCCAAAAATAAATAAATTAAGAAAAAAATAAAGTGCTGAGTGTTGGTTAGGGGAAATCAGAAACCCCCATGAGATGACCAAATCAGGATGCGTAAAGCATAGCCCTTCAGCACTTCAACATGCCATTACTTAAAGGTATTCCTCAGTCTCGCCTAAAATTAACAGCTTTCTAAAGACATCTCTTGCATCTTCTGAGCCTTCCCAAGAATAGCAGCAATTCCTACCAGTGCATGCTTAGGAGAATGCAATTACCCGACTTTACCCGACTACTCTTCAGCCAGTTCACTCCTACCTAATTGCAATCTACTAACAGGCAAGCTGACACTTAGTTTATTATTCCTTGTAAATGTCTCAAGTTCTTTCTGCGGAATCTGTATCTGGCTTAACACAGTTGACTAAAAGGATAAAAATCAATCACTCAAATGCTTAGATTCATCCTTTGTACAACTATGACATACATTATTAATCAATCATGATTCTTCCCCACAGACTGTATGAAACACGGGTATCTTTCTTAAATCTTAGTATCCTTAACATAAAGATAAAAGTGTTCAGTTGGTGGAAATGTAAATTGGTGCAACCACTATGGAAAACAATATGGAAGTTCCACAAAACTCTAAAAGTAGAGTTGCCATATGATCCAGCAATCCCACTCCTGGGCACATACCCAGACAAAACTATAATTCGAAAAGATACACGCACCCCTATGTTCATAGCAGCACTATTTACAATAGCCAAGACATGGAAACAACCTAAGTGTCCACCGACAGATGAATGGATAAAGGTGTGTATACACATACAATGGAATATTGCTCAGCCATCAAAAAGGATGAAATATTGCCATGTGCAGCAACATGGATGGACCTAGAGATCATCATATTAAGTGAAGTAAGTCAGAAAGAGAAAGACAAATACCATATGGTGTCACTTATATGTGGAATCTAAAATATGATACAAATCAACATATCTATGAAACAGAAACAGACTCACAGATATAGAGAACAGACTTATGGTTGCCAACGGGGAGGGGAAGTAAGGGAGGGAAGGAATGGAAGTTTGGGATTAGCAGAGGCAAACTATTATGTATGGGATGGATAAACAACAAGGTCCTACTGTATATCATAGGGAACTATATTCAACATCCTGTGAGAAACCATAATGGAAAAGAATATAAAAAGAATATATATATGTATGCATATGTATAACTGAATCACTCCTGTACAGAAGAAATTAACACATTGCAAATCAACTATACTTCAATAAAATTTTTTTTAAAAAGCAATGTACACCAAAAAGAGTATATTTTACTGTATATAAATTTAAAGTAATTTTTTAACTAAAAAAAAGATAAAAGTGTTCAAATGAAAGCCTGCTTAAAGGATCTTTTTTTTCTTTCTTATGCATTCCTTTATTTTTTACAGTTTTACTGAGGTGTGATTTACATTCCACGAAACTCACAGGCATGAGAGATTTTTAGGGACAATGGAAATATTCTAAAACTGACTGGAGTAGTGTTTGCACAAGTCTATACATTTACTAAAAATCATTGAATTATACACTTAAAATTAGTATCAAAGAGTCATCAAGGATTCTGAGAATGGGCGGTTTCTCAAAAGGGCCCAAGAAAGGAGACATGTTTTCTAGCTTTTGTCTTTGTTGAGATGTAATTCAGGATCTAGAAAAAGTTACCTTCAAACACTATCTTTGTGTAGTTATCAAGGAACTATTGGAGAGTCAAAGTTGAATAAGGCAGATATGGCTTGTAGAAATTTACAATAAAATTAGGATCAAAACCTCAAAAAAAAAAAACCTATTGAAAGCAGGATACAGTAGTCCCACTTATCCACAGTTTCGCCTCCTGCAATTTCAGTTACCCACAGTCAAGTGCAGTCCAAAAATATTAAATGGAAAATTCCAGAAACGGTTCATAAGTTTTCAACTGCACGCCATTCTGAGTAGTGTAATGAAATCCTGCACCTTCCCGTGCCATCCTGCTCCACGCAGCCCAGGAGGTGAGTCCTCCCTTTGGCCGGTGTACCCCACACTTTAGGCACTTAACAGCCGTCCACGTTATCAGATACAGACTGCCGAGGTACTGTAATTCTTGTGTTCGCGAAAGCCTTATTTTACTTCATAACGGCCCCACAGCACAAGAACAGTGATGCTGGCAACTCAAATATTCTCTTACTGTGCCTAATTTATAAATAAAACTCTATCACAGGTTCACAGCATCAAGCAAAACAGTGAATTTCATAAAACCTTGAGTTTGTATATTACCAATTTATCCTAACTCCATTCTGGCTGATATATTTCACATTTACAAAATCCTTGTGGATGGTAAATATCACACCATCACATTACCAGAGTAACCAAAAATAAATAAAAATATGATGAATATTTCAGCTTCTTTCCTTAAAAGAACAGATAATGGAAAATATAAACAACCTAGCAATATTTTGTCATACACAAGAGGGCATTTACACATATTCCTTGCTTTATAACAATTTTCATTCAGAAACTTTAATGCAGTCACCCATCTCCAAGTTGACTGCTATCAAAAACTGTACATGATTGCAGAACCAAGAAGCAGCCCTCCTCCTGTGGTTTCATATGTACTTACCTTTACAAAATTTTTGAGACCATTCCCCCAAAAATAACTTTTTTTTTTTTTTTTTTTTGCGGTACGCGGGCCTCTCACTGTTGTGGCCTCTCCCGTTGCGGAGCACCGGCTCCGGACGCGCAGGCTCAGCGGCCATGGCTCACGAGCCCAGCCGCTCCATGGGATGTGGGATCTTCCCGGACCGGGACACGAACCCGTGTCCCCTGCATCGGCAGGCGGACTCTCAACCACTGCGCCACCAGGGAAGCCCCAGAAATACCTTTATGTACTTATATCCTAGGCCAAAAACTGAAAGGCTTAAGAAGTAATAAGGTAATCTGACTTATGACAAGTTATTATCATGTAATAACTATTGAATGTATGATCATTTCAAACCTACGGTCCCAAGTGAACCCCACTTACGCTCCTGAAATAGTGCTAGGAAAAAAGAAGTCTAATACTGACCTTTGTAAAAAACCAAGACAACAGAATAGTCATCATGAAATAATCTAAACAAAGCAAAAAAACAGCCAAAGATTAAGACATAAAATGCACCTCTTTTAAAAAAGACAAGAAAAATAAAACAGAAAAATGTGGGGCAGAAGAATACAAAATATAAGAGAAGAAAAAGGGAAGAGAAAAATCAAAAGAAAGAAACATAATAATTTTTCTTCTCCACTCAAGAAATTAGTCACTCATCCAAGGAGCCCACGGATGGAGAGGTACCAATTGACAAACAGAGCTCTTATACTAGATGTTATCGCTTAAATGTACATTGCATGTATTTTTTGCCTTTAATTATCTGAAATTTTAATTGGAAATATAAGACCTATTAATTAAAATTTAAAAATTAATAAAGTACGATATATACGTATACATAGTAATTCTATGTATGAAAATGAATAGGTCCTAGTTGCCTGTGGCCTGAACTAGTATATAATCACCTATGAGTCACCCAGCCACTAGTATCTCCAAACTAAATCAACATTCCTCAAAGCATAGCTGATATGTTTCCTCATCTCAAAAATCCGAGTTCCTTAAAGAACAGAAAAGCCAATTAACACTCCCAATTACCTGCCTTTCACACACCCATTCTCCCACCACAACTATCACTTCTACTCCCCTCCTACACACACCCTACAGTGTCAGCCAAGCCGTACTACTTGAAATTTTCCAAATATAAACTGTGGCTTCCTGCCTCTTGTCACTGTTCACAATGTCACTTTGTCTGGAACACCCATCATGTCCAGATCATATCCATTCTGCAAAGTAAGTCCTAATGCCACCTGCCATACTCCCCTGATCCTTCAAGGAAATAATATCTCCTTTATCTGGATCCCCACATCACTATATGTGCACTCTTTTAAGGCCCTTACTTCTTTCCAGTTTGCAATCCTGTTATATATGTGTGTGTACGTGTACATATATACACACACACATATTTAAATAGAGAAAGAAATATATATATTTGACATTACATATATATATATATTTTTTAGATATACAGTTGACCCCTGAACAGCACAGTAACGGGTTAGGGGCACCAATCCCCACCCCTAGCAGTCAAAAATCTGTGTATAACTTTATAGTCAGGCCTCCCTATCCACGCATGCATGTAATACTCAACCAACCGGAGATCATGTATTCCTATAGCATGTATTTAGTGGGAAAAATCCATGTATAAGTGGACCTGCGCAGCTCAAACTCATGTCATTCAAGGGTCAACCACATATGCATATACATATATGTGTATATTATTTCTCATTCAAGAATATGAGACCTTGAAGTCAGGATTGTTCTCCATCTTTATATCTTCCACAAACCTAACATTGTGTTGGACACAGCAAGCCACAATAAATAAGACAGTAATGGAAAGGCCAAATAACAATAGAACAGACTTTCTACCTCATCAATCTTTACTAATACAGGCAGACAATTCCCCTAACAGAACACATATACTTTTTAAGGGACAATAGATTAATTTTTTTAATGTATATAAGTGCTGAGAAAGATATTAATAACTGCACTAAAACAGTAAAAATAAGTTGAACTAAACCAAGAAAAGGACTTAAAAGAGCAAACCTCGCTTGGGGTTTATATAATAAAACATGGTATCAAAGAAGATGTAAACATAAAGAAATAGGTCACCCTCAACAAAAATCAAACCAGCAATTGGAGCATCATGGGTGCGATATATGGTGACACTGTGAGTATGCACTGTCTAGCCTTGGCAAAATTCACAACAGAGAACTAAGCAAGTCAAAGCAAAACACATTCCATCCCCTTTCTAGCAGCAGAACTTAGTGATGACACATTAGTGAAGCCATGCAAGGAAAATACAAGACCTGAAACATAAGAACAAACATTAAAAGGCCATACTTTATATAAGAAGTTGGCAAGAGGTGGCGCAGTGGTTAAGAATCCACCTGCCATTGCAGAGGACACGGGTTCCAGCCCTGTTCCGGGAAGATCCCACGTGCCGAGGGGCAACTAAGCCCAGGCGCCACAACTACTGAGCCTGCGCTCTAGAGACCGCGAGCCGCAACTACTGAGCCTGTGTGCCAGAACTACTGAAGCCCACGTGCCTAGAGCCCGTGCTCCACAACAAGAGAAGCCACCGCAATGAGAAGCCCGCGCACCGCAATGAAGAGTAGCCGCCGCTCGCCAAAACTAGAGAAAGCCCGCGCGCAGCAATGAAAACTTAACGTGGCCAAAAATAAATTAATTAATTAATTTTTTTAAAAAAACACAATTTTCGGGCTTCCCTGGTGGCGCGGTGGTTGAGAGCCCGCCTGCCGATACAGGGCACACGAGTTCGTGCCCCGGTCCGGGAGGATCCCACATGCCGCGGAGTGGCTGGGCCTGTGAGCCATGGCCGCCGAGCCTGCGCGTCCGGAGCCTGTGCTCCGCAACGGGAGAGGCCACAACAGTGAGAGGCCCGTGTACCGCAAAAAAAAAAAAAACCCACAATTTTCTTTTTCTTATAATGTTTATTTTATCATCAAAAGAAATATTTGATTTACGAAAACAATTATTTGCAGCTTATACAATTACATTCAATTTTATAAAATGTGAAGAACTCTACTCCGAATGGGATCACTCAGCTTCATCTAAAGTAAAACAAAGTTGTATTAGCATTTCAGATTTATTGTATTTAGAAAATTCTTTCTTAATTTTTAAATTTTTTAATTGGCTAGACTTTTGAAACTGATCTTCAAATTTCTTAAGGATATACCAACAGACTCTTCAAGACAGGATCTACACAAATCAAAGGGTAAAAATTAATAGTATTATATTTATTCAATCCTATCATTTCCTGAATATCCATTATGTATTTAATCCTCGAAACAACTAGTGCCTCACTGAATACTCATTTCAGTTCCTTTTTCTCCCTTCCTAAGAAAGATTCTTAAAATAACTACATAGAACTTCTAGAAATGACAAATATAAAAAATGAAAGTAAAAATACAATGAAACTAAAAATACAATGACTAGTTTTAAAAATAGATAAGGCACAGAAGAAATAGTAAATAGAAGATATATCAGAAAAAATTAACCAGAATACATGATTTTTTTCTAAACAAGATCATATGTATCAATTCATTATAATAGATATCAATAGTGCTTCAAACTACTTTCTTCCTTAAGTAAATAGCTATACAGAAAAAATTGAAATAATCTTTTACTTCTCTTTTTCAACAACAACAAAGGGGAAAAAAAGAGAATGAGAAAATTAAAGGTGAGTCCAGGATACTCAACATCTAGATAACAGACATTCTGGAGAGAAGAGAGGAAATAGAGGGGAAGAAATAATCAAAGAAATAATTCAGTGAATTTTCCCAAAGGTGAGTATCCAAATTGAATGGCCAACACCATGGATATTTGAAAAAAAAAACAAAAAAACCTACCCCAAGACATAACACAGTCAAATTTCAGAACACTGGGGGAAAATATAAAATAAAATCTCAGCTTTCAGACAGAAGGGGGACCAAAAAAATAGACAAAAAAAAAATGGATTTTACACTAGAGTAACATTAAAACTCTCAAGAGCATCTTTAGACATACAAGCCCTCAAAAAATATACTTCCCATGAATTCTTTCTTAGGAGGTTACAGAAGGTTGTGATTCACCAAAATAGCCAAAGGAATCAACTAAAATAAGCTAAGCACTATTTACAACAGCCAGGACATGGAAGCACCTAAATGTCCATCGACAGAGGAATGTTTAAAAAAGATATGGTACAAATATACAATGGAATTATTACCCAGCCATAAAAAAGAATGAAATAATGTCATTTGCAGCAACATGGATGGACCTAGAGATTGTCATACTGTGAAGTAAGTCAGACAGAGAAAAACAAACATCATATGATATCATTTATATGTGGAACCTAAAAAAATGGTACAAATGAAAATATTTACAAAACAGAAATAGAGTCGCAGATATAAAAAGCAAACATGGTTACCAGGGAGAAAGGGGGTAGGGAGGGATAAATTAGTAGATTGGGATTGACATATACACACTACAATAAAATAGATAACTAATAAGGGCCTACTGTATAGCACAGGGAACTCTACTCAATACTCTGTAATGACCTATATGGGAAAAGAATCTAAAAAATAGTGGATATATGTATATGCATAACTGATTCATTTTGCTGTACAGTAGACTCTAACATGACATTTTAAATCAACTATACTCCAATAAAAATTTTTAAAAAATAAAATGAGCTAAAAGTGGTTACCTTTGGAAAGCAAGAAATTGGGTGGAGGAGTCAGTTTTTCAAACTATTTAATACTTGGAACTACGTGCAGATATAATTCATAAAAGGTAAATTATAAGGAAAAACAAGTCACATGTTGGGAGAAGATACTCATCATGCATATAATCAACCCAGAATTAATATCCAGATTATAGAAGAATGTCAAGATCAAACACCCAATAAAAAAATAAGAAATGATATAAAAAAGCATTCTACAGATAAGAAATATGAATGGCCAATCACATGAAAAGTTTCTCAATCTCATCAGTTATCAGGGAAACTCAAATTAAAACTACAATGAGATACTCTTTTACACCTACTAGATCAGCAAATATTGAGAGGCAATTCTCTCAATATTTCAAACTTTTTCATTATTATTATATTTGTTAATGGTGATCTGTGATCAGTGATCTCTGATGTTACTGTTGTAATTGTTTTCTGTTCTGTATTTTTTCATTAAGCTATTTACATTTTTTTTAGACAGAATACTACTGCACACTTAACAGACTACAGTATAGTGTAAACATACTTTTATAGGCACTAGGAAATCAAAAAATTCGTGTGACTTGCTGTATTGCACTATCCCCTTTATTGCAGGGGTCTGGAACTGAATCCACAGTTGTGCCTGTAGTGGTAGGAATCGACTATGCAGCAATCAATGCAGCCCTACCTTGCAAAGAAGGAAAGGAGAAGGGAAGAACATCTATTGAGGCCCTGCTATGCAAGGGCATTTCACATGCACTATTTTTTAACTCTCTCAACAATGCTATGTGTTATGTATTAGCCTCATTTTACAGATAAGAAAAATAAGATTTAGAGAACTAAGAGAGAAGATATCCCTCAATGGATATTCCCAGTGCCCGATCGGACTCAAGAGAAGCTCAGTCTGCCAAACAGATGAGCATGAATGTTCAGAAGATGATTGCAACAGGGACTTCCTTGGTGGCACAGTGGTTAACAATCCGCCTGAGAATGCAGGGCACACGGGTTCGATCCCTGGTCTGGGAAGATCCCATATGACCCGGAGCAACAGAGCCCATGCACCACAACTACTGAGCCTATGCTCTAGAGCCTGCGAGCCACAACTACTGAGCCCATGTTCCGCAACTACTGAGCCCTCGTGCTGCAACTACTGAAGCCCGTGTGCCTAGAGCCCGTGTTCCACAACAAGAGAAGCCACCACAATGAGAAGCCTGCGCACCACAACGAAGAGTAGCCCCCGCTCACCACAACTAGAGAAAGCCTGCGTGCAGCAACGAAGACCCAACGCAGCCAAAAATAATAAATTAAAAAAAAAAAAAGAAGATGACTGCAACAATATTACGGACGTTAGGATAACTATACACAAAGGGAGGAAATAAAGAAACCAAAATAAAAATCAGAACGGACAACTTCTTCTCTCTGAAACTGTGCCAAGACTTCTACATCCACCTAATACTCCACCAAATACGAGAGCAAACAGTTGCTTACCTGTGCCCAGGATGGTAAATAGCTGTGTTGATTCCATGAGGATAATGACTACTGAAGCTGAAACAGTGACTCTCTTGATAGCTC
Source organism: Stenella coeruleoalba (assembly GCF_951394435.1). Lineage (NCBI taxonomy): Eukaryota > Metazoa > Chordata > Mammalia > Artiodactyla > Delphinidae > Stenella > Stenella coeruleoalba. The sequence goes on along the minus strand of NC_137159.1, from coordinate 78,797,621 downwards.
TGATTTGTTCCAACACTACATTCAAGAAGGTAAATAAGAAATAAATACCATTAAACCACAGTGAGATACCACTATATACCCATTAAAATGTTTAAAATTAAAAAGATAGACACCACCAAATACTGCTGAGGATATAAAACTACCAGAGCTCTGATAAATTATTAGTAGGAATATGAATGATATGACCACTTTGAAAAAGCTCTGGCAATTTCTTATAAAACCAAACTATCCACCCTATGACTCAGCAATTCCACTCACCCATACTGACCCAACAGAAATGAAAGCATATATTCATAAAGACTTGTACAGGGACTTCCCTGGTGGCCCAGCAGTTAAGACTCTGTGCTCCCAATGCAGGGGGCCCGGGGTTCGATCCCTGGTCAGGGAACTAGATCCTGCATGCCTCAAAGAAGATCCCACATGTGGCAATGAAGAGCCCACGTGTTGCAACTAAGACCCGGCATAGCCAAATAAATAAATAAATATTTATATTTAAAAATAAATAAATAAATATTTATTTATAAATAAATAAATAAATATTTAAAAAAAATAAATAAATATTTAAAAAAAAAAAGACTTGTACGAGATTAGTCATAGCAGCCTTATTCACGAAACCAGAAACTTAGAGGTCCATCAATAGAAGAATGGATAAACAAATCATGAGTGTTATGGACTGAAGTTTTGTGACCCCCATAGATTGAATGTCTGTATACCCCAAAACTCATATAAGACCCTAATGCCAATGTGATGGTACTTGGAGGAGGAGTCTTTGGGATCTATTAGGTAGGGCAAAAGAAAGAAACCCTCATGAATGGGATTAGTGTCCTTATAAGAAGAGGCTGGAGAGCTAACTAGCTCTCTTTCCACCATGTGTGGATTCAAGGAGAAGTCGGCAGTCTGCAACCCACAAGAGGGCTCTCACCAGAACCTGACCATGCTGGCACCCTGATCTCAGACTTCCAGCTTCCAGAACTGTCACAAATACATTTCTGTTGTTGATAAGCCACCCAGTTTATGGTATTCTGTCACAGCAGCCCAAACGAAGACAAATGAGATACTCATACAATGAAATACTAATCAGCCATAAAAAGAATAAATTACAGATACATGTAAAAATAAGGATGAATCTCAAGATAAGCTGAAGGAAAGAAGACTTAGACAAAAGAGTACATACTCTCTGAGGCCGTTAAGGTAAATCACTAGAACAGGCAAAACTAATCTATGATGGAAAAAAATTATAAACAGCAGTTGCTCTGAGGGTGGGTGTGGACAAAGATTTACTGGGAAGAGGCATGAGGGAACTTAATAGCATGATGGTAATGTTCTGTATCTTGACAGGGGTTTGACTTGCAGAAGCGTATGCATTCGTCATAACTCACGGGCTGGTACACTTAAGATCTGTGCATTTCACTGTATGCAAATTTTATTTCAAATGAAAGAAAACTATAAGCAAATATTGAACTTGAATTAATGAACTTTAATTAATGATATGCATGCTAAAGTATATATGTACTGACTCTGAAATATATTAAAAAATAGAACTGAATAATGGCCAGATAGAAAGATGGGTCAAAATATGACACAGCAAGTATAGTAAAATGCTAAACAGAATTTAAGTGGAGGTATATGAGAGTTCACTATAAAAGTCTTTCAATCTTCCTTTTATATTTGTAATTTTTCATAATAAAATGCTAAAAGGAAAAAAAAGCACCAAAATCTGACACTAAAGCAGAGAAATAAACATTATTTCAAACAGGGCATCCCAAATAAAGTGCATTTTTACCTTACAAGGTAGCTTCTAAGTTCTCCTCGGTAATTGATGACCAAGAGTTCTGCAGACCACTGTGCACTTGCTTTATACTCTAAAAATATCAACCCAGCAATGGCATAGCTCAGATCACCTGCTAAACTAGATGCCTGTGAAAGAGGAGGAAATTAAGTTACTAAAAAGATACTAGATAGAAGTTAACATATGTATAATTGAAGGACATTCAAGACACTAGCCCTGCCAGGTATCCTTTAAGTAAGATAGCCCAGAATTGATCGTATGTGAAGAATCATGTAAGCCTAAGTGCCTAGAACTAGACACCCAACTCTAGACCAGCCCTCCCCCAACCACAGGCTGGAACCACAGCAGCCTCTTTGGGTGAGATGTTCACCTAGTAGGTGAATTTCTGTTCAGACTATACTTCCATTGCAAAAAAAGAAGAAAAAAAAAAAAAACTAATGCTATCATTCTGCCTCAAAGAATTCTACCATATAGAATTCAGACATAAGCTCTCAAATGTTAATTTCCACTGCCAGTAGTAACCAATGCTAAAAAAAAAAGAAAGAAAGAGAAATGCCTCCAGTTACTTCCATTTGCCTAATCAGCAATTTAAAGGGAAGGACACTTAAAACACTCACTCAATGCCAGCCTTTTTCTATCAACTAAATATCAAGCTATATTTGCTGAGGATCTGGAGGGCACGTGCACCTTAGCACACACAGTGAAGCACATAATGAAGTTTCCTACCCTGAATGGCTCCTCATTGTCTAGAACCGCTCAATAAAACAGGGCAGCCACATGTAGCTGCTGAACACTTGATACATGGCTAGTCCAAATTGAGATATGCTATAAATGTAAAAATACACGCCAAATTTCAAGGACTTAGTACCAAAGAAAGAGCGTGAAATAGTTCATCAATCATTTTTACACTGTCATTTCAGCATGTAATCATTTTAGATATGTTGTAATAAATAAAATATATCAAATAAATTTCACCTGAACTTAATGTTACTAAAAAATTTTAAATTACACACGTGATCACATATATAGTTCACATTACATTTCTATTAGACAATGCTAGTCTAGAAAATAGTAACTCAACCTACTTAGTTTGGTTCCCCAGAACTTCTATACCAGGAGCCCAATGTACTCTTTCAAGTTTTTCCACACATTTCTGAACAAAAATCATTCTCTATATCCTTGGTTCTCACTCCTAGCTTCTCATTAGAATCAGCTGAAAGACTTCAAACATTAAAGTCCAGGGCTCACTCAGATCAATTAAGTCAGACTCTCTGTGGGGGGAGCCTGGACAACCCAGCAATTTGTTTAGTTTTTCTTTTTCTTTTCTTTATAAAGCTTTGCAGGTGATTCTAAGACGCAGCCAGAGTTAGAACCACTGTTCTACCTGCTCCTTTATTTTGTTCACTTGAGGAAGGAGGATACAAAGTAAAGAGCCCCGAATTCCTAAAAGAGACACTAATTAACCGGATTACCATGGGAAAAGTCATTTTACTTCCTCACAATTTATGCTCTCTAAACTGTAAAATGAGGGTAATAAGTACCCAATCTACTCAAAGCGTGTTGTGAATATTAAACAGGAATGTATATCAAAGTCATTAATAAAGTACAAAGCACTACACAAATATAAGTTATTACCACCATTAATTTTTTTCTCCACTCTCCATTTCAGTCTCTATCCCTTTAGGGTAACAAATTCTAACTCCTCCCAGGCTGGTTCTGTTGCAAAGGCCCACTGACTTCTTTCCTACGCTGGAACTTTACAACAGCTTTCTGCACCTCTATTTAGTATTTACTTACTACCATCTTACAATAATGGTAGACTGTGTCTGTTTAGTGCATTACAAAATGCAAAGAATAAATACTTAACGTACAGATCTCTAACCAGATCTAAGCATCTTAAGTTCACAGCTTATTATTCTGATTTACATTTATATTTCCTCTCATCACATTCATTCATTCAAGCACCTATACATGAAAGGTAGTCAAAAAAAGTATGTTTTCAGTTTAAGGTATGTACATACCGGGATTATAACAAAGAGTTCACTTCCCATGAGATCAAACACTCTCACAGTTCCCGTGCTTTCGGCATAGGCCAGCAGGGTGCAATCGTAACTCCATGCCACACATCTCCACTGGGGTTTTGGGTCTTTTGGAACTAGAATGAAAAGAAAAGAAGTGCATTTAACATTATTAAGATAGTTAATACCTATAGTTCCTGCAGCTAAAGAGAGTATTCAAGTATGACATCATATCCTAAGGGTCTCTAAAACTCCTGTTCAGTAGAAAAGAACAGCTCCCAGAAAGCCACTTCAAGTAAGAGTGGAAAATGTAAACCGTGACAAGCCTTGCCCCACTTACTTAAGAAGCAAAGTCTACTGACACCAGTGGTCTGCTGAATGCTGAGCAAGCCCTCATCTGGTAAAGGCTCAGGAACGATATACCTCAAAATACTTATGAAATTACGAGAGATCAAAAGCATAAAGATTAAGCAGAAAACTATTCCAATTCAGTGAGTTAAGATACTCCAAAAGCAAAAAACAAAACTCAAAATGTCAACTGAGATCTTTTAGATATGTATTTCAAATATAGATGGTAAAGAAAAACAAAGTGGGATTATACTGACACAGAATTAGAAAGAGAAAAGAATACATATGTATATTAGGCAACTGAATCAGGAACTGTTCTCAATCAATTACAAAATTATAAGATTTTGAGAATCAACACCTTAATAATCCAACACCGGTATTTTCTTCTGTTCTGAATTTTTCAGTACAACAAAAGAAAGGCTACCAGCTGCAAAAGAGAAAGGGGCTGTGAAACTCTAAACTGTTTTAGGCTTGTCTGAGGTTTCTGATATTTCCTTTGCTCCTGTTTCCCCTTATTAGAATCCCAGAACTGAAGGACCAGGTAGGACCAGTGCCTTCCCTTTACCAGCAAAAATTCCAAATGATTAGGAGCCTCAAGGTGACACCAGGAGTCACGATCAGAACAAACCCAGAACGTAAGCATGCTGCCTTCCCGTGCAGTGTGCACTTCATTACAACACACGGCCCCTCAGTCAGAGCCTGGATTTAGCCTGAGGATTACTGACTCAGAAATGTTTCTGCAATTTATTGCCTTCTCTCTATTCCTCTGCTAATGTCGCAATTCAGGCTTTCATCATCTCTGGCTTAGACTATCATGACAGCCTCCTAACGGGTCTTCCCACTTTCAGGCTCTTCCCCTCTAATCCTTCCTCAATAGTACCCGAAGTTATCTTTGTAAAAGAGAAAGATGAAGAAATCACATCTTTCCCCTGCTTTAAAATCCCTGATGTTTATCCATTTCCAAAAAAATCAAGTCCAAACTCCTCCACATGCATAAAAGGCCCTTCACCAATGGTCCCATCAGAGCTTTCCAATTCACCTCCCCGCCCTTCCTCCGTCATACACCTAATGACCCACCAATAACACACCACCTGGCAAATAAACCATGCATACTCCAGTCTGTGTCTTTCATGCACATTGTTGCTTCTCCCTAGAATGTTCATCTCCAGTGCTACTCCGAGGGTACTTGCTTGTTAAACCATCTGTGGTAACAAACTGTCACCTCTTCCTTCTTTGACACTCTTCAGAACTGACTGCCCTCTTCTATGTGCCCCCAAATATACTGTACAGAAGTCTCTCATAGTACTTATCACATCAGACGATGGTGTTTACATGATTATTTCCCCCACAAGTCTCTGAGACAATGTCTTACTCAACACCGCCATCCCAGGACCTGGTACAGAAAGTGATTAACGTTTCACTAATGAGCAAAGCCCCAGCCTCTCAGAAAAATCTACAGTAACGGGGTAAAGTAATGCTAAGGGTTTACCGTTCCTCAGGGGCTAACAATTAAACGTGAATTATATAACTGAAGTCTTCTCTCCACCTAACAGAGGTACGGTAGAATTTAAACCCCCCTCATCTCTGCAATATATGTAAAATACGTTCTGTATACGGGAAAAGTATACCAGATGCCAACGAGTTTCTTCATTCTGACTATTTCTCAAAGGTAAAAAGCATGCCAAAAAAAGCCAAGAGAGGCCCCTGAACACAGGAGGGTCTAGGGAATTTTATTAAAGCCTAACGAAATACTGCATACACTTTGGAAAAGCAATTTTTTAAAGGTGGGAATAAAATGAAGGAAAAGATCAGTTCTCTGTCCTCAGCTTTAAAAAACAATGAAACTTGGAAGTAAACTTAAGCACAAAATGATAAACAACAGAATACTTCAAGACCCACAAATACACAGATGCTACACAAACACCAGCAAGAGGACAATTTAATGCCCTGAAAAATATTCATGTTCTAAAGAAACACAGCAACATGTTTCCATTGTCTCTGTTTTACCTGCGATAACATCTTTCCTCTTCATTTTGACAGGAGGATAAATAGATTTATGTACTACCTTCCGTAACTGTCTGAAGTAAGTTCCACCTGAAGGGACTTTGTTTTTACTATTACTTCCAGTTATAACCAGCAGCTCCAGAAAACTCGGCATGTGTTTTGACCCAGATAAAGGTATGTTTTCATTACAAGAGAAGATTTCCCATAACAATGTGAAAGTAAAGACATTATCATCAGATTTTTCCAGCACCCTGTGTGGTTCTGGAGAGGAACGAACAGCACAGATTTGTACAAAGTCAGTGTCAATGGAGTTTTCTGAAAAGTATTGAAACGGGCTGATGATCAAGTTAACCAGCAGTGTGACAGCTGCCACGTTGCTGGTGAAACCGTTTACAGCCGCGCTCATCCTGCACTGGCTGCGGCCCCTTCAACCTGCCCCACTGCCGAGCTTGCTTGCACCTCAGAGCTCCTGTCAGTGCTGTCTGCTCTGCCTGGAATACTCTTCCCCGAACCGGTCCCTGGCTCCTTTCCATCTTTCACGTCTCAATTTAAATCTTGCTTGCTTAGGCAGTGTGCTCCGACCACCCTGTCTAAGCAGCCTCGAGGCTCCATTGTTCTTCTCCATTCCAATGATTTCATGTCTTTCACAGCTCTTATCCCATATCAGTATATATTTGTCTACCTTTTATTGTCTGCCTTATGCATTAAACTATAAATTCCAAAATGTCAGGTGCTGTGTCCGTATTGTTCATAACTTCATCACCAGCATTTCGTGCTCGGCTGGGACACAACAGCACTCAAGGGCTAAAGGAGCACACTTCAATCCAGTGCTCACGTACCCAAACTAGAACTGGAAAAGGGAAAAAATTACAAAGAAGGAACACCGGGTTTTATTCTCAGTGCTGCCGTAAAACAGCTGGGTGTGACCATGGGACGATCACCAAGGGTTCAATGAACACTCTCTCCCAACTTTGACTTTTACATCAAGAACCAGTGAGTAAGAGTAAACTAGTGGCGCTAAAAGCCATGCAGGGGCTTCCCTGGTGGCGCAGTGTTTGGGAGTCCGCCTGCCGATGCAGGCGACACGGGTTCGTGCCCCGGTCCGGGAAGATCCCACATGCCACGGAGCAGCTGGGCCCCTGAGCCATGGCCGCTGAGCCTGCGCGTCCGGAGCCTGTGCTCCGCAATGGGTGAGGCCACAACAGTGAGAGGCCCGCGTACCGCAAAAAAAAAAAAAAAAAAAAAGCCATGCAGAGGAGCTAAATATTTAAATGTTTGAAATTAAAGTGTTAGTAGAAGATATGAGAAAATTTTTACAATCCTAGAATAAGAAAGGTGAAAGCATACAAAACTTGGAAGCTATAAAGGAAAAAAGTGACAAATGCAGTTACCAAAAAAAAAAAAAAATGCTCCATGGAAAAAAAAGACACTATAACACATTTAAAAGACAAATGGATTGGGAAAAATATCTGCAACATATATGACAAAGGGTAACATTCATACTATATAGAAATAATAAGGAAATAGTCAAGTAGGAAAATAGTCAATAAGGAAAAGTCAGATAATCCAAGAGGAATATAGTCAAAAGGATATGATCTAACAATTCACAAAAAAAAAAAAGCAACTTAACATATGCCCTACCATATAACTAAACATATGCAAATTGGAAATGAGATGCTTTTTTCCCTCTGCCTAACCTGATGAATATTTTAGAAATAGGTAACATATGGTGCTGACAGTGGAGAAAGGAAATAGCTTTATAATCATACCTTTTACATGGTTGCATAATAAGTATAACTTTCAGGAAGAAATATGGCAGTAGCTACAGTTTGTATGCTACACCCATGGACAAACAGATGTCTTTTCCAGTGCTGTTAGAGGGGGAAAGGGGCAAAGAGGGGAAGAGAAAGAATAAAACAAGCCACCATACACAATCTAAATTTCTACTAAGAGGGGAACAGATAAATAAAACGTGGTTCACATTCTCACAATGGAATGCTGTGGCTTCGTGTAAAAGACTGGATTACACCTGTGCACACTGACTGGGAAAGCCATCATCAATACAGTAAGTGCGGGAGCAAGCTGAAGAACAAAATACATAAGATGATCTTGTTTTTTTACCTAAAAAAAGTCAATCCATCTATGTACAGGTTCATATAAGCAAAGAAGGCTTTATATTAAACCATTAATATAAGTTTCTATGAAGAATGCAAATTGAGAAGATAAAACGATCTTTTTGTTACTTCTGCATTGTTTGAATTTGTTCAAAGTATGTACTGCTTTTGTAATTAAAAGAAAAAAAAAAACCCAGAGTAACTACTTTCAGACTAGGCTGCCCACCACAGCTTAAAAAAAGAGACTAAGTTAGGAAATTTTATTTGAATTTTAAATAATGTCCATAAATTTTGCAAATGTGCTGAAATCTATGAATCCACTGATCTTAGAGGCTCAATCAACCTAAAGCGGGAAAACTAGAAAAAAAATCAAGTCCCATGAGAACCAAATTTGTGAAATCAATGAAAAAGAGAAAATCTTAGAAGCAGCTAGAAAAAAAAAGACACACTACCTACAGAAACAATAACAGCAATGACTGCTGCTTTCTCATCAAAACAATGCAATGATATCTTTAAACAGCTGAAAGAAAAAAAAAGGTCAACCTGGAATTCTATAGCCAGAGAAAATAGTTTACAAAAATGAAAGCAAAAATCAAAGATGGTTTCAGACCAACAATAAGAGAATTTATCAACAGACCTGCATTACAAGAAATATTAAATAATTTCTTCAAGTTGAAGGAAAACACTATCAAATGGAAATGTTTACAGAAAGAAAAAGTTGAAAAGTAAGTGAAATGGAAAATAGAAGGAAAATAAAAGATTTACCCTTGTTTTTTAATTCCTTAAAAAGTTACTGGACAAAAATAATAATATAAATATATACTGTGGCAGTTTAGCATTTATAAAAAGTTTGACAACAGTACAAAGGAGTAGGAGGGATGTACACTGTGTAATAAAATAATTTTTAAATGCACATTGTAAACCCCAGAACAAATGCTAAAAGGAAACAGAGAAGAGATAGGACAAATAGAAAAATAAGAAGGTAAAACCTAACCAGTCCAATAACTGCATTAACTGTAAATGTTCTATTAATCTCCAAAATATACAAGCAGCTCATGCAGCTTAATATCAAAGAAACAAACAACCCAATCCAAAAATGGGCAGAAGACCTAAATAGACATTTCTCCAAAGAAGATACACAGACTGCCAGCAAACATATGAAAGGATGCTCAACATCACTAATCATTAGAGAAATGCAAATCAAAACTACAATGAGGTATCACCTCACACCGGTCAGAATGGCCATCATCAAAAAATCTACAAACAATAAATGCTGGAGAAGGTGTGGAGAAAAGGGAACCCGCTTGCACTGTTGGTGGGAATGTAAATTGATAGAGCCACTATGGAGAACAGTATGGAGGTTCCTTAAAAAACTAAAAATAGAACTATCATACAACCCAGCAATCCCACTACTGGGCGTATACCCTGAGAAAACCATAATTCAAAAAGAGTCATGTACCATGATGTTCATTGCAGCTCTATTTACAATAGCCTAAGTGTCCATTGACAGATGAATGGATAAAGATGGGGCACATATATACAGTGGAATGTTATTCAGCCATAAAAAGAAATGAAATTGAGTTATTTGTAGTGAGGTGGATGGACCTAGAGACTGTCATACAGAGTGAAGTCAGTCAGAAAGAGAAAAACAAATATCGTATGCTAACACATATATATGGAATCTTAAAAAAAAAATGGTTCTGAAGAACCTAGGGGCAGGACAGGAATAAAGATGCAGGTGTAGAGAATGGACTTGAGGACACAGGGAGAGGGAAGGGTAAGCTGGGACGAAGTGAGAGAGTGGCGTGGACATATATACACTACCAAATGTAAAATAGATAGCTAGTGGGAAGCAGGCGCATAGCACAGGGAGATCAGCTCGGTGCTTTGTGACCACCTAGATGGATGGGATAGGGAGGGTGGGAGGGAGATGCAAGAGGGAGGAGATATGGGGATGTATATATACGTATAGCTGATTCACTTTGTTATAAAGCGGAAACTAACACACCATTGTAAAGCAATTATACTCCAATAAAGATGTTTTAAAAAATGTAAATGTTCTAAACATTACAATTAAATGACAGAAATTGTCACACTGAAAAAAAAGCATGACAAATTATATGCTTTCTATAAGAGATGTACATTTAATACAGATAAATGAAAAAGAAGAGAAAAAAATATGTCATGCAAATGCGAATCCTAAAAAAGCTAGAGCGACTGTAATAATATTAGACAAAATAGAATCCAGGACAAAAAGTATTACGGGAGATAGAAAGGGACATTCCATCACAGTAAAGGAGCCATTTCATCAAGAAGACAAAATAATATGTGTAGGCACCTATAAACTAGAACCCCTAAATACATAAAGACTGATAGAACTAACGGGTAAAATAAAATACACAATTATATTTGGAAATGTCAACCCTCCTCTCTCAGGAAATGATAGAACAACTAGACAGAAAATCAGCATATATAAAAATTTGAACAGCTCTAACCCAACTCAATGTAATTAACATTTGTAAACCACGATACCTAAAAACTGCACCATATGCAAGAATCAAATTCTTTTGAAGACAGACCATATGCTGGGCCATAAATCAAGTCTCAATAAGTTTAAAAGGTTAAAATCATATTGAATATTTTCTCTGACCACAACAGAATTAGATAACAATAAGAAAACTGCTTATATTACAACAAGCTGAAATGCTTACAGAGGAAAAAAGGTTTAAAGTCAGTGATATAAATTTCCATATTCCATCTAGACAAATATAAGCAAATTAAATCTAGTAGGCAGAAGAAAGGAAATAATATAGATAAAAGCAAAAATCAAAAGAAAACAACAGAAAAAGAAATCAAAACCTATTTTTATTGAATATTAATAAACTGATAAAACTCTGGCCTGACTGATCAAGAGAAAAGAAAGGGAACACAAATTACCAATATCAAGAACAAAAGAGGGACATCACTACAGGTCTGACAGACAATAAAAGGATAATAAGGAAGTACTACAAGCAACTTTAAGCCAATATATGCTAAAATTTAGGGGAAAATTTCATTAAAAAAACTGGAACCGAAAGAAGATGAAATTGAAATTTTAAAAAGCTTTATATCTATTATATAATTTTAATTAGGAATTAAAAACCTACTCACAAAACTCCAAGTTTCACTGGTGAATTCTATCAATTAAGAAATAACTCCAATTTTACAGAAACTCTTGCATAAAACAAAAAAAGAAGGAACACTGGTCAACTCATTATTTTGAGACCAGCACTACTCTAATACCAAACCAGAAAAACATTACCCAAAAAAAAAAAAATCTATAAACCAATAGCTCCATGAACATAGATGTAATAATCTGCTACCTATGTTATACACAATTATCTGCACAAAGGCCTAATGATGGTTCTACCTTGCCTGTGAAATCAAGTATAACACTGAGGTACTTACTCCTCAGAGACCAAATTTATAGGCACTTTCCAGATAATGTGGATGATTGGGAGACCTACATCTTAACACTCAGGAAGTTATCCAGTAAAAAAAGATCAAAAAAGATACTTCGGAAAGTTCTTCTTTAACTTCAACCTGAAAGACTTAACAATCTATCTTTAAGTGAAGAAAGCAGATTATAAAACATTTTACTTTCACAGAGCATATCTATAGTAACAAGCACTTCCAGAAAAATGTCTGAAAGAACAGATCATGGAATGTTAATAGTACTTATCTCTGGATAGTATGCTTATTTTTATTTTCTACTTTTGCTCATTCTTAGTTTCTAAAATTTTTACTGAGAACGTGCATTATTTTTTCAACAGGAAAAAAATTTATTAAAAGTTATGAAAAGACATAGGGCTTCCCTGGTGGCGCAGTGGTTGAGAGTCCGCCTGCCGATGCAGGGGACACGGGTTCGTGCCCCGGTCCGGGAAGATCCCACATGCCGCGGAGCGGCTGGGCCCGTGAGCCATGGCCGCTAAGCTTGCGCGTCCGGAGCCTGTGCTCCGCAACGGGAGGTCACAACAGTGAGAGGCCCGCGTACCGCAAAAAAAAAAAAAAAAAAAAAAAAAATTATGAAAAGAAATAGTTACCATATAACCTGAGGTTCCTGAATCACAGTTCAAGAATGAAATGTTTCATTTCAAAATCTGGGTGCTTCAAACAGTCTGTGCTTCCCAACCTTTTTCATGTCAAGACACACGTAGAATATCACGTTTGTACGGCACCTATAGGTAAATTGATGAGGTTGCTGGAAACTGGAGGCAACCAGTCTGAGCTCATGCTGTCAGAGGGCCACCGGGCCACTGGAGGGCTGACAGGACCTCAGCCCACCTACACTAGGCAAGCTGCTGCTCAGCATTGGGAAGCTCTGGTTTATGGTATCTCAAAATCAGAAATACGAGAAAAATCTCCTGATTAACATAGTACAGCTCTGAAAATGTCTAATTCCATGTGCTATTTTTAGGTCACTATTCAGGATAGAAAGAGAAGACTGAATTACTATTTATGGCCTGGCAAACATAGCCAACAAGTTGCAATCCACATTTAAATATCCTCAAACAGCATATACTTTATAAAACAATAACTGAAAAATACCAAAGTGGAACCAAACAGCTCCTATTTCAGTTTGCAGACTACGATATGTAGTTTCAGAAACGCATTAACAACCATCCGGCTCCTCCTCTCCAGGCATACACAGGAAATATCATTTGGCATATGAGTTATTCCCATAAAGATGAGTTAGATAATAAGCAAATGATCACTACCTCACATTACATGAAATGGAAAGAAGCCATTAATGCACATTAAAGTCATAAATCCACACATTCAGAAGCCAACAAAATAAAACATTAGTTCTCAAAGCATTATTACCTCACTCATGCTGCCACATTAACTGTACACAGTAAAAGCTCTAACAAATATTACAATTTGTGTAAAATACAGAAGGGTTAATCTTCCCAATTTCATGTTAACTTACAGATTTCTCAGCTTACTTACTGATTCAGAGTAGGGTCTAATGTCAAAGCTCAAAGGGGCTGTCTGTCTGAATCACTCCAACATTCTGAGCACTTCTCAGAAGTCCACTGCAGGCACCCCAAGCCCTCACCCAACAAAAGGGATGCACTGGGAGAAAAGGCAATTGAATACCCCCAAGTTATTCTTCTCGGAACTTCTTGATCCTTATACGTTATTTAAGCCAAGCCTGGTCCACTTTAATAAGTGCTGGTGAAAAAACTATAGGAAGCAAATTCAGAAAATGCTAAAGCCCCAAGGTTTAGAAATTCACAAAAACTACTCCCCTTCGATTTACTTTCAAAAAGATACTGAGCAAATACGGCTTCCTACCTACGCTTATTGTTCTAATTGTGGTATGTATACACACTTGCATACAACAGGAATAAAAAGCATGAATATCATGACAATTACCCATAAACTTACATATGTCTATATAGATACACAAAATACATACATATATATGTATTATGTGTACATATACTCATACATACACACACACTCATGAACTTACAAAATTAACTCACAAGAAACAAGCAAATACACTTCTTCATAGATTCATTCATAAAAATCTTTTTAATAGTTCCCAACTACCATTATCCACTTGATATGGTCAAAAACTGTGCGCCTTCTACGTGTCAGACACCATGCTCGGCACTAAGAATGCGAAAAAAAAAAAAAAGTTGAGTAAGGCAGAAGCCCTGCCTTCAATCTAATTAGGAATCAAACAAGCAAGTCAACAATTTAAAAAGGAAAGATTAGGCTAAGTGAAATGACATAGGTACAAAAAGTCCTACAGAAACATTAAGAAAAATGCACAAATCATGAGGAAGAGGGCAAGAAAAAAAGGTTTCCAAAAAAAGCTGATGCTTGAACTAAAACATGCAGAACTAATTAATTAAATATAAAGGTGGGAGCTTCTAGGCTAAAGGAACCATCTGTACCAAGGCATGAAAAATACAATGGGGATGGAAAACTGCAAGCTACTTTATACTAGATCACAGGACGTATGGCAGGGGTATTTACAGGACAGACACAGGCTGACTCGTGTCCTGAACTAGAAAATATGAACTGCATTCTATAGTCAAGAGTGAACAATTGAAAGATTTTAGGCAGAATAACAGTACTAGTAACAGTAATAATAGCTTAATGCCTCCTAAGTACTTAGTATGTCAGACATTATGCTAAGAGCTTTATATATATTAGCTCACATCATTTTTCCACAATCCATTCTATAGGAGTTTGCCTGTATTACAGATAATTGAGGCTCAGAGAGGTAAAGTAACTTGTCCAAGGTTAATATTTAGGAAGCAGTGGAGCCAGACTTGAAGGGTAATCTTGAGAGAATTCTCAATGAAGGATGATCAATTTGACAAGCAGGGTAAAGTATTGATAAGTGAAGGGCATATAGAAGAAAACCCTGTCAGGAGACTGTTGTAAGAAACCAAGTAAAAAAAAATGTTAAGCGCCTGAACCAGGGCTGTGATGGCTGAAGTGCACAAGCAGGAAGCAAGAGCCATTTAAACAGATTCGCAGGACGTGGTGAAGTTAAGATAAGGTGAGGCTTCTCCACTGTGTCACTCAGTGTAAGTGCAAAGAATTATTTCTCTCTCTCTCCCCTGGTGGACTATAAACCCTTAAATCTAGGTAACATATGTCTTATTCCTCATTGTAAACAGATTGCCTAGGACAATAGTGTCTGGCATATGGTGGCAACTAAATAAATATTTGTCAAAGTAAGAAAGAAGGGAGAGAAGGAAAAAGAAGAGAAACTGTCTAGATTTTTGGCTTGGTACAGATAATGGTACCACTGACCAGAGTACTGAGGGAACAGGGTTCTCCAAGTAACAGAACAGAAGGAACAGATTTTAAGAAGGGGAGGTAAATTTATATAAATATGTAGGAAATTTCACATTTGCTTTTAAGTGACAATATACACTATACGTAAAGCTAACTCCATAAGAACTCTATTACTAGTTTATCCACTAGTATATGTGGAATTGTATAAGAATAACGATTCTGACATACTAATACAATCAATATCACCACTTATATGAGACTGAAAACATTTTTAAAATATTTGATTTTTAATCTTCTGAACACATCTGGACAGCTGAGAATGAGAAAAATGAGAAGGAAACTGGCCCTAGGCCACTAATGTTGCATTTCACCAGGAACTTAAGACCAACTAGCCAGGGGGAATCCTCTGTCTTACCACCATTTTGCAGATTTCAAAGCTACCAATGCCTCCCTTCTCCTTGCTCTTTCACTGTTGATTACTTATTCTACCCTAATGCTGCTTTAAGGTAAAATATGTATACTATGTTCTTCCAAGTAAATGAGGAAAAGTCCATGGAAAGCACTAAATGCAAGTGCCTGGCACACAGGAAGGACATGACAAGTGGCTGTGTCATCACCACAATGACTATGATTATCATCATGATGATTCCTACAACTACTCCACTGTTAAAGTAACACAAGGTCAGACAAATGGAACTGGAGGTCCTGTAAATAAAACGTAAGTAATAGATGCATTTACCTAACAGTACCCACTTAATTGTTTTCCTCCCATATGGTTCTCCTACCTTTTCATACACGGCTCCCACAGATCAAAACACTCCCCCCTCTTCTCCTACCTTCTACTCATTCTTAAGGCTGCTTTCCAAAAGTCACTTTTTCTCAACAATCTCATCTCACACCCCTGGTTAAACTCTCACTCTGCTCTGTATTTTTCCTTCATCAGATTTATCAGTCTGTAAGTATATAGTTGAGGGTCTACATGCCTCGTGAGGTAAGTGGCCATGCCTTTTTGCTCACAATCATACCCCTAGGACCCAGGAAAATGCTTCACATACATAAATGATACTCAGTAAATTTTTGCTGAATCGTATATCAAACAATGATCAAATCCAAGATTATTTTTACTAGTCTATAACTGACCAACTCCTAACATATCTACAAATTATTTTCTGCATTGAATTCAAAATACAAATACTTTATCCCAAAACTGGCTTAGACTTTTGTAAAACAGTTTCAATTTCAAATCTCTCCAAAATTCAGATCTTAAAGCAAAACATTTACAGAATAGAAATCAGTTAAGATGCTTTAAAATTATTTTAATAAATTCATAATAATCCTTGTCAATAAACAGTATCTATTCTGACTTTTAAGAAATATTAACTGCTGGGACCTCCCTGATGACTCAGAGGTTGAGAATCCGCCTGCCGATGCAGGGGACATGGGTTCAATCCCTGGTCCGGGAGGATCCCACATGCCGTGGAGCAACTAAACCCGTGCGCCACAACTACTGAGCCTGCGCTCTGGAGCCCACGAGCCACAACTACTGAAGCCCACATGCCACAACTACTGAGCCCATGTGCTGCAACTACTGA
The DNA here is from genome assembly GCF_951394435.1 of Stenella coeruleoalba. Taxonomy (NCBI): domain Eukaryota; kingdom Metazoa; phylum Chordata; class Mammalia; order Artiodactyla; family Delphinidae; genus Stenella; species Stenella coeruleoalba. The sequence continues at coordinate 78,780,952 of NC_137159.1, read as the reverse complement.
AGCCCGCATGCCTAGAACCCATGCTCTGCAACAAGACAAGCCACCACAAGAAGCCCGGGCACCACAACAAAGAGTAGCCCCCGTGCACCGCAACTAGAGAAAGCCCGCGTGCAGCAACAAAGACCCAATGCAGCCAAAACAAATAAATAGATAGATAAATAAATAGATGAGGATTTTCTTTTTTTTTTTGCGGTACGCAGGCCTCTCACTGTCGTGACCTCTACCGTTGCGGAGCACAGGCTCCGGACGCGCAGGCTCAGCGGCCACGGCTCACGGGCCCAGCCACTCCGCGGTATGCGGGATCTTCCCGGACCGGGGCACGAACCCACATCCCCTGCATCGGCAGGCGGACTCTCAACCACTGCACCACCAGGGAAGCCCAACAAATGAGTTTAAAAAAAAAAAAAAATTAACTGCTGCAGATTTGAATTTTTCGTTTTTTGACTATTTTGGAAACTCTTACCTTGACATTTCCCAATAATAGATGTAAAATCATCTTTTGCAGACCTGCAAAATATATGTAAAATTAAGACAACAGTTTTGCCATAACAACACTGCTGTGTAGTACTATAAGACATCACAAACACAGACCAGACAACTTCTCTAGACAACACTAACTCATTCCTTCTCTCATATGGATGGTTTTGTGCCTCAAGTAAGAGCCTTTCATTGGTGACAGTGTTTTCTTCCAACCTTCTTATTTCACTAGGAACATAGCTACATTAGGAATCTAGTGATACAAGCGCAACTGATTTTAAGCACAGTCTTTTAATACAATAGAGATGCCTGGACCCTATCCACAAAGGCTCTGATGCAGTAAATCCGGGACGGGGCCCAGAGGCACAAATATTTTTTTTTAAAGCTCCACAGATTGATCCTGGTTAAGAACCACTGGTCTGAATCATATTGCAGAGTTTAATCACTTAGGGAGAAAAGTCTTGTTTTAACAAGTCAAATAGCTTTAGCAATTGACCATATTTATATTAGCGACCTACTTAATATCTGTGATATTGAAATATATACTAAAGTATTCTAATTATTATATCTTCAAAAATGAAAACTGGTAAACCTTCTAGAAAAGAATTTAGTAATAATTATCCAAAACTTTAATGTCCATAGTATTTGACGTAGCAATTTAAGTTCTACAAAGTTATCCCTAGGAAATAATTAGATATACACAGATATCAAGGCAACTAATGCAGCCTAAGTTATGAAAGAGAAAAACACAGCCAGTATGAAGAGATTAATTATTAGATTTTGCTATATATAATCAATGAAATATTATGCTATTACAATACGTGACATGGAAAGATGCTGACAATATCTTAATTTTCAAAAGTTATCAAGAAAAAGGTATCAAATAGAATGTACAGCATCATCTACATATATATATATGTAGTATATATCTATCTATCTATATTTTTTACACACACAGAAAAGTGTCAGAGGACATACACCAAAATGCTGACAGTAGACAACTTTGGACAGTAAAATTTGCTGTTCTTCTTTCATAATTACTTAACTGTATTTTCTAATATTTGTAAAATAACTAAGCATTACCTTTAAAACAAACTTTACAGACTCTTTAAGATTTTTAGCCATTTATTAAAATATTATAACAAAATCCAGTTACAAATATGGAAATAAATTTCCTCAAGAAATTGGACTATTAGGCCTCTATGTGGACTAGAGCAGAAAGGACATGATCTCTGAAGTGAACTTGACCTGATTTCAGCTCTCTCGTGTAACCTGGACAAAATATTCAACATGATTTCATTTTCCTTTCAATAACACAGGATAAGTAACAGCAACTTCACAGCTTTGGGAAAAGATTAAATGAGACGTTACATATAAATTAGCATGAACTAGACCAAAGTAAATGTTCATTACTTTCATCCTTAATATAATCACAAATAATAGTTTGCTCTTTTTGCTGGAAAAGGGGAGGGAGGGAGGGAGACATAAATTTGTTTTGTCGAAACTTCACAGAATGTATTCACTTAAGATAGATGAGCAAACTGGGGGGAAGGGGGTGCCTTCTTTATAAGAGTCCCCTATTTTAATGCTTTTTGTTGTATTCTGTGATGGTTTCTTATTAGTTCCCATATTTATAACATATTACTTCACTATCTAGGAATAAAAGAAACATATATTAACCACCGATAATCCATAACCACCACCAAGTTACAAATTAAAGTAGCAAATCACAAGTCACCTTTCAGCCACGTGAGCGCCACGCACAAGCAGGTTAAGTACGCCACATTAGAGCAAGCTGTTAGAGTCACTTGCCACTCACCACAGACCTAAGCTGGGGAAGAGCAGCCCCAGTCCAACCTGCAAAAGGCAGAGCTGTCTCCTAAACTAAAGTGTGTTTCAGCTTTGCATGTTTTCCACAAAAACCATTTCACATTTATAACTGCTTCCTAACATTGAATAATAACCCCAGATACTGTAATTATCTTTCATATTCTAATCCACTCAACAAATATTTACTGGATACTGGGTGCCCACTACTATTACTTCTGGAGCCAACTTAGATTGTATGTGCTCTTCACTGTGGTAGAGAAGACACGTACAGAGAAGAGAGAACAAACGTCTTAAATATTATTCAGGCACAGCCACTATTCATAGCATTGACTTCGGGGATCTACCTTGCCCTTTTTCTTTGCTCACCATCCCACATCTTTGCTCAAAGACACTTCCTTTCAGGTTACTGCAAAGTAAGTGTGGGTGTCTATTTTCAACAAAATCAACTGAGTGCCAACTCCGAGCAAGTCAGCAGGCTTGCCCTGTAATGCCCTCCCAGCATCTGCTTCCCCGTCCCACTTGCAAACACACCACGTACTCATTAAACATAAACTAAGCACCTATTACATCCAAGGAAATATACAAGTGCTAGGAAAAAAGGACAGCCCACGCCTCCCAGGAACACACAGTATAATGGAGCTGTAGACTTCAAACCCCATCACTTGAGTTTCAAGCAAATGGCACCCCTGGAGCTGTGCAAAGCAATGGCCCTAAATATACTGGGGGAAATCCACATATAAGCATATGCGCATAGATGGCTAAAAGGCATGATCAAAAGGTAGCAGAGATTTGTAGATAAGAGCATGAACAATGAAGCTACGATGGCTGATTTCAAATCCTTGGGCAAGTTATTTAACCACATTGTGCCAGATTCTTTATTTCTAAAATAGAGAATAGTTATACCTACCTCATTGGCCTTCTGCAAGGATTGAGTTAACACATGTAACACACAATGCTGGATGTTAAAAAAAAAAAACAACGAACACAGTGGTGCCCAACACTGTTAGCATTACCTTATCATTAAGTATAATAAATGTGTTAATTATTATAGGAACATAAAGGATCAGCACCTAACCAATGAGGGGAAGGGGGATCCACTGGGAATGAGTTCCTGGAAGGCTTCCTGAGAGAGCTGACTCTTCACCATACCAGAGTCTTTGAATATAGTAAGTTACAAAGCTTTTTTGCAAATTACAGACCAGATGAGTAAGACCTTGATGAGCATCACTTCTGTTGCCCAGAAATCTTCCCTTACCACTTAATCTCAAATTCATGAGTGAATTCCTAAAGAGCTGGATATATGTATAAGTTTTATAAATATAATTTTACACACTAGTAATCCAGTAGCAAATGCTCTTACAAAAGCAAACAATTATTTTTTCTTTTCATCACAGTTTTTATTAACAAGTTCCAGAAACCCTTTGTCAAACTCTCCTTCACAAGCCTAAATATCAATCCCATCCCCACATGCATATTCCAACCTTAACACCTAAAATCATTCCATTAATGTTCTCATTTCATGGAAAGAAGATGCAAATTTTGATTACTATCTGCTGTTCATAAAGAAGTCACAGATGAGCACGTTTCTCCAAAAAAAAATTTGACATCATTGCAGCAAATGGAGTAGGAAATGCTAGCCCATTTCTATGAACAACATCAGTTCAAACACTGTGCCACCTGATGCTCACTGTTGCTCTTAGAGAAAAGGGTCCTGCCTATTAAAGCCATGCCAGATGAAGAAATGAAGTTCTGAAAGGCTGTCATTATTGCCAATCATTTCTATCCTGATAGTTTTAAGAAGGATTACGGAGCCTCCCAATCTGAAGTCGGTGCCCCAATGGGGGCAAACCCTCTTGTCTACTCTCCCAAAAGTTGAGGGGTCCAGTTCCATTTGAATAAATGGAAAAAGAAATTTCACAAGCAGAAAGCTAAAACCAGTGTGCTAACAACTGAATGCTCATTAATACTAGTTTTACTCAATAATAAAGTAGTAGAAAAAACTTTTGACTGGTATCTAGGCAACCTGAAATTTCTGCCTCAGTGCTTATCTTCTGAGACTCAAGAGTTAGGGCTCCCCTAAAGAAAGGAGCAGCCCCCACCCTCAGAGATGGAACACATTTGGCTTCCTGCTGATAATTTCCCAGAAAATCAACTCGTTTTCCTAAATTAGTTGCTATTGTTGCTATTCCTTTCACAACTGATATACTACTTAAAAATGAAGTACATGGAAAGCCCAACTTAGAGACTTCTTCTAGATGTGTGTAATGCCACTGATGTCTCAAGAGGACAGAGAGTATCACTGGTCTCCAGTAACGTGAAGCCTTCGTGTTTTGCAAACCCATATTCCATCTACAGCTTTCTGCCAACAAGTAAAGCAACCTCTATTTTTTGTATACCTTCCTGAGCATCTGCTTAGCTGTCTTAGCAGTAACTGGTCAAGCAAGAGTGATTTTCAGAGTTCTGGAAGATACGCCTTTGTCTACTGAGAAAGTAAAATTTCTCAGGAGACAGTAGAGTGACCTGGGGAAGCACAAGGCATACTCTGAGAAAGCATCCTTCATCCTTCAATTGGCACAAGTTGGTGCTTGACACCTTACAAAATTACATGAGTTACTAATAAAATTCCTTTAAATATACCCCCTTTAAAAATCTTAGTTCTCATAAATTAGGTAAAACTTTTCTCAAGGGAAATTTTGAATATGAATAATAGTAACAGTTACCTGATCTCCACACACTGATCTTGAACAGCAGCCAAAAGCTTCCCATTGCTTTCACGGGAGAGAAAGAGAAACAAATTCCTATGTGAGTATTTGCAGCCGTCTTCACAACAGATGGAATCATTTTAAGAAATTAAAATCATTTTCAAATTTGTTCATATCTTTAATTATCCAACTTTTTGACTTTATAATTAGATGAGTATATAGATACAAAAAGCATACAAAATAACTCAATACAGTTGAATTAACACATTTAAGCAATACTAATCATATGTGGCACAGGGAATTTATATACAATAAAAATCGAGACTGCAAGCCATAAGGACACCAAAATTAATATCCATAATGGAATTTAAATGGTTGCCCAGGCAGAGGAACATTATGTGAATTTTATGCATTCTTACCTTGCAAGTACCGAATGCCAGTTCACCTGTTTATTAACCAAACGAACTAGTCCATCAGGGAGCAGAAAAGGTGCAGGGCTGAAACCACAACACATCAGCTAACTTAACATCTAATCACGGAAACCACGTATAAGTAGGTAAACATTATAAATAACATATAGATCTATGGCAAGCGATAAGGATTCTTTTCCATTAGAATATAAAAACTGAATACTGGCAAACCCAAAACCAAAACTTACTAACTGGACATCTGAAACTTGACCACATACATTTCTCTATTTCCAAAAAAACCTGGTGATGTGTTCAATGAAATAAATTTTTTATTTTTTCTAAGGAGAAGATACTGAGGGTGCCAGTAACATAGCAGAATGAGCTTATAAGAAACCCCTCCTTGGGAGGGAGGGAGATGCAAGAGATATGGGAACATATGTATATGTATAACTGATTCACTTTGTTATAAAGCAGAAACTAACACACTATTGTAAAGCAACTATACTCCAATAAAGATGTTAAAAAAAAATTCTAAGAAATGTTTGACATCTTTGCAAAAAAGAAAAAAAAAAAGAAACCCCTCCTGCAATGCACACCTAGAAATTCTGGCTCAACTCTAACGAAAACATATTCTAATGTACAGCTAAACTCACAAGAAAGAAATCTCCAAGAACTACAAATGCAAAGAGAACTGAAAGTCAGGGTTGGGTACAGGACAAAGAGAGAAACAGAACTCAAAATGAGAGTTAACACCTGGGAGAGGAAATGAGTTGTGGGCCACAGGAAGGACAGCAGCTGGAGGTGAGACTCCTGTGGGCCACAGGAAGGACAGCAGCTGGAGGTGAGACTCCTGCAAAGGCCAGGACTCTCAAATGGCAGTGCTATCAGAGAAGGGAGAACTAGACAAACGTCACCACAGGCCCAGGGAGACCTTCCAGAATCTCATCTCCGCCTGGAATTCTGGTCTGTGGGGGGATGGGAATGAAACCTATGAAAAAATCAAAACCCCAAGCTTTTACTGAATGCAAGATTGGACTGCGATTTCACTTTACTCATGTGACACAAGATGCCCAGGCATAAGCTCACGATAGCATCATTCACAAAATATATAAGGAAATGATCCACCATACGTGAATCAGGAGATAAATTAGAGGAGTAACACATGAAGAAATCAAGAAAATAGGTGGGAAAGAAGCAGAAAGAAAATAATTTGACTGGGGGGGTGGGGACAGGAAAATGAAAAAAATAATAAAAACACAAAATAGGATAAAAAATATTAGTAATTTACATTCAGTATATTCATGTTCATTTTTAAAACATGAAATATTTAATGCCATCAGGTAGTTACAGAAATAATAAAGATGAAACATGCAGGTGAATGATACAATCAACATGAGAATGATAACTCCCTCTGGAGGGGAAGGGTGGGGAAAGGTTGGGCAGAGTGTGGGGAGAGGACCTGAGCTGTATCATCTTGCACACAAAGAACAACAGGGCTATCATCTGAAGCAAACACGGCAGAACAGCAACAACTGCTTTAGTTCAGATGTGGACAGAAATCGTAACAGGTTTATTATATTATTGTCTATAATTCTCAGTCTGTTTATACTATTTCATGATTGAAAGAAAAAAACTTGAAAAGAAAAAGCCTCTTGAAAGAAATATTGGCCCCGAAACCTTTTAGGTACAATTACCATAAACTCAAGAGCAAAAAACTCAACTACAAAAAAAAAAAAAAAACTCAACTACAAGCTTTTTGAAAGAAACATACCACAGGGAAGACGAGATAATCACCTCATGGTGTGCTCACTGATGGTCTGTACACTGATCAACGTGGCCAATGCAAGGAAAGGGACTTCTTGGGAGAAACATACCTCCTGATGCCTGATCTTAAGGCGTTTACACATTGGGCAAGGCTTGTATCAGAGGGAGCACTTGGAAGTCCTCCTTCTTAACAAATAACAAAAGGACTTACTGTCAAGGAGTGACCCAAACAGACGTATCTTCTGCCATCTCTTTCCACGGGTGCTCAGCACTAGCAAGTGTAGCCCGGTGACACCAGGAAAAACAGCCTAGCTCTTACACTCCCCTCCCCACCTCTACCCTCTCCCTCACTCAGTTCTCTATCACACCCAACACCCCCAAAAATAAGATAAAATTCAATAAGGAATTTAATTTATGCACATACACACACACACACACACACACACACACACACACACACACACAGAGTAAAAGCAGAAAAGCACTGGAGCTAACCTCAGAGAAGAGCCAAAGGTCCCTTTTATAGAACTAGAACTCTATTATCTCTGGAGCTTTTAAGATTAGATGTCCTCGAGTAAAAGGCAATCTGTGGTAAATAATTCTATAAAACAATTCCTACACATGCATCTTGGTCAGAATAATCATTTCACTGTTCCTTTTAAAGGTGAATATTAGCGCCAGGCCTAAAAACACACTTAACATCCAAAAGACTTAAGAAGTTCCCAAGAACTGAAACCTAAAGAACCTTCCCTGATGCATAGCAACTGAATGAATATTAACCACAAGAGTCGATATAACAATAAGAACAAAAAGGCTTTTAAAAAGATACACAAGCACAGATCCATCATGTGGGCATTCAAGATAAGGCTGAGAACACTGAGGGAAAGTAGAAATTGCTATGAGATATTCCTAATAATGACTAAGGGATCAAAAAGTACCCTACTTTTACTGAGAGATCTTGTCAGGGTAGGCCAAATGTTTGAAAGGTCTATCTTATAAATTGGGTTCACCTGAATGTCAGTATCCATATCACAATCTGGGATTCAATTCTGAAAACTTAAATCATAAATACAAATAATATTGTTTGTATTTGCTGCTCATACTGTTTCTCTGAAGAATTCATGACTCACCTGTACCAGATATATTGGCTTAAAAATAATAAACGATCTGTAATAAAAAGAAACAGCAAAGCCAAATATGAATGAGCTATTCTTTAGGAATCATTTTCAATTTTAGATTTATTGATAATAAACCTGAAATATACTGTAGACTGAGTCACACAAAACAAAACATAGAGAATACAACTCTTGACAAGAATAAATATAATCTAATATACACTATAACTTTTACATCATATATTGCTTTATATTAAGTCCCAAGTTTGTGTTATTCAAAGAACTTTGAAGTATTTCCTAACAGTACAACAAGTAAAAGTGGTTTGAGATGCTAAATTTCTCCTAACAGGCTTTAATAAAACCATGGAGTAGAAGTCATAGTAATCACCCATTAAAACCTAAGTATTTGTATAAAGGTTAATGTACCATTTTTCAGTTTATAGCGAAGACTTAAAAAATAATAATATTGCCTAAAATGGGGAAGTCCATGGGAAACAAAATCTCTAACACACTATGAACAAGCAATGTTTTATATGATTCCATTTAAAATGTAATCATGTGTGAACCTGTGTACATGGTTATGTATGTATCAATAGCAAAAGGTCTGAAGGATAAGAGATTATCTCCAGGTGGTAAAATGAGGAATTATTTATTCTAATTTGTGGTTGTCTATATTCTCTAAACTTTGTACATTTTATTACTTGCGTACATTTCCTAAATTTTCAAAATTTTACATTTGTGATAATGAAAATTGAACATGCTAGTACTTCTTGTAACAGAAGATAAAAGTATTTTATCTTTATCAGAAGATAAAATTAGAGTTAATTTCAAGTACTCAACTCCTTTGAAACTGAACCTTCTCTTTGAAAGTAGCTGAAATTCCCCAGTATAATAAGGATGGGCTTTGGATCCAGAAAGAAACGTAGTCAATCCAAATGCATGACCTTGGGCAAGTTTCCTCATCTAAAAACATAAATTCCTAACACACCTACCTTGTTGGTCTGGTAAAGGATTGCATCAATAAATACACATAAAGCCCTCGTAACACCAGCTTAATCGGCTAGTGCTCAATACTTTCTCAGATCTCGTGAGCTCATACATAATGTCTGTCGGGAGTTAAACGAATGTCCTGGTTAATCAAATTTGTAATTTGAGTGACTCTAAACAGATGTATCTGAAACATCATGTAAAACACTTAAAACGGTCTGTCACTCCCTTTTCACCGTCGATGTCCGTAGATTCTCTGAGTGGGTTTGATTTTCTTCATTTCTTCCAGAACACATCCATAATGGTTAAACTCAGGCCATACTTTAAGCCGCATTAAAAATGTATGTGTGTAAACATATGCATACATATGTGTATATACACACACATGTATATTTATAGACATATCATATATATCATATATGTATATATGCATTTTTTATAAAATAAAGCTTACATAACATTTATGCTATTCATTTTTAATCAGGCTCTACATTAAAACTCAGAAGAACACATTTCAAATCCCTAAACTTCCTAAAACAGCAGTTATGAATAGAAAAAAATAAGAATGAGAAAAAAATTATCGGCTAACTGTATCATTATATGTAGAAAAATAAATGTGCTATACTTACCCCTAATTGCTTTTGTGATGATAAAGGATGCACCATGTTTCCGGTTGCCTCTAGGCTGCAAATGGAAAAACAAAAACAAATACATTTGAGAATTTTCTAGTAATACTTATACAATAAGTTATGTTTCTTTGCTAATACTCAGAGTACTGGGTACAAGTTACCAGTATTTAAAAACTACTTATAGGGACTTCCCTGGTGGTCCAGTGGGTAAGACTCCGCACTCCCAATGCAGGGGACCCAGGTTCGATCCCTGGTCAACCGCATGCATGCCGCACCTAACAGTCTGCATGCTACAACTAATACCTGGCACAGCCTAAATAAATTAATTTTTTTAAAAAAAACTACTTACAGATAGAAACAAAGCAAAGAGAAGCAGGAGAATGAGTACTTTCTCCAGTAAAGAAACTCAGAAAAGACGTTGTAAATAAGAATTCATATGGGCTGGGCTCCATGATCTTTAGAGAAAGTCCTTTCCGATCTTCCTGCGTGTTCTGAGCCAAAAGCAGTGACTGGCACACGTTAGGGACTCATAAAATAGCTGTTGAATAAATGTGGGTTCCTGGTTCTTACTCTTCATTCTGTGCCTGGGAGGTCCTCTCTACGAAACTAATAACTCCAAGGTCCAGATTACCAACCCCTACGACCCCTTTTTAACAGAGAACCCAAAGCCGGGTCCGTAGCTCATAAATCTTCACTCCCCAAGGCATTTTGCTCACACCGCTATTACAGCGCATATTACGGTAGGCGATGAAAAACGTTTACTCCACTGTCTTCCCTCTAGACTGCAAATACCACGAAAGCTATTCACCTCTGTAAGCCCAGCGCCTGGCACAGTGTCTGGAACACGGACGCACACACACATACACTCATTAAATGCTTATATACTGAAATACACAAGAACCGGCGCAATTCAGGCCCAAGTAGGAGCAAAGGTTTGATGCCGCGCTCCACGACAGCCCAGCAGATGCTGAGATGGACTGTAGTGTCCTGGAAAATCCTCCCACTTCAGATGAGGATCAGCCTTGCCCAGCCCTAGCCGGCCCGCGGGAAGGGACCACCAAGAGTCTAGATATGAGAAGGATCCTCGAATCCAACGCTGTGCCTCCCCTCCAAGTAGGAGCAGTGAAACAAAACCAGCGTGGGGAGGTACATGCCTCAGGGACCGAGGTTCCGCCCCCCGACATCCTAATTTGGAGCCCAGGAGGAATCCCAGGAAATCCCACTTGGGGGACCCAGACCCTCGCTAGCCCACGGTACCGTTGCCAGGGCGACCGCATAAGCGGCGGAGTCCTGCTCCCCCGCCCACCCAGCTCCACTCTCCTACGTGGTTACTGCAACGTGGCTCTGCCGGGGCAGCGCCCGCACCAAGCTGGCCTCAGCCCTGGAGGAGCCTGGTTCACCTGTACTTCTGTCTCCGGGGGCCACTCGGTATTGACCAACAGGTCATAGAGAATCGTCTCCTCCTCGCCCTCCGCAGTGCCTGGATTCGCCGCCGCTGACTCGGAGGCCGCCATGTTTGACCGGACCAGAGCAGCTGAGGGCGGGTCCAGAGCAGCTGAGGGCGGGCCCCTACGGCATCCCGCAAGGGACAAGCTTCCCTGGCCGCTCCGCTTTTGGTTCACGGGGAAAGGGGTGGAGTTAACAGGGCGTGGAAAGGAAATGCTGGGTTAACCCTTGTGTGAATAGGTGGGACAATGCCTATTAATTGTCTGGGCTACTACTTAGGTCCTGGTCCCGGGTCACTCCCTGTTTATTAATTGCGTGAGGTCAGCCAAGTTTGAACCTCTCCTATCCAGTCAACTTCTATAAAACAAAAGTGATAGATCATATCCTTACGATCTAGCATTTATGTATTTGTTGCCTACAGATAGAAAGAGGGCAAACAGCGGTTTTTAAATAAACACCAAAAAGTTATTCAGTGCAACAGGCTGAACTAATGAAAGGTATCAGGGGAATTCCCTGGGTGGTCCAGTGGTTAGGGGTGGGCGCTTTCACTGCTGTGGGCCTGCGGTTCAATCCCTGGTTGGGGAACTAAGATCCCCGCAAGCTGCACGGCAGAGCCAAAAAAAGTTTAAAAATTTAAATTAAAAAAAAAAAAAGGTATCAGAAGAATGATGCTATAGGAGTTCAGAAAAGGCAACGAAGGCCGGAGGGTCTAGAGAGGCTTCCTGGAGGAAGTGGAGCATATCCTGGGTCTTTAACAACAGATAGAATTCAAATCAAGTGGAGAGGGTTTGGTGAGAGCCTTTCAAGTAGGGGGAAATGGAGTGAGCAAAGACAGAGGCAGAAATATCTAGTTGAAAGTGCAGGCAGCTGACTAGAACCCAAGTCCAGAAAGAGTGTGGGGCAATAAAGTGGAAATAATAGGTTGAGGACCTACCTGGAGGTCTAGTCTCATTTGTTCATTCATTGATTCATTCCTTCATTCAACAGGTGCCTCTCTGTGGAAAGCCCTGCCCTGTAAGCAGAGCCTATTGCAACCTGAATGAATACACAGTGTCCAGGGAATTAGCACTGTGTCGCATTCAAAAGAAACACAAATACTGAAGATATCTTGCAGGAGTTGTATTGTGTAATATCCATCAAGATGCATCAGGCAGAGATGCAATTAAAACCCTCCTCTGGGAAGCCTAGGCCTCCTGTGTCTCGCAAAGTTAAATGACCTCAAAGCAAGCCTGCATCCCCTGCCTGCTCCCACTTCCTCTCTCACTTCATCTCCCGCTCCACGGCCACCTTCAGCCACGCTGGCCTTGCTGCTTCTGAACACACCAGACACACATCCTCTTCAAGCACTTGGCAAGGGCTGTTCCCTCTCCTTGGAAGAGGGAACAGCCCTCTTCTACCAGATATTTGCCTCTCTCCCTCATCTCCAAGTTTTTGCTCAAATGTCGTCTTCTCTCTGAAGCCTACACTGACCGCTCATTTTAAATTTGTAACCACCTTCCCTGAACTCCAGCCCTCCAGATCTCCCTTACCCACTCTACATTCTTTTCATAACACTTGTCATTACCCAAAAAGCTATATAATTTATATTTTATTACATTTGTTTATTGTCTGTCCCCTTTCACTTTCACTCTGCTCTGCTAGAACAGAGTGCTCTACTGTATACATATAGATGCTAAAATGGAAAAAAGTCAGCTTCCCACCTGTGTAAGGGAAAATCCGGATCTTCCCTACAATGTATTTCTTCCCTGGGAGTCTTCTTCACTTCGTACACAAAGCTCTTCACTTCTGACACTTCTGGTCACCAAGTGTGTGGAGGTTTTCCCCACACCAACAAGTTCTTGGACAACTGCTGGTGTCCAAGAATTCAGCTCAGTTCTGGCACTATCTAACTGGAGATCGTATCAATCCTACAAGTTAAGGGCTCAGTCCCAAAAGACTAACCCCATCTCACAGACACACACACTTCAGATGCCAGTCAGAAAACTCAGGTTATCACCCGTGCTTCTGACCAACTGGCTATAGACTGGAGATTCCAAAGGGCCCCCTCCTTGGGTTCAATTAACTTGCTAGATAGAGCAGCTCACAAAACTCCAGGAAACACATTTCTTGCTGAAGGATATGATAAAGGATACAGATGAACAGCCAGATGACGAGATACAGAGGGTGAGGTCTGGGAGGGTCCTGAGCACAGGAGCTCCTGTCCCCGTGGAGGTGGGGTGCATCACCCTCCCAGTGTGGACAAATTCACCGGTCTGGAGCTCTCAGAAGCCCCTACCGGTGGGATTTGTATGGAAGATTCCTCATGAATGTGTGATCAATTATCAATTCCATTTCCTGTCCTCTCCCCTCTCTGAAAGATGGGTGGGGGAACTAAAAATTCAAAGCTCCTAATCATTGCTTGGTCTTTCTGGTGACCAGCCACCATCCAGGAGCCCAGTCAGAGTCAGCTCATTAGAACAAGAGATGCTCCTAGTATCCTTAACACTTAAGAAATTACAAGGGGGGCTTCCCTGGTGGCGCAGTGGTTGAGAGTCCGCCTGCCGATGCAGGGGACACAGGTTCGTGCCCCGGTCCGAGAAGATCCCACATGCCGTGGAGTGGCTGGCCCCGTGAGCCATGGCCGCTGAGCCTGCGCATCCGGAGCCTGTGCTCCGCAACGGGAGAGGCCACAACAGTGAGAGGCCCGCGTAACGCAAAAACAAAAACAAAAAAATGCAGGGGACACGGGTTCGTGCCCCGGTCCAGGAAGATCCCACATGCCGCGGAGCGGCTGGGCCCGTGAGCCACGGCTGCTGAGCTTGCGCGTCCGGAGCCTGTGCTCCGCAACGGGAGAGGCCACACAGTGAGAGACCCGCGTACGGCAAAAAAAAGAAATTACAAGGGTTTTAGGAGCTCTGTGCCAGGAATCAGGGGCAGAGACCACTATATATATTTTTCCTTTTATCTCACAGATGCTATATACATCCCTGCCAAATCCCCAGAGTTGATAACAGTGCCTGGCACAGAGCAGAGGCCAAATATATATTATTTGTTGAATAAATGAAAAACTCACATTGTCTCCCCCAACTACTTCTCTTCTCAGTAGCTGTGTCTTTTTATCAAATCTTCAAATGCAAACACCAGACATCTCCTCTCCCCACCCCACTCGGGCTGGCAAGTTGCAGAGCCTCAGGGAGCACTGCTTACATCACGTGCTGCAGAAGGTGAAGGGGTAGGAACACCATTCACTTAGAGAGAATACAGTGTCGGGGGTGGACCCTGGAACATACGGGGCCTCCACACTGCCCCCTCCCGTTTCTGTGCGCCTCGTCTTGTTGGCTCTTCTCCCTATCTCATCCTTTCTCGGTTAGAAATTGAGATTGTGTTCTACTTTGTCCATTTTCTTCTCTACCTCCACCTGATCGACACAACTATAGCCAGGAGGTAACAGGCCAAGCTGACAAAGGACGCTCCCTTCTTAGATTGTATTCGAGGGAGACCACCACAAGTGCATTACCAAGATTTTTTTTTCTTTCACCATCATCACACTGTGTTCTTTGCTTTATCCATCCTCACCCTTACCCCATTTATCATAGTTTGCACACCAGAACAGGAAACATGAAGCCATGCCTGGCTGACCTCTGAAGAGGGACTTGTATTCTGAGGAAACAAAAGCACAGGCAGAAACAGGACTATTTGGAAAGTGACTGGACATTTAACTTGGAGCAATTCCTGGAAGGAAGATTCTGCTACCGCAGGTGCTTGGAGCAGATAGACAGATTATAAAGTCTTCGTCACCACCATTTAAAATCCAGAATATTCCTGGGAGGAGAAGAATGTGAGGTGACCAGTAATACGGAAGAAGGTGGTAAGAATATGTATGTCCTGGGCTTCCCTGGTGGCGCAGTGGTTGAGAGTACACCTGCCAATGCAGGGGACGCGGGTTCGTGCCCCGGTCCGGGAGGATCCCACATGCTGCGGAGCAGCTGGGCCCGTGAGCCATGGCCGCTGAGCCTGCATGTCCGGAGCCTGTGCTGCGCGACGGGAGAGGCCACAGCAGTGAGAGGCCCGCGTACCGCAAAAAAAAAAAAAAAAAGAAGAAGAAGAATATGTATGTCCTGAGAAGTGCTCTAGTTGGAGACCATCAGGCACTGGGGTTGGAAAGAAAAGGCAGAGCGGTGATCAAAGCGTAAATCAAAGTTCACCTGAGTCAAAGGAATAATGATTTAAGATGGGGTGAGTGAATGAAGCCAAATAGCTAATGGGTCTTATTTACAGTCACTAATTAGTTGTCCAAACTGAGACACTTTTGAAGTTCTCGCTTTTTTTTTTTTTTTTTTTTGGCCGTGCTGCGCGACATGCAGGATCTGTTCCCTGATCAGGGATCAAACCCGTGCCCCCTGCAATGGAAGTGGACCGCCAGGGAATTCCCTGAGATACTTTTGAAAATGAAAAGGGATGATTTTAATAATTATGCCAGGAAAACAGGCATGAAATAGGACTGTCCTGGGCAAACCAAGATGATGGTCACACTGACCGTAAACAGGAGAGTGGCTCATTTAATGAAGAGACCTTGGGCAGTTCATAAGGACAGCAAGACTCTTCTTCATCACCCTCTTCTTCCTCCCTTGTACCCATAGTGACAGCTGTCGCTGTGTCTGCCCAGGCCTTTTGCTTTTGTAGAACTGCTCCAACTGCCTCTTCCTTCACTCAGTCGGGAAATTCTCATGGGACAGCCAGTCCCCAAACTCTGTCTCCTTGATCCATGTCTGCCCACTCAAAGGGCCCCATTCCCCTGACTTCAAGCATTGGGCAGAGAATTCTTCCCTGCAATTTATTTATTTATTTTAAAGATTTAAGTGGAGGAAAAAAGCACCTTTCCTTTTTGGATCACAAAGTTTGAAGAACACAGATTGGGAGCTGTCCACAGCCATCGTACTCACAATGGAGGGAAAGACTGCATGGTAAGAGAATGAAACCAACACGTAGAGGAAAACCAGAGGGCAGGAGACTTCATTTGCTATTAACGTGCCTGAGACAAGTGGCATCTGCATGCTTGCATCCTCCCAGGTAAGCAAACCAGCACAGTCACCTTAAGCTAATTCGAGTGGAGTTGCAATGCCTTGAAACCACTTCTCCCTTGACACTTCTACCAGTGGATTTTGCAGATTTACCTAATTTAGAATCTGTAATGTATGGCTGTCTGCAATGTTGCTTCCGAGTTGAATCATTAGTTAATAATACATTGACAGTATTATTAATTAATACACTGAGAGTATTCATGGCTTACAGAGCCCTTTCATCCTCACAGCCACTGCTGATGTGAATAAACAGAAGCTCTGGGGTGAGATTCAGATCCCCATTTCACAGGTAAGGGAATGAAAACTCAGAGAACTTCAAGGTCACAAGAGACCCAAAATTCAAACACAGTTCTCCAGGTCTTGGTCATGCACTCCTTCCTTCACACCACAGCACATCACAGGGAACATTTAGATGGTGGAAAGTGGAAATGAACTGTCTTGGATGACCAGAAGTTCCAACGTGTGGGTTGGGAGTACTACCAACCTGTTCTGTCAGCGGTGGGGGGGATTAAATATGTCACAGATAAGAGTTTGGTTGCCATGTATTACCGTGGTCATCTAACCAACTTCTTAATTTAGCTGAAGGTCCCAGTCTGGTTTAAAGATATTTTAAATCACGAATAAGTCATTCTAAAAGGAAAAATTATGTTTTCCAAATAACCAAAACAAATGGTAACTCTGTGAGCTACTTAAGGAAATAAGACTGAAATAAAAATTGAGACAATTCCAAAATAGGCATAATAATAATAATAATAATAATGGCTACAATAATGGCTCCAAGCACTGTGCCAGGTACTTTGTTATACCTTTTCACTGCAAGGAAAGGGTTAATATCCGTACAAATGAGGAAACTCAGGCTCTGAGTCATTGTCACCCAAACAAGGCTACACACAGGTAATAGAGGATCCAGAATCAAAACGCTGTTTTGTCTAACGTTCAAATTACTAATAGAGAAGGTATTGTGATAGATCCCTTTTAAAGAGCAGTAACTGATGTTTGTATAAGCCTCTGACGAGGGTAAGGAAAAAAAAAACCAGAAAGCTTCCGCATTTCTTCCTATCCTCACAGCGTATTGAGTATGCCTCAACTGAACTAAAATATAATTCTCCCCCACTCTGCTGATGGCCATAGACATTTCTACCTTAGAACCAGACAAAAGTTACTTATCAACATCTCACATAAGAGAATCATTTTTATCCTCTTAATTCTTCCAAGTAGAGCTATCATTAAGTGATAGATTCAGTAGGAGTTTAGCAGGTTAACTGCCATCACCTAAAAAGCCCATGAAGCCAGAAGCCATTAATGATTCTGCATTTAACCCTTTACACTTCTGCGTATTAGAGACCTCTGAGATTAGTTCATCATATGAAGTTGCTTCCATTTAAATTTGAAATTGCATAGCAAAATTGAACTTGGACATTTAAATGCCGCCTGTTATAGATGTCATACATCTGTACTTGATTGAATGGGAAACTATGTATTGAATGGTAGCTCTTTATGAAGAGAATGAATTTTCATCGTAATAATAAAATACTTAGCAGAGCAACCCAAGACATTCTATTTCCTCCAGAAAGCCTGAAGAATCCCAGTCAATCCTTCTATAAATATTCTAAGTCTGCCATAATATCTCTTGGCAGGCAAATAGACGTTGTAAAGTTCAAGCATGGTATTAGCTAAGAAGAAACCACCAGCCCCTTGCTTAAAGCTCATTTACTCTAATTCACGGCCCAATTCACACAGGCCCCTTTCCCCCACTTTCCTCACTCACAAATCATATGGAACAACAAACTGGGGAATAGCCTTACCAGAGGCATACGCAGTGGCAAATGCAAAACTGAGCAGCAAGTGTAAGAAGTGAGCAAAACAATTAGTTTAAAAAAGGTAAATTATTCAACCATTGACTTATTACTAAGAATAGCTCTTTTGTCTGGTTTAAAAACAAAGGTAAATGATCTGTAACGTGCTTGGAAGCATCAAAAAGTAAGATGAATTGATGGATAGATCGGATGAATAAATGGAAAGAGACGTCATGAAACAAGTGTGGAAAAATACGAATGATAGAATCTCAGTGGTGGGTACATGAGTGTCCACTGGAAAATTCTTTCAACTTTGCTGTATGTGAAAACTTTCATAATAAAATTTTGGGAATAAATGTAAATCTATAATTTTCGATAGCACGATCAAGGGATATGGGAGAGAGAGTCCAATAAGTAGTGTGATAAAGTCCTTTCTGATTTGGGAGCGGGACGGAGAGTCTAAATAACTGCCAATTTTGATAGAAAAATATACTGTTAATAATATATTTTCTTTGAAAGAAAGAAACATAACACATATCTTCCAAACCATAGAATAGAATTTTAAAAATAAAGAAAACTATCCCTTTGAGACAGGAAAGGACAGAATAAATAAGCAAACATAAATGAGGATAAAGAGAAAATTCTCCCATTGGAATAAGATGGTACAATGATCATTAAGCTAACACAAAACCACACACTCATATATACACCCAAACGCACTTCACACACAATACTCTCTTCCAACCTCGCCTTGTCTCATAAAGAGTAATTTCAGAAGTTTGGAATATAATTTCTTCCCTGCTCCTTTAATCAGTCATTACCTCTTCAAATATTGCCTGGACACCATTCTCTTTAGACGTGTGTTGCACTTTACATTTTTGTGGGTGTCTGTGTTGTGTATTCAGTATCATTTCTTCATCTCTCTCAGTTCGCTAGTTCACTTCTCTGTTTAGTCTATATTTAATCTTTCCACCAAGGTTTTCATAACCAATTACATATCTTATTTCTAGAAGTTCTTTTTAAAATTCAAGTATGCCAGTCATTTTGTTAGTTGATTATTTCTTATGTTTCAATTCCTACTTTTAGAAATACATCAAACATAATTCATATTCTCTACCTGATTTTTTTTTTTTTTTGCAGTACACGGGCCTCTCACTATTGTGGCCTCTCCTGTTGCGGAGCCCAGGCTCCGGACGCACAGGCTCAGCGGCCATGGCTCACGGGCCCAGCCGCTCCGCAGCACGTGGGATCTTCCCGGACCGGGGCACGAACCCGTGTCCCCTGCATCGGCAGGCGGACTCTCAACCACTGCGCCACCAGGGAAGCCCTCTACCTGATATTTCTAACACC
This sequence comes from Stenella coeruleoalba, assembly GCF_951394435.1. Taxonomy (NCBI): domain Eukaryota; kingdom Metazoa; phylum Chordata; class Mammalia; order Artiodactyla; family Delphinidae; genus Stenella; species Stenella coeruleoalba. Next base: position 78,761,386 of record NC_137159.1, on the reverse strand, counting down.
TAAAGCCTTTAAGGATTTTCTTTTCCTGCTGACTCTTGCTCATGGTGGCTTATTTCCTTATGTAGTGTGTGTGTGTATGTGTGTGTGTGTGTGTGTGTGTGTGTGTGTGAGAGAGAGAGAGAGAGAGAGAGAGAGAGAGGGAGAGAGGGAGAGAGAGAGAGAGAGAGGGAGATTGTTCACTCATGTGCTTTGGAATACAATCTGTGAGCATTTTTTGAGGCCTGGGTTAGAGGGTGCCTTCCCCCTGAGAAGACTTGCCTTCACTTTTGCAAAGGCACCTGCAAGACTTGGGTCCAGTTTAAGAATCTATATTTCAGATATTAAAAATAATGTGAATTTAGCCCCCAGACTTACAAGAGGGTCAGGCTGTGGTCACAAATTCTCAAAAGAGACCTTTATATCCACTCATATTCCAGGCTGGGCGGACAAGTTTATCTGCTGTAGGACTGTTTTATGAGATGTATTTTTAATTGCGTAGCTCTTCATGGGTCCTACTTTTATGCAAGGGGATCAGCGATCCAACTTCCCTCCTTTCACAGGCCCAAGGTTTTAATTCCTGCCCCCTATCCCATCCCACCCACCTCTATGTCAGCCCTGAAATCAGAGCTCCATCTCTAATGCGTCCCTAAAGCACCCGGCGACTTCACTGCTTGCTTCTTCCAGGTATTCTCCTGCCTACTGCCAGGACTCTGGGTTTCCTTTACTTTCTGGCAAACCCATCCATTCATTTTAAAAGTTAAGTATTTGTTTTATATTTTAGCAAGCACTCTTGGTGTTTGTTCGTTTGCCTGAAATAAAACACTCTGGGGCCTCCCTGGTGGCGCAGTGGTTGAGAGTCCACCTGCCGATGCAGGGGACACGGGTTCGTGCCCCGGTCCAGGAGGATCCCACATGCCGCGGAGTGGCTGGGCCCGTGAGCCATGGCCGCTGAGCCTGCGCCTCCGGAGCCTGTGTTCCGCAGCGGGAGAGGCCGCAAGAGTGAGAGGCCCGCGTACTGCAAAAACAAAAACAAAAACAAAAAAAACACTCTGAACCTCACAGAGGGAAACACAAAGGGGAAGGCATTCTCCCCAGCTGTGCCAAAAACAACTACGCAGCTCACAGGCACACAGACCACAGACAGCAGATCAACAATGGCTCTAGGGGGAGGTGACTGGCAGTATCCAAAAGGAATGGACTCATTTGCCCACGTGTTTAAGATGCCTCTGGGTCTCCCTGGAAGTCTTTGGCAGGGGAGCTTACAAATGACGAAGGGTCCCGTGTCACCAACCAGGAACAAAACCAGTGAAATTACAGCATTTCATGTTCCAGTGATGACTACCGTTCATGTCCACAGACTGTGGACACCTAGGGAGTCTCAAATAACACCGATAATTCAAAAGGCAACTCTAATAGCAAGATGCTGTAATTCTTTGTGGACAGGGACAATGGCTTTTAAATCCAGCTGTAAACCCAGCTTGAAGGAAGGCTCTGAATACATGTTTATTGACTGCATGAATTATTCATGGTTATGTTGTAGCTGTTACCGATTAACCCTTGCTTAAAAGAGAGATTGTAACTTTCAGAAATCATTTCTTTTCTCCAGCAAATAACACAGGCTCAAGGAAAATTTCTCTCAGTGAATAAACCGCTCATGAGCTATGATTTTTTCTTTTTCTCTTTTACTACGGTTGTAGCGAAATTATGGTCAAGTCCTTCAGTTGATCCTTGAGTTGCCTGCAAAGGAAACCTACAATGGAAATATTAACCTAGAGAACAAGGATTCAATGAAGCTGATGAGGAATTAACCATGAGTTTTTTTGGTTTTTTTGTGTGGTACGCGGGCCTCTCACTGTTGTGGCCTCTCCCGTTGTGGAGCACAGGCTCCGGATGCGCAGGCTCAGCGGCCATGGCTCACGGGCCCAGCCGCTCCGCGGCATGTGGGATCTTCCCGGACCGGGGCACGAACTTGTGTTCCCTGCATCGGCAGGTGGACTCTCAACCACTGCGCCACCAGGGAAGCCCCAATCATGAGTTTTGATAGGGCAAAGTCCTCTCCCTCTGAATCTGTGCTGAGCCTGTGAGCGTTTCCTCTTGCATCTGAGTCCAGACTTTAAGAAGGTCTAGCAGCTTCCGTCTCCTCCCTCTTGGATTCCTGAGCCGCCATGAAGGCCAGGCCAGGCCACCCTACTAGAGAGACAGGCCCAGAGGAGAAGCCCCAGAGAAGACAGCAAGCGACAGAGGGGCCACATGGAGGAGCACAGAAGCTCCACATCTCCCTCCGGCAGCAGCCCAGCCTCCTGAAAGCCGTCTGAGGCTGCAATCCTGGGACTCTGTGTTCAAAACATGAGTCATCTTCTCTTGACATTTTTTTTCTTTGGATGTTAATATCATGTTCATGCCTTAACATAAAGAGGCTGAAACAGACAACTCTAGACAAAGAATGTCACCTGCAGTATCAGTAAACAAAGGATGTTGCGGCCATCAAGCCATCAGCCACTGCAGCTGCCTCTGACTGTGCACCCTGAGAAGATTCAGGATGGAGAAAACAGGACACTGGTCCTAGATAGTTAAGGTGCATATCAAAGGAATGATTTCAGTGAGTCCAGACTCTTGTATCTTCCCATATACAGAAAAGCACTAAATTCATTAACTTGAGACATTTGTTTTTTCTTAATTAACAGGAATTTTTGATGTTCTGACTACCTGGGTTTTGTTGCCAAAACTCCTCTATATCCTGGATTCTCCCTTATCTCTTCAGAGCCATCCCTCAGAGCTATCTGAGAGGCTGTCTCCTGGGCTTAAGTCCTCAGCAAGTCCGCCGAATAAAACATAATACTCGACTTTCTGGTTCTGCTTTTTTTTTTTTTTTTGCAGTCTATAGAGCATATGTGCTATGCCCAGATCACCACTTGATTGGAGGAAACTTTACAGCAAGCATATTATCGTTTAAACCAGGGATCCTCAAACTTTACTGCAGATAAGAAGTAATGGAAGCCAGGCCCAAGGGCTTGATCATCCTTGAACTCTGACCCGTGGGCAAGTCTCTCTTTGTCTAGGACTGGATGTTGGACGGTGAGATTAATCGAGGTACACATCTGGACACCACTGTCACTGCAGACTGCCAGGTCTGTGGGGCTAATACCCATGGCAAAGAGATGAGGTTTCTCTCTTTCTCCTGATCAAAACCATTCCCTTTATAACATCGTAATTCTTTCTCTGAAGCTGGGCTTAAGTCGGGGGTATCCCCATCTTTCCACATTCCCCTCTTTACTGGCTACACACCCTCAGCCTGTAACCACCCGGGTTTCTTTTACAATTAGGATTAAAACATAAAGCCATTTCTTCACTCCACATCCATTCCTAATTTTCACCCAACTTCTCTTCACCTCAACCCAACCTCTCACAATAGCGGTCTATGCTCTTAGCAAGTACTCACTTCCCATTTAGCCCTTGACCTACCGCAAATTGGCTTCTAATTCCACCCTCTTCTAAACTGTCCAAACATTCACAGGGGACCAGAATATGCCACCCCAAAGTATACCACTTTGGCATAAGGATTATTTTGAGCTGAAGGCAATTGAGGAGAAGCAGATACAAGAGAAGCTCCCTGCCCTCCCCTATTTGCCCAACAGCAGGACATACATTTTCAAAAGGGGCCCCTTCTCCCCTCTACTAGGAAGAGCAGAAGTTAATAACCAGAGACGACTCTAGACCTTTGTCAGCCCAGAGAGAGCACCAGAGAGATCTACATAACAAACTTTGCTGACTAGCCCTTACCTTTTAGTTCTCCTATGTATTTATCTTCCTACAATTCATACCCCTAGAAATTTGAAGTCCTTTTTCTTTGTCTTGTCACTATTCTAAAAATGTATTGCTCTTTTGTTAAGATGCTATATAAACCCCAGTTCTAACCATCCCTTTGAGTTTCCTCTGAGTTCTCTCACTTGTGTGTGGGACGCACGTGTTAGTAAATGTTGTTGCTTTTCTATTGTTAATTTGTCTTTCGTCAGTCTTATTGACAGAGTCCCAGCCAATGAACCTCAGATGGGTAGAGGGAACAGATACTTTTCCTCCCCTGCATATTTAACACTAAGAATTGTGTAAACTTCTGGAAGGTCTATTCTCTTAATAGAATAGAGTGTGTTTCTGTGATAACGCACTCTTTGAATTGTCTTCATACTTCTCTGACTTCGTATCTCCTTCGGTTTTCTCCCAGTTCTCTGCACTGCTCTGGCCCCTCTAGTGCTGGTGTTCTCTAGAGCCTCGTTACTACAGGAATGCTCAGACCAGTGCCTTTGGCATCACTGGGAGCTTGTTAGAGATGCAGAATCTCAAGCCCCACCCCAGACCAGCTGGATCAGAGTCTGTATTTTAACAGAATCACTAGGTGATTTCTATGCACGGTAGAGGGGAGAAGCGCCCCTCTAGGGCTCACTCCCAGCTCCCTGCTCCACTTTCTGGGTGAGCTCATCAATTCCCAGGGTCACTACCTATTTGCTAATGACTCTCAAATCCATGTCTCTACCTCCAGGCTTCAGACTCATATAACCACGTATTTGCTGGCTCCTCCGGTAGAGGTCCTTCCTTCCAACTCAATTCAGCATATCCACCACCTGCCAACCTGCTGCCCCTTCCTTTCATTTTTTTTTTTCTCAATTGATGCTAATGCCGTCACCCAGTTATCCATACTAGACACTGAGAGCTGTCCTAAGGCCTTTTTTCCTCTCTCATCTACTCCAGTTCCACTCTTCCCTCCTCCCCCACCCCCATCAAATCCAAAGAGCCATCGGACAGGGACATTTAATGATTGTTCTCTTACCTGTCATTTCCAGCCGGACATTCTTTGTCCTAGTTCAAGTTTCAGTTATACCTTACGTGTATGGCTGAAAGCCTGTGATGGGGCCTACGCAAATCTATGCTTCACAAAATCACCAGAAAGAGTTACATAAAATAAAAATCTGGTCCCATCACTGTCTTGCTTAAAATCTGCTTTACCCACAACAGAGGTTCTCAGACTGCAGTCCCCCAATCAGCGGCAGCGGCATCGCCTGGAAACTTGTGAGCAAAGCAAATGGCAGGTTTAACCCCAGACCTACTGAATCAGAAACTCTGGGGAGGAGGGCCTCACGTCTGCATTTTAACAAGTCCTCCAGGTGAGGGCACGCTGAGGTTGAAAGCCACACATCTACGAGATTAAACCAATCTTCTTAATCTGACATACACAATCCTCCCTGGTCTGAACACTTTTGCCTTATTTCTATCCATTTTATGACTTGAACTTGACATCTGAAAAATGGAGAAATATTTGTTATTTCCAGGTGTGGAAGCCCATCCCCCAAATTGTCCTCCAATGATCCCAGCCTCCTTGCATTCATGCCTTGTGTATTTCCCTCCACGTGGAATAGGGTTGGTCTCTAATCAGTGGGATATTGTGGTAATGAAGGCATGAGGCCCAAGGGCAAGGGGATATGGAATGGGTAGTGGAAGAAGGTAATTACAAATACCAGCTACCACCACGTGACCGGTTTCAGAAATGTGGACTACAATTGTCATGAGTATCTCTTCCTTATTTTGTTATGAACGTGTGATTCACAGCCATACATATATGGATACATTTACACACACACGACAGACAGCTTCATTTCCTGCCCTTTTTAAAATCCCTTTATCGTGCAACATAAGATGTATTTATTTTATGTCATACTATTTAAGTATTGATAATCTTGCATCATGGTATTCAAGTTACAAGGTATCAACGAGAGTAAACAGCATGCAAGGATGTTGCCTCCTCCCCTGGAGAAAGGGTTAGTGAGTTTTCAGTTGTACACAGGATAGCTGTATCACGTTAGGCAGGAGTATGACCTCGTTATTATATCTTTATTTTGAGATTAAGGGTGGTTTATGGAGATGCCAAGTTGACAAGGGGTGGCCTTGTGATGGTTAATTTTATGTGTTAACTTGTCTGGGTAAAGTTGGGCCTCATCCAATCAGCTGAAGGCCTTAATAGAACAAAAGGCTGACCTCCAACAAGCAAGAGGAGACTGCCAGCAGACAGCCTTTGGACTTCAACTGCACTATCAGCAACTCCTGGTTCTCCAGTCCGACAGCCCACCCTGTAGATCCTGACCTTGTCCACCTCCATGATGGCATGAGCCAATTTCTTAAAATAAATCTCTTTCTCTACATATACACATCCTATTGGTTTTGTTCCTCTGGAGAACTGTGCCTAATACATGGCCACACCAATTTATCCCCTGCCCCACGTGCTTTTCTTACAATGAAATGTTGACATTCCCCCTTTAAATGGTGGAATCTATGGTCCCCTTTAACCTAGCCGACCTCTGTAACTGCCGCAATTAGTAGAAAGAGGAGGAAGTGACACTGCTTGACCTCTGAAGCTTGGTCATTAAAGACCACAGGGTCCTTGGGATGCTGCTTTTGGAATACAACCACCATGTTGTGAGAAAGCCCAGGCCACACGGAGAGGCCACAGCTGGCCAACCGCCCCAGGTAGGGTTCCTGTGTCATGAGCATCAGTGCGTCACGTGAGTGAAGGAACCTTCAAATGATTCTAACCTCTAGCCTTCAAGTCTTTCAGCTGAGGTACTAGTTACTGAGGAGCAGAGATAAGCCCTTCCTGCTGTGCCCTGTGCAGGGTTCTCACTCCCAGAATCTATGAGCATAATAAATGAAGCTTTTATGCCACTACATTTTGAGGTAATTTTTTATGCAGTCATAGTAACTGGAACATCACTGTTCAGAGAGACACTTGAAGCAGCCTTTACGAATTCCCAGTCTTGCTATTGTCACATCAGGGGAAACTAGATGACCAGGCAGAATACATTTCCACCATATTGAGGATTATTTTCTCCAGGCATTTTGAAGAATTCTTTTTTTTTATGTTGATATCTTTTATTAATTTATTCAGTAAATGTTTACAGAATCCCTCTTTGTACTAGGTGCTACATTAGGGGATTAGGAGATCACAGTGTTTGCTTTCCTGCTGCTTATGAGCTATATCTGAAAGGATTAAAGAAGATCTATATGAGTGACTATAACACAAAACATGGCAATTCGGGATCATAATATAACAGAGACCATACAAAGATTGAAGGAAAATGGATGGTATTGATTCCCTAAAGGAAACTGCTTTCTACCCAGACTGTGAATTTCTTGCTAAGGGTTCTGAGCATGTAGAAGGGATTGGGGAGAGCAAATGTGTCACATATGCTCTGTGCATGTTTTCATTTTAACCTAGGCTAAGTAAACTCAAATTGAAATGTTTCCTATAGGTCTTTGTGTTAAGAGAACCTGAAAATCAAAGAGGATATTCTTTTCAAATGTAGTTTTGTAAAATACAAAAAATTGGAGCAGATAATTTTTCTGATGGCCCTCTTTTTTCTGTTATGACTTCACAAAAGGATACAGAGCTGCAACAAAAGGAACTCAAAGCATATGCCTCAGAGCAATTAAATAGCCTGTTAGATAATCTCTCTCAAATATGAGCTATTTTCAATACACTCTGGATGCTGTCCTATCTATCTATAATCTATCAATCATTTAGCTATATGCCTGATGCACCTGGAGTATGAACAGCAAAGCTGTCATTAACTGTGAAGATTTGGAGAATGGACTTTGCCCGGAATGTCTCTCACCCATCAAATGGAGTTTGCCCACTGGAGTAACATATATATAAAACCTATATTTGTCTTGGAAAAAAGATTTTTGGATTTTCCCTGGCAATTGCATAATTGTTATTTGAACTTCATAATTCTATTATGAAGGCAACTGAAAAAAATATGTCAGGCTTATGATAAAGACTGATTGTTTCAGCTATTAAGAACAAACAAACAGAAATACAAAACCAGAACTCCAGACCAAAATCTTCCGTTTGGCCCTGTGGAACATTGAATTCCACAGGAAGATGGGTTTATCTTCTCCCTGGGTCTGTCAATATGAATAAATCATTTTGAAGAATTCTTCTTTTTTTTTTTTTTTTTTTTTTTGCTGTACGTGGGCCTCTCACTGCCGTGGCCTCTCCCATTGCGGAGCACAGGCTCCAGATGCGCAGGCTCAGCGGCCATGGCTCACAGGCCCAGCCGCTCCGTGGCATACGGGATCCTCCCGGACCGGGGCACGAAGCCATGCCCCCTGCATCGACAGGCGGACTCTCAACCACTGCGCCACCAGGGAAGCCCTTGAAGAATTCTTGACCATCCTTTTTATCAACCCCCTCCTTCTTTAAATATAGCAAGTGGTCTTGTTTCAGTCTGCTTCAGATAAAATTCACAGACCTTGGGGATTTCCCTGGTGGTCCAGTGGTTACAAGTCATCATTCTCACTGCCGAGGACCCAGGCTTGATCCCTGGCCTGGGAACTAAAATCTGACAAGCCGCATGGTGTGGCCAAAAAAAGTAAAGAAAAGGGCTTCCCTGGTGGCGCAGTGGTTGAGAGTCCGCCTGCCGATGCAGGGGACGCAGGTTCGTGCCCCGGTCCGGGAAGATCCCACATGCCGCGGAGCGGCTGGGCCCGTGAGCCATGGCCGCTGAGTCTGCGCGTCCAGAGCCTGTGCCCCGCAACGGGAGAGGCCACAACAGTGAGAGGCCCGCGTACCACACACACACACACAAAAAGTAAAGAAAAAAATCACAGACCTTGTTAACAAGTGATCAGTTTCACAGATAGGAAGGAAGTGCAGTAAAACAAGGACCCGGGGAGAGGGGCTGAGAAAATAAGCCTGCACCCTGGGTGCAGGTGCAAAATGTGTCTCTTTTGCAGGTAATGGAACTCAGGGGTCCTGGCAGATTCTGGGCAGCTGGATTCAGGACATCTGTCTGGCGCAGAGTCTGTTCTTGAACACCCACAACCTTCAGGCCGTGTTCTCCTGCTCAGACTCTAAGTGTGGAGCCATTTCCCCACGAGCCATTGGCGTCGCTGGCAGGAGCTGATCAGCACAGGAGCTGGCGGGCAGGGGGGTCGGAGTGATGTTCATGCCTGCGGGCTACTCAGCACCCAGCGATAAATCATGTCCCTGCCTGGCTTGCTTATAACGAGACCGACGCCGTTAGTAAGATCTCTTTTTCTGTGTTACAGCCCCTCTGAAACTCATCCGCGTGTCCTTTGTTTTCTGCTTCCCATATATCTGGAGTGATTGACTTTATGGCCACTTCTTCAGGGGATAGAGAATTATAGATCTCTGGATTTATGTCCATTTGCTGGGCTCTCTCTGGTCCTTGTACCGTAAGGTGAACACTGGGGCAGCGAGAATGATGTTGCATTCTAATAGATCTGGACCCGTTTCTGACAGCTTATTTTGACAAAAGCATAAAATTCAATGATTGTTGCTCAGCTCAGAAGCTGTAGGAGATTCAGAGGGAAAAAAGAGGATGTTTAAACATGAGCCTTCGCTGTCTCCAGACTGCTTTCTGAGTCAGGTAAACTGTGAAAAACAGGGTAGGCTAAGCCAACTACAAACTTAAGGACAACAGTGGCTGGTCCGGAAGGAACATGATTTACCCCAGAGGATGAACAGGCTTCTTCCTGATGTTGAGGGATTGCCACCTGCTACTTGAACAAATAAGGGGTCTGTTAGGGAAGCAGGGGGGTGTGGAAGGCAGCCTCTAAGCTGGTCCCTAAATGCCTGTGTGTGTGTCTCATGCCTGTGAACAGGCCTCTGTGACCAATGAGATATGGCAGAAGTGGCAGTGTGACATGGATGGCTAGGCTGTAAGAGATATCACCCACTCTGCTTTGTTTACTAGGATCACTGGTTTCGGTGGCAAAGGGGGGTGGTGTAGGGGGCGTCAGCAACCATCTCATGAGAACATTCAGACTGCCCTGGAAGAGGTCCAAGTGGAGGACAGAGGCCTCCTGCTAATTGCCACGCAGTCGTAAGAGCCAGTGACCTTTACAAGCTGATCTTTCCCCACCCCCACCCCGCCCCTGCCCCTAGACTTCAGATGATTGCAAACCTGGCTAGCAGCTGGACTACAACAGCAAGAATGGCTCTGAGAGGACACGCCCAGCCAAGCTGCTCCTGAATTCCTGCTCCACAGAAGTGTGAGCGATAATAAATGTTCACTGTTTTACGTCACTAGATTTTGGGGTCACTGTTCTATAGCAATAGATAGCTAATGGAGGGTATATATAAATTAGGATTAGGTTTGGTCATTTGGGAAAGAAAACCCAAAACAAAGAAGATAGATGTTTATTTCTCGCTCATGTAAGAAATCTAGAGTCACATTTCTGGCTGATATGGTGTTGCTTGGTGCCAGGGACTCAAGCTACTTCTCTCGTACTGTTCTGCCACCCTCAGTACGTGGCTTTCTTCTCATGGTCCAATATGGCTGTTCAAACCCCAGCCATTGCATCCCTGTTCCAGCAAGAGGAAGGAGCAAGAGCAAGAAGGATGCACCAGCTCCATTAAGGGCACTTCTCTTTATATGCCACTGGCCAGAACACAGGCATACGGCCCTGCCACCAGGGGGATTAGGAAGTGGAGTCTTTATTCTGGGAAGCCATACATCTGGCTTAAAGTCAGAAATTTAAGGAAAAAGAGAAATAAACATCGGGGCAAACTAGCAGTATCTGTTAGCCAGGGATTGGCGTAGAGCAGGATTTGCTGCAAGTTGCTAGCTTAGCTGAATCGGAATAATGACTAGGAATTTGCCAAGAAGAGAGGCGTGGTATACAACAGACGGCGGCACACTCTTTGCCATTCCTGGCGTCAAGAGGCAGAGCCTGTTTCTGCTCCTCATGAGTCTGGGCTGTGCTGATCATGTGACTTGTACTGACCAATAAAATCTGCCAGAAGTGACACTGGGCTACTTCCACAGCTGACTTGAGATGCGCAGCCCTGGCTTTCTATTTTGGGGCCCTATCCTCTTGAAACCCAGCTACCACATAGGAAGTCTGTCTTCCCTGGGATTAATCTTGCTGTGAGAAGGTCCAAGTTGGCCGTGTGGAGAAAGCCCAAATTCCAGGCTCACAGAATCATGACCAATAAATTGGTCGTTGTATTCATTTGGGGGTATTACTCAGCAATAGATAAGTGAAACTAACAGGGGAAGGCTATTCTGGGGAGAGGAAACAGCATTGGAAATACACAGTGGTGAGAGGCAACCTGCCGTATGCAAGGAATTCTAATATTCTTTTTTTTTTGGCCGTGCTGCACAGCACCCCAACCAGGGATCGAACATGTGCCCCCTGAAGTGGAAGCACGGAATCCTAACCACTCATCTGCCAGGGAGTCCCCAAGGAATTCTATATAGTTTGACATGCTGGAGGGTAAAATGTCCCCAAGGGTACATGCTGGCAGGAAGCAGGAGGTTAGACTTGGAGGGTCTGGTGTGTGCCGTCCTGAGGAAGATGGAACCAGGAGTCTTACCCACCAAGAGCTGTATCAAAGTGGAGAGGGTGTCCTGATGGAAGGTTGGCCACATCTGCTCACAGCAGGATTCAAGATCCAGAGCAGGTGAGGCCAAGTTCTCTGTTCTCCTAAGACATAGATCTGAGGGCAAACTTCCTGGGGAGCCTTTGAGGAGGGATAAGTTGCAGTTACCTGTGTGGCATGATGAGTGGGTTTGTATTATGTATTGTGAGGAAGGATTTGTGGGGAGCTACTTAATGAAGATATTGCATTTTCTAATTGACTTCTTTTACATTAAAACAACTCTCTCTTGCAGCTTCCCTCTTGGTGGTGGCTGGATCCTTAGGAGCTAGGAACAAGGGCCCAGAAGGAGCCGGGATAGGGACTGGGGAGTGTGGCTGGGTGCCAATGAAAGGACAAAGTAAACAACCTGATTTGAATTATATTCCCTGGGCTGGGTTCAGGCTCACTTCCTCCATTACATATGGCACATTTCATCTTCATTTTTGGTTGTGAGGAAATGACCATAGGGCTGTTTTTGTTTTTTAATTCAAGTGATTTTTTTTTTTTTTTTTGGCCATACCACTTGGCATGTGGGATCTTAGTTCCCTGCCCAGGGATCGAATCTGTGCCCCCTGCAGTGGAAGCATGGCGTCCTAACCACTGGACCGCCATTCCTCAAGGGTTGTTTTTGAAGGTGTCTTCATGACTCAAGCCAAGGTCGCCTCCATCTTGGAGCCACGATAGGTTTCTTATTGCTCTATTCTAGAACATTTGAAAAAATTTTCGGAGTGATTCATTACACAAAATCTATACTGATGAATGTCTCATCTCCTTTCTTTTCTGTACCTGTTGGGTATGTGTCGGGTGGTGAGCCAGAGAGAATTAACAGTGGTTCAACTACGTAATGCATTCTCCAGCCACAAGAGCTCTTGAGGCAGACAGAGCTGGGCTGGTAGCTCACCACCACCATCAAGGATCCAATCTCCTCCTATTTCCTGCTTCAATAGCCTTAGCATGAAGCTTTCATCTTCAAGGCTCATCACTGCCTTTCCAGGTACCATGTCCATATTCCAGAGCACAAAGGGTATCTTCCAGTCAGATCTTTCCTTTTTTTTTTTTTCTTTAAGGAAATCCTCTGTGTACTCTCAAGGGCCTGGGTATCTCAAGGACCTATTTCGTAGGCCTGACTTTGTAGCTGCAAATCCATCCGGTCTGCAGTGGCCTAGGAAGTACAGCTTACTTGAAAATTCAACACATAACACACATCTCTCTGGGTGTATGGATAATACAGCAAAATTCCTCCATATGTGATTGGCTATGGGTCCAAAAGGTCCAATTACCCAACCCAGTAAGATACTGGGTTATTTTGAGGTTATGGAAGTAAATGTCCAGGGAAAAGTGCCAGCTGGGAGTTTTACGTCCCTTTCAACCTTTACCGGGATCAACTGCAGTTTGGCGCCACCTAGTGGTGGTTGTCTTCCTACCTAATGATTTATGTAGGTGGGTTTCTGGAGCCAGGCAAGGATTACAGGACTGTCTCCCTGGATAGTATGTGCCCATTTAATCAGCCTGCTTTGGGCAGAATGGACCAGCAGGATACTGGACTGGGGACACCCATCATTTATCTCTTGGTTGGATGAAGGGGTTGCCTGCCACTTCTTTGCTTGGCCTTGTCCTACCTGCCGAAGAGGGGAGCCAATCACATTATATCCCAAGTCACATTATTGAAGGTATTATATCTCTCTCGTATTATATTTACTAAATAAGCTAAACTTGATAGGGGATGAGCAGAAAACATTATCTGTTACCTTGAAACCCTCTCTAGAGACTATTTCTTCCTCTGACCTAGACGGAGTCTCCAGCCTCTTCCAGAGTTTTTCTGGTCACTCCCAGGTAACGAAATGTTGCCTGGCTATTTTCATCACAATTATAGTCTCATTTCTGTAATTAAACTATTGGGTCCAGTGTCATGATCATAACTCACAACTTTAACCAAAATGACAGCAGCTTCCTCCCTCCCCAGTTTAGCAATGTGGTGAAGGATGCAGTCCGTCTCTTTTCTGCTCTCCCCTCTACCATTAGCTGTTGTTTCCGACCCTTGGGGAGGAGGAGACCCACCCTTATTTGGCTGGTGCCTTTGTGATCTGAATCTGGCGCTCTCTGGCTCAATAATGCCCAAGGTCGATTTTTTTTAGCTCAGGGGTACTTTTTGTTGGTTTCTTGGAGATTCTTCTGCTGGTATCCTCCAAATGCAACTTCCATGAAGCAGGTGATGTCTGTCCTCTGGTTAAAAGGTATGAATAAAACAGGGTCCTTTGGGGGTCTGTCTGCTGCATCATTTAGCTTCTCCAGGCAGCTTTCTTGGGCACATTCTCCCCCCCCCCTTTTTTTTTTGGCTGCATGGCATGTGGGATCCCGACTAGGGATCGAACCTGCGCCCCCTGCATTGGAAGTGTGGAGTCTTAACCGATGGACCACCAGGGAAGTCCTGGGCATGTTCCCTTTGAAGAGAGCTTCAAGTCCACTCTCCACAGGTCTAGTCAGCCCTGGGTTTCCCCACAGTTGTTGGAAGAGTGGTCTGCTCCTACAGCTGGCTTCTCTTCCCTCTGGCTCTTTTCCTGCCCTGCTGCCTTGAGGCCTTCTAGTCACAGTTTCTCATAGCATGCCTTTTGCTTCCCAAACTCCTGAGATCAAGAGTTCTCTGAGTAGTCCCCTGGAAAATGCTTTGTCCCTTGAGAGAGGAAAAATATGGCGTATGTGGCATCTATTCAGAACTGCTACATTGCCTAACTCTCAGGGGGTATCACATATAAATTTATACAAAATATAATGAGAATATAGACTATAATGTGAATGGTGCCCCCTGGAGGTGCGAAGCTGCAGGCAGGCCTGAGTGATTGTCCTTGTTGGAACTTTAGGTGAATCCTATTACATTTAATAGTATAATAATAGAGCTAACACATACATTGTTACCACGTGCTGTGCACTGTTGTAGGTGCTTTACCTATTTTATTCAAGCCTCATACCAATCCTTCAAGATAGGTACTATTATTCATGGTTATTTCACAAATGAGTAAACTGAAGCCCAGACTTGTTCAAGGTTACACAGCTAGCAAATGGCAGGGCTAGAATTCAAACGCAGGGAGTATGGCTCCAAAAGTTGTAGTTCTAAGTCCATCGAAAACATCTTGCCTGAGGGTTTGACCTTTGTCATGTCATTCTGGGGCAGGCTACACATGAGGTACAGCATGGACCCTGAAGTTAGGCGGATGTGGCTCAGAGACCACGCTGCCATTCAGTAGCTATATATGGCTTTAGATAAGTTACTTAATTTTCCTGAAACTTAGTATCTTCGTCTAAAGATGCTAATACAAGCTGACAGAGTTGTTGGCAGGATTAAACATTCGTTTACTTTTCCTATCTTTCTGCAAAGAGAAGAGTCAAACTGTAAGGACGTCAAATAAATGTGAAATTATCAATACTCCATCAAACACCGGGGAAGGGAGGCTGGGAGACCGAAATCGGTCAAAAGTATTTAGTAAATGACTGTTGGGTGCCAGGCGCTCACTAGCGCTGGTTTTCTGGGCGATGAATTCGGTACGTTCTCTCCAGGTCATTCACACACCACAAAGCCCTGCTTATCTTTGAGAGCCTGCGGGGTCTGAGCGAGGCAGGAGAGATGGCACAGTTTTGCTGTCTGGGCCATTGTGTGACCCTCATCACGTAACGTCTGCTTCCTTGCATGTGCAAAAGTGCTCCTGATGACACGTAGCATGCTCTACATAAAAGGTAACTCTGAGTCCGTCTAATGATGACGGGTCCTGGCTACTTAGGAAAAGCAAGGGGCAGCTGAACTGGGTCCGCGCCGAGGAGTCCGCGGCGGGTCTCTTCTTTGGTCGGAACAGTTCTTTTGGAGCTGGGTCCTTGCCGGGACTTGGAAAGCAGCACACTCGGGCCGGGGGAGGGGGCCGGAAGCGCCGGCCGCTACCGCGCCGCGTGTCCTTTCGGAGGGAGGGAGCGCGAGCTGAGACGCGGAGGACTGGGCGAAGATGGCGGCTTTCTCCGGTGCGTCTGCGGAGCTGGGGCTGGAGCGGGCGGCCCGATGCACGCCTCGGCCCTGGGCCGGCTGGAGGGGAGCCTTTGGGGCGGGGGCGCACAGGTGCCGCGCGGGACAGGAGGGAGCTGTCCAAAGCTGTCCCCTCGGTCCCCGCACTGCGGGCTGATCAGTGGCGGTGCGAGAGGCCCGATCGGTGCGCCTCGGTGTTGCAGGGAGAGCCTTTCCCTCCAGGTGCTGGCCGGGCCGGGCCTCCCCGTGCTCGCTCTCTTCTTTCTCTCCTTCCAGCCACCCTTCACTCGGCTGTCCTGCTGGGACACCCGGGGCTGCGAGAACGATGCGGTGGCGTTGCTGCGGCCGCTCTCGGAGCCCCGGCCTCTTGCTCTTTGACGTGGCAGTGGTGCTCAGGAACCCTTTTCTGTCCGCGCCCGATAGGGGCTTGGCCTGGTCGAGAAGCAGCAGGGCGCGGGGAGGGGTCAGTTGGAAATGACCATCCTGCATCTATTTTTTTTGAGGCCCTTCCAAAACTAAAAGTTCCAGGCACAAACCTGATATTTATTTGTGGTTAAGGTCTATTATATCAACAGTAACGTTGAATATCTAAGCCAAAGGGAAAGCATTTTCGTCCGCGTACACACCAGCTCATCACAGATTTTGAAAATCGTTGTTTATTTGCTGATGATGCCCTCCGTTATTCCAAACAGGAATTTTAGGTGGCTTACCTAAGCCGACAGTTGTTTTTCTCTTTTCGTTTATCATCCTTCCTTTATACATCCACAGTTTTACAAGTTGCAGTAAGCCTTATAGACTAAAAGTCGTACATATGTTATCCAGCAATAAATGTATCAACTTAGGCCTACTATCTTTTAATATTGTTAATCTATTAAGATGACTTCAGATATAACAGAGTATTGTACTTTCTTCATTTTTCTCCTATTAGAACATTAGGAATTCCAAGTTTTTAGTCGTGAGAGAGGATTTCCGATTGTTTTAGTTGCATTTCATAATAGGCAAGGGGAAATCTGCTCAGACTGGGAGCTGTTTTTGTTTCCCCAGCTCTCTCCTCAAACAAGATTTCAGAGCCAAGGTGTGCAGAGCAGTTCCAGGTTGTCATTTGATAGGTTCACTTCTTTGGGAGTCATGCACAGATTTCAGGAATATTAGAGTAAAGGACTAGAAGAGTCTGTGATGTGAAATAGAGACAAAAGTGGAATTAAAGAGCATGAATATTCCTATTTTTCTTCTGAGCGTTAAAAATGTTCTGTTTAAAGAATACATGGTTTCAAAGCAAACCTGCAGAAAACATGACCAGAATGGAACAAGAAATTGCCTGGAATTTGCTGAAAACTGTCTGTGGTTGCTGCTTGCAATATAATAGTTTCACAAGCAGCTTCTGCTTGCAGTATTCTGTATGAAGCATATTGAAGACCATCACTCCCTTTTTTTAAGCAATTTGCGTTGTAGGAGAGAGAATACACGTAGACTTGAATGGGGGCAATTTTTAAAAAGGTCAGCTTGGATATACAACTTTTGATCTTGAGTAGTTTTGCAATCTGTGGATTTTTCTGAAGAGATTTAGGGGTAGGAGAGCCTGCCTTTCTGAAAAAGATTTTTACCCTTTCCCATGTCATCAATGTTTATATTAACTAGTTTACTATACAAAATGTTAGTGTTGTATCTATTGTTACTTGCTAGTATGTGTCTTCTCACCTGATACAAAGAAAAAGATTTTTACCCTTTCCCATGTCATCAATGTTTATATTAACTAGTTTACTATACAAAATGTTAGTGTTGTATCTATTGTTAATTGCTAGTATGTGTTTTCTCACCTGATACAAAGAAAAAGCTACTGTTGCAGTGGATTGTAGCTTTTTGTGTTTTTTTTTGCGGTACGCGGGCCTCTCACTGTTGTGGCCTCTCCCGTTGCGGAGCACAGGCTCCGGACGCGCAGGCTCCGGACGCGCAGGCTCAGCGGCCATGGCTCCCGGGCCCAGCCGCTCCGGGGCATGTGGGATCTTTCCGTATCGGGGCATGAACCCGCGTCTCCTGCATCGGCAGGCGGACTTTCAACCACTGCGCCACCGGGGAAGCCCAGATTGTAGTTTTATTTTATGCCTTTTCACAAATGATTACAAGAAATACAAAATTTCCAAATAGGTTATCTCTGGGGCTTGGGTATATTTGAGTGTTGTTCATTTTTTAATAGAAATATATACTTTTGTAAAGATAACAATAATAAAAGCTACATTTTAAAAATGCAGGCTTAAAAGAAAGATCACTTATTTTGAAAGGAGATTTAAGTAATACAACTCACTGTTCCATGTATACCCTCTACAGTTCATTTGAGAAGTGATAAAATTTCAAAATCCAATCAGAAATAACCCGATCTATTCATTTAGGATTCACTTTGATGTAAATTACTTAAACATGTGAACAATTAAGAACAGAGTAGTTCTTCAGCTGACATTTCCAGTTAACCCAAGTTCTCACCAGCAGCCCCTCCCTTTTCAGTTTGCCAGAGTTTTGATTATGACTGCCTGTAAATGTGGGCTCTCTCTACTTACCTATTCATTTTTCTCAGATCGCCGAGGGTATTCGCATGGTCCTCAAAGAGTCAAGGCACATGATTTCCACATTATCTCTAGGTGAAACAACCATGGTACTGGTCTAGAACTTTCCAACTCTGGCAGATTTTTCACCAGTCATAGGGAGGAAACACTCACTGGTGGATGCTATGTACTGAGTGATAACTGTGTGCCGGATGCATTCATATGATTATCTGTAATCGTCCCATATTCCTACAACATAAGCAATATTAGCTCCATTTTGTGTGACGAAATAGCTTTATAGCTTGCCCAAGGTCACATTGCTAGTGAGAGCTTGAACTTGAACTCGTCTTTCTCCAAAATTTATACTCAACAGATACTATGTAACTGAGCTATGCTTCAAACCTGTTTCCCCACTGAACAGTAACTTTAAGAGCAATATGATTGAAGTTTAGTCTGTGTAGTTTTTAAAATGAAGTTTTGTTTGCAGAGATGGGTGTTATGCCTGAAATTGCTCAAGCTGTGGAGGAGATGGATTGGCTGTAAGTACCTCCATCTTGAAAAGCTTAAATGTACCTGTGACGACAATGTTTTTCAATTTAAATAGTGGTTAGTGTTTTTAGCAAATATTTTTGGGCCCAGTTGGGTAAGTGAAATTCAGTTTTTTCCTGTGATTCTTTAAATCATAGAGTTTCCTTTCTAAACGTTGATATATTTTTAGCTGAAAAAGATTGGTAGTGTTTACCAAATAAAATTCTCTTTTAGGTTTATAGTTTAACATGACGTAATTAGCTTAGGTGATTTTTTTTTTAATTAACTAAAATTCTTCAAAATATGATTCTTTTAGTCTCCCGACTGATATCCAGGCTGAGTCCATCCCACTGATCCTAGGAGGAGGTGATGTCCTTATGGTATGTTTAAATGTGGTGAGGCCGTTGGAAGCTGGGGAAACACAATTCTGGGGCTGTTATGACCCACTTTAAGAACTCCATAGGCTTAAAAATGGTATTTTCACCAAATTAATTTTATTTATTCACAAACATTTAAGCTACCTATGCTGCATTCAAAGTAATTAGGTAGAAGTTGTGGGGAACACAAAGGTGAATAAAATGCAGTCTTTGCCCTTCAGAAGCTTCAACCCAGTAGCACAGTAAGACATGTACATGGATAAATGTCATACAAGGGAAAATGTGGCACCTGCCTGAGAGATGCAAAGTATGAAAAGATTCAGGTGGGGTCCAGTTACCCTTCTGCTTGAGGAATCATAAAGGACTCTGCTTGGAAGAAGTAGATTTTGGACAAGGGAAGATAAAGGAGAAATGCTCTCTAGGTAGAGAGCACATCAACAAAAACCGTGAATAGGAGAATGCAGGATATGATCCCAGAGTAATTCACTTCGATGGTAGCATAAAATACGTGTGTCTGGGGTGGAGAGTGTAACTTGAGATAAGATGAGAAGTATACAGTGGGTCAGATTACTTGTGCCCTTTCTTCAGTGTCATGCTAAAGAAGTTGGGTGTTCGTTGGCAGTGTGGATCATTGCAAGTGTTTAACTAGGGATGTGTTGCACAGTTAGAATTGTGTTTTTATGAAGACTGCTTTGATAGCAGCTTGTAGTGTAGCTCTAAGACATGAGATACTGTTAGGATACTTTTATAATAATCTTGGTTAGAATAATAAGGGTTTAGATTTGAATGGTAGCAATGGGAAAAGAAAAGGGAGAACAGATTCTTGAGGGAATGGAAGAGGAATGGCAAGATTGGCAATAAAGTTGAATGAGGAAATCTTAATAATCTGGAGACACTGTGGAAATAAAGGTAGCTTGTGAATTGTTAAAGATTTCTACATGGTATCACATTAATTTGATTTCCTTAACTGACAACTTAAACTTTTTTTTTCTTTTTCATTTAGGCTGCAGAAACAGGAAGTGGAAAAACTGGTGTAAGTAATAAACTTAAATTGACTTACTTTTTAAGAGTTGATTTTATTTTTCATGAATTTATTTTATTTATTTATTTTTGGCCACTTTGGGTTTTCGTTGCTGCACGCGGGCTTTCTCTAGTTGCAGTGAGCAGGGGCTACTCTTTGTTGCGGTGCACGGGCTGCTCATTGCAGTGGCTTCTCTTGTTGCAGAGCACGGGTTCTAGGTACGCGGGCTTCAGTCGTTGTGGCACGCGGGCTTAGTAGTTGTGGCTCGCGGGCTGTAGAGCACAGGCTCAGTAGTTGCGGCTCATGGGCTTAGTCGCTCTACAGCATGTGGGATCTTCCTGGACCAAGGCTCGAACCTGTGTCCCCTGCATTGGCAGGCGGATTCTTAAGCACTGCACCACCAGGGAAGCCGGTAAGAGTTGATTTTTAAAGCAACTTAGAACAGTGGCTTTTACTTTGAAGTATTTAATCAAGTACCCTCCTTCCAAAATGTAAAAAGTGGTTGCTTGCCACAGAGAACAATATTTTTGTTGCCAGCTCATTCTGAAATAAGATTTATAAGAGTATGGCTTTAAGAATATAGTTTAAAACTGGTCTTGGAGGAAGAGTTACAGTATCTTTAGTATTTATACTCACTTCTGAATTTTAATGCAGTGGCTCTAGTAATAAAGAAGTTGCAAATAGAGGTTGATCTCTTGCTGGCCTAGACTAGAGAAACGGTTTGTCAGAATAATATTTACCCTTTTTAGTTTAGTTCATTCTGTGGGTCCCGATTGTTTATTGTTTTGGGCTATCAGCTGGTTCTTATTTCCTTCATTCAGTCAACTCTTGTTATCTTACTGGTATTTTGGGTTTGGGCAAATTGGAGCAGTGCTCAGGAATGTGTGTCATTATTTAAGGTGCGTGCATGATTTTTGTAATTTATATTGATTATTGAACTGTCACTGATATCTGAATGCTAATATAGAGAACTCTTGTTTATTTGCTAGGCTTTCAGTATTCCAGTTATCCAGATAGTTTATGAAA
Organism: Stenella coeruleoalba; assembly: GCF_951394435.1. NCBI lineage: Eukaryota > Metazoa > Chordata > Mammalia > Artiodactyla > Delphinidae > Stenella > Stenella coeruleoalba. The sequence continues at coordinate 78,740,478 of NC_137159.1, read as the reverse complement.
CTCTGAAAGACCAACAAGAAGGCAAAAAAGGAAAAGCGACAATTAAAACTGGTGCTTCAGGTAATTTTTGCATATTATTAATTTCCTTTTGTATAAATTAGTAATTCTCATTCCTTGCATTTACAGATGTGAAGTTTTTTTTTAATAAATTAATTTTATTTATTTATTTTTGGCTCCGTTGGGTCTTCGTTGCTGTGTGCGCGCTTCCTCTAGGTGGGGCGAGCTACTCTTTTGTTGCAGTGCATGGGCTTCTCACTGCGGTGGCTTCTCTTGTTGCGGAGCATGAGCTCTAGGTGCGCAGGCTCAGTAGTTGTGGCTCAAGGGGTTAGTTGCTCCATTGCATGTGGGATCTTCCCAGACCAGGGCTTGAACCTGTGTCCCCTGCATTGGCAGGCGGATTCTTAACCACTGCACCACCAGGGAAGCCCCAGATGTGAAATTTGAGTGTGCATTTTTATTGTCAATATCCGGGGGATGGTATTGTCATTTGGTGCCCTGGAAACCAGGGATGCTAAATGTCATCCTAAATGTCATCCTATTTAGAGCATAAACACTGAAAGATTGTCCCTCCTGAGATACTAACAGTGTTGTCTTTGAGAAAACACTGACATTTTAGAAATTATATTTAGTTATTTTAATCTTTTTCTTAGCCTGATAACTTTATGCATAATATTGAAGATAAATTGGTACAGTATTTTACAAAGGCATTAAGGAAAGATTTTACAAATAGTTGATAGAGTATAAACCCATGGTGGTAGGAAATATTGCCTTCTACAGGGAAAAGAGGCATACATTTTCCTTTAACATAAGAAAGAAGGAGCCCAGGAGGCTGAAATGTAAAGTGTACATTTTAAAGTCAGTTTCTTATTTTCAGTCCTATCTCCAGGGAGACTGGTCCTGTTTGTGCCATGAACAATCTTACATTAGTTTTCTCATCTTTAAATTTTGTTGCTTTTATTAAATGCTTTGTGAATTCCATTCTATCTTGAGTAATCTATGGTTTTGTTATATTTTAAGTCACTTTTGTTTCATGATACAAAATAGGATTGTGACAAAATTGCAGGCTTAAGTGGAGTGAGCTGGCATATCAACATTTTCTTCTCAGTAGTTGAAAGTAACAATGTTACATAGTTTGTAGAATCAACTCATTTATAAATGAATTGTGAGATAATGGATATGAACTATTTAGACTATTAGTCTGTTTAAAAATAGTCTCAGAATTTGTAGCAACTATAAACCATCATTTATCAGAGAGAGTGATGAAAGAGAAGGATCCTATCTGCTTCCACAGAAGGATAACCAGAATGGTTGCAGTTCCAAAAATCATGTCCTATTAGGAGTAAGGAAGCTAGATATTTAAACATGGAGAAACAAATAAAAAAGGGAGGTGGTATAATTGTTAAATCATTGTTGGGACCTGGAGAGAGAATAATTGTTCTAGAAAATACTGTTTAATTCCTAGTAGCTTGATTGAGCCCACAATGGATAGAGACCCTCAAGAGAACGTTACTTCTCCATCATTCCAGGTGTTTAAGCAGATGATAGATATCATTTGACCAGAAAAAATCTAGAAAAGATTTCTACCTTGGGTGGAAATTGGGCTTGAAAACACATAGCATTCTCTTTAGCTATTGTGATTCTTTGCTTATCCAGACTCTTAAGATGTTTTAGAAAAGGAAAATGCCGATCCCATAAAAGTGAGGAGGAAAAGATTTTGTGACTTATGAATTATTTAAAATAAAGGACTTGCTTTTCTTTTAATAATGATAAAGTGATAATTAGATTCTGATATGTTGGTGGGTTATTTTCGTTATGATTGAAGTCACCAGAACTTCATTTTATTAATGCTTTCATAGTTATGACAAAGATCAGTGCCATCTAATAAAAAGGCACTGAAGCACGTGAGCAGAAGAGGTTGCCCTGGATGGGCCAGTGACTATTATTTTTGGCTTGTTTCAGTTTTCAGTTTCAGTTTTGCCTTTAATAAAAACAGCGGCAATTTTAATCGTACATTCCAAATAGTGTGTGAAACCATATTGGAACTAGAGGAGTTAAGATACCATATAAAATATTAAATATTTGCTTTACTTTTTGTAGACTGTTTTAAATTATGTTTGTTTGGGGTTAACTTTTCTTGTTTTAATTTGCTTAGTGCTGAACAAATGGCAAATGAACCCATATGACAGAGGATCTGCTTTTGGTAAGTGGATAGATTTCAGCAGCACATTTGTGATTCAAAAACTTGTTTTTAATGCGATGTTGAGGAAAGATAAAGAATCCTTGTAAACTGGTAAGGGGTTCTTGTGTTGACGGCAGATAAAGTGTCACCTGTTTTAGTAAGAAAGAGATAAGCAGGCAGTGGAAAATGGGCAAAGGATGTGAATAGGCAGTTCACAGGAGAACCAGATCCAAATGGCAGTAAACACACAAAGGTCAAGTTTACAGGTAGCAGGGAAATGGAAATTAAAGTTACAGTGAATGTTGTTTTATACCCGTCTGATTGGCAAGAATCCAAAAGGGGGATAACCGACTTACAAATTACTGCCTCTCTGGAAAGGAGTTTGGCGTTACCTGTTAATATTGAAAAAACATATATTCCCGGAAGGTCAAGCTCATTGGAATGAAAGTGCCAGTATGTAAGAATATACTCTCAAAGCTGTTTGATGCCACATTATCTGTAATGATAAAAACTGCCAGTAAAGTAAACGATACTGCTAGCATGGCAAACAAAGATTGGGGTGTATCCAAGGACTTGTGGAGCTGTTACGAAGAATAAGTCGCAACTGCAGAGTTGACTTGGAGGAATTTTCTCCAGGTGTCCATGAGTAAGAAAATCAGGATGCAGAGAAAGGTAAATGGGCCTTGAGGAATCATGACAGAAACAAACAACCCCACGCTGCTGCTCTCTACCATGTGATATCTAATTTATGTAAAAGTTTATATATGTATATATGCATAAAGCATTTTAAATACAAAAATTTTTATGATTTACCCTTGTCAGAGAACTTTTTTAAAAGTTCAGAGGTTTATATAATGTACCCATGTGAATAAGAATTTATACTTTGAATAAATAATTGAATTTCTTATAAGTGAAGGGAAATGTGTGCCGAGATGCTTTTTTAAAACATTTCTTCTACATTCAGGTGGCGAATATGATTTGCAAGCCTGAATCAGGACGGAAGTTATAGTTTCCAGTACAGACAAGAGCCAAATGCTTTACTTAACGCCAAAAAGCACCAATAAGCACTATGACTGACTATGATGTATAACATAGAACTTCATCTTTTAGAGCCCTAATATTAGCAAATAACAGCTACAGGGTTATTTGTTCAGGCTTTTCCTGCTTTCCCTTTATGGTTTCTGGATCCACGGATTAGGGAACAAGCCAGAGTTTCCGTTTTTCTTTTAGTGTAGCATTCACTCAAGCTCTAATTTCGGCATAAAGTCAGAGCAACAAGTATTGATGAGTGGGTGCTGCGTCATCCTTAGTATCCATTTCTGTAAAGGACTCTAGAGAATAGTTGTCTAAACGTGTGTTGGTGATGCAGCTGCGGTAGCACAAGTCAGGTTAGGTGCTGTGTTGATGCCTTTTTAGAATTGTTGTGGTAAAATCCTGTCCTAGCCAACAGATAACAGTAGAGAGACTAGTCCTCAACGTAAGCCACCGCCCTCCAGGGGCTGAATGAGGGCAGCTACTCATGGGGAAGACATTGCTATCCTTCAGGAATCAGCAAGTCTCAGTCCCTGGAACATTGCACCAAGTAATGAATTATCTTATCAGTGAGACTGAACGATCCTTATTTCAGAATGCGTGATTTATGTAATCTGTATTGACATGGTTTTCTGTGTTTTTCTCAAATCCAGCAATTGGGTCAGATGGTCTTTGTTGTCAGAGCAGAGAAGTAAAGGAATGGCATGGATGTAGAGCTACTAAAGGATTAACGAAAGGTATTTAAAGAACATTTGTACTTGTCTGAACTTTTGGGGTGATGTATTAATACGTGAACTTTCTTTAAAGTAGCTTTGAATCGAGGATCTGAAAAGATTTTTAATGTTACAGGAAGATCTACCATTCTTCATTTGGAAGATACAAATTGTTAGAAACAATGGGAAAGTAGCTACATGGTAAATGAATCATAAGTGTATAATTTATAAAAATCTCAAAGTATTTTGCCCTTGCAGGGAAACACTACTATGAAGTATCCTGTCATGACCAAGGATTGTGCAGAGTTGGGTGGTCTTCTATGCAGGCTTCCCTAGACCTAGGTAAGTGTTTCTAAAATCAACTGAATTTGTTGTTTTACATTTGTGAATTTTTAACATTTTATTTTAGTGGGGAGCAAAATAGTAAACTTAAGCATACAAAGTTTATATTTAGAGACATGGAAATAATAATATTTACCTATACCCTCCTTGTTCCAAGAAAGATTTGAAGTACCAAAAAATAGATATTATAACATCATAAAAGCAGGAGGAATAAGGGTAAGGGTATGAATGAAGTCAGGAAAGTTAGTACGCATTAGTATGTACCACACAATACTGTGTAGGTGCTTCAAAATATCTTCAACTTATGAACTTTTATGGTACTTTTAACTTTATTCTTACCACATTTATAAAATACTTTTAAAATCTAGGTACTGACAAGTTTGGATTTGGCTTTGGTGGAACAGGAAAGAAATCTCACAATAAACAATTTGATAATTATGGAGAGGTAAGTTGTACTAATGACTGAATCATAGTGTTAGTAAGTTTTCTTGCATACTTGATCACTCATGACATGACTGAGGGTATAGAAATGATTGTGAAATTCAAGTGAATTTTCTGAATATTTTCCGCGGAAAGTTCAGATTGGGACTTCAGTGAAGAAATGTTACAAAATGAGAAAAATATTTTTCTTTTATGCCATTTATTAGCCCCTCCAAAGCATATTACTTGGTTTTCTGTGTTCACCCTCTTTTGATTTTGGCTTTGACTTTAATACTTGTGTTGCTCTCATTTCTTATTTTGAATCATGTTAAATCCAAATACACTTGTTCTTGTAGCCGACATCTCTGGTAATGTGCAGGAGCCTTAATACCATGTTGATGCTAAAAAGTCTGTCTGATGCTTCTACTATTATATATGATACGCTGTACTAGGCATTTTTTAAATCTACGTTAGAATTTTAAGGAATTTTATGCAACACTAACACATACTGTGGATGCAACTGTATTTGACCTTTTAACCTTATTTTCAATTTTGCTTTTTATAAACAGCACTTGACTTTCTGGTTTTCTAGGAATTCACTATGCATGATACCATTGGATGTTACCTAGATATGGATAAAGGGCATGTCAAATTCTCCAAAAATGGTAAGCTTTCTAGGGACCATTTTGTTAGAGAGTACATATGATATTCATTATTTGTGATTTTTTAAAATTTCCTTGCCATCTTCAATCTTCTCTCTCTTCCTCCCTGCCTTTCTTTTGAACAAATACTTATTGAGCATTTGCTGTGTGCCAGGCATGCTGGTAGGTGCTGGAGATACAGCAGAAAATGGACTAGATAAATTTATGTACACTTTTGTGGGGCTTAGCTACTGATAGGGAGAGACAGACAATATATGTGTTAGGTGGGAACAGTGCACTGAGGGAGCGTATAAATCCGGGTAAGGGGCTGGAGAGCATTCTGGGGGGTCAGAGAAGGCTTCTCTGAGAAGGTGACATTTGAGTAGAAATATCTTGGAAGAGTATTTCAGGCAGAGAGACCACTAATTGCAAAGGTCCTGAGATGAAAGCGTGCTTGGGGTATTTAAACAGTGAGGAGGCCAGTGGGTCTGGAAAACACTGAGCATGGGGGAGGGTCGTAGAATCTTGGGTCAGTGAGGTGGTGAGGCCAGGCCATATAGGACCTTATAGGCTATGATACAAACTTTTTATTTTGACTGAGATTGGAAGCCGTTAGGTTTTGAGTAGATAATTGCCATCGTCTGTCTTTAACAGTTTAACAGTACAATCACTGTGGTGGCTGCTTTGTTGAAAACACTGGGTGGTGACAATAGGTAGGGAACCAGGTGGATGCTAAGAGTTCTGTTTGGGGCAAGTTAAGTTTGAGATACTTACTAGACATCTGAGTGATGAAATCAAGTAAGTAGTTAAATGTACAGTTAAGTGTTCAGGGGAGGGATCAGAATTGGAGATATTGATACATCTTTGAGAGTTATTGGCTTATATATGATCCAGTCATAGGTCTGGATGAGATCACCTAGGGAATGAGAGTAGGTAATGAAGAGGAGAGATCTGAGGCCCAGGGTATTCTTGTGGTTAGAAGTTGGCAAGTTGAGGAGACTCCAGCAGAAGTGAATGAGGAGGAAAGCCAAAAGAGGTTGAGGTCGTGCAGTTCAGGTAAAGAAAGCTTTTGAAAGAGGAGGGAAGGATCAGATTGTGTCCAGTGCTGATGACGGGTCTAGCCTAGAAGGATGAGCAATGAGAACTACTGTGTTTGGCAAGTGGAGATCATTAATGAGCTTGACAAAGAGCTGTTGTGGTGGAACGAGGGGTGTGCAGGGGGAGCCTGATTGGGAATCAGTTCAACAGAGAATGGAGTGAAATGAGGTGGACACAGTCAACATGGAAATCAGGCAGTTTTACTACAAAAAGGAGAAGAAAAAATAAAGGACAGATGGAGGAAGTTCTGAGCTCAGGGAGGTTTGTCTAACTCAAGTGTCTACTGGAAGCAATCCCGTAGGAAGGGAATAATTAAAATTGTAGAGAGGGAGAGGGGACAATTTCGGGAGTAAAGTAAAAAAGTGAAGAGGTTGGTATTAGCACAGTTAATCCGCAGTAACAGGAGGGGGCGTGTGAATGTGCGTCGGCTGCTAGATTTGGTGGTGTGAGCACGTGGATGTTCTTTTCTGGTAGTTTTAATTCAATTTCTCTCTCTCTTTTTTTTTTAAAGGAAAAGACCTTGGCCTGGCATTTGAAATACCACCACATATGAAGAACCAAGGCCTCTTTCCTGCCTGTGTTTTGAAGGTAATTAGAGACATTTTGCTGTGATTATAAGCTACTTTGATCTTCGTTATTTCATATTGGTTAGTTTGCTCTTAGGTTAAGCATTTTCATTTTCTCCTTTATTCAATGCTAGAATGCTGAACTAAAATTCAACTTCGGGGAAGAAGAATTTAAGTTTCCACCAAAAGATGGTTTTGTTGCCCTTTCCAAGGCACCGGATAGTTTCACTGTCAAATCACAGCACACAGGTATAGCACCTGAGAGGGTAAAGATTCCAAGAATGGGGTATTGAAAACTCCAGTAAGTAAGGCTTCTTGTAGTGAGGTACAGATACTCCCCTTGCCTGTTTAGTCATGCATCTTTATTGAACATGTCAGTAAAATTCAGTTTCAAAACCTAATTCGTAAACTCCAAGTATTTGGTTTCAGTTCACGCATTTTGGGGAAGCTGGTCGTGGTGATGGTGGTATGTTGCATTTATAATGTGTGTGCTTATTAAGCGCCATGGCACTGTGTTAAGTGTTTCACCTGCGTTATTTAGTTTGCATAACAACCCTGTAAGGTAGTTTTATAGACAAAGAACTTGAGGAGTAGGGGCTTGAGGTCACTTGCCCAAGGTCACAGGACAAATAAGTGGTAGAACTGAATTCAACTCCAAGCAGTCTGACTCCAAAGCTCACACTCTCACCCCATTGTGCTGCCTAATCTGCTTCCAGTTATTTAAAGAAAGTGCATCTCACAGCTCATTTAATTTATCACAAAGCACATAATCAATTAAAATTACTGCAAGTAGATGTAAAGAATCTGTAGTTCATTTTAAGAATCTTTATTTTGTTTAGTTTGACTATCACCTATACCACTGGGCGATTGTTATTTAAAATTTTGATACTGGAGTATTTGTGCTCGTGTTTTACCGATAAAGGTATATGAGGTGTGATCTGAATGTATTCTAATCTTCTTTATTTTCTTAAGGTAACGCTCAGGTGGCACAAGCGAAGTTTCTCCCCAATGCTCCAAAAGCTCTCATTGTCGAACCTTCCCGAGAGTTGGCTGAACAAACTTTGAATAACGTCAAGCAGTTTAAGAAATATGTCGATAATCCTAAATTAAGGTAAAGCCTCCCTTTGTGCTCAAATGCCTATTGTCCTTAGGTCTGAGGTGTTTCAGAAGAAGAGTAAAGTAGGAAAAAAAATGAGATAGAAATTCAGAGTGTGTACATATGCATGTGTATGAGTGTGTAAATATATTTAACTGTGACATATAGTAGCAATTAGTTTCTATATAAAACTCCTGTTTAAGTGAGAAGAGTTCTATTAAAAAAAGTAAATTGAGGGACTTCCCTGGTGGGGCAGTGGTTAAGAATCCGCCTGCCAATGCAGGGGACACGGGTTCGAGCCCTGGTCTGGGAAGATCCCACGTGCCACAGAGCAGGTAAGCCCGTGCGCCACAACTCCTGAGGCTGCGCTGTAGAGCCTGCGAGCCACAGCTCCTGAGCCCGTGTGCCACAGCTACTGAAGCCCGCGCGCCTAGAGCCCGTGCTCTGCAACAAGAGAGGCCACCGCCATGAGAAGCCTGCGCACCGCGATGAAGAGCAGCCCCCCACTCACCGCAACTAGAGAAAGCCCGCGCGCAGCAACGAAGACCCAACTCAGCCAAAAATAAATAAATAAATATCCTTTAAAAAAAAAAAAAAGTAAATTGAGATTTTTCCTGTGTCTCTTATATAAAGTGTCATGGTTTGCAAAACTGTATCAGAGTAAAAATTAATTCTTTAAAGGGGCCATTTCATTTAATGTTAGCTTCATCACTTCATTTGCATAGAAAATGTATCTCTGTCTGTCTAGTGTGTTGGTAAACCTGGCTTGGCGAGGTTACTTCTAGCCTGTCTCCTAGTGGTGACCATCTTCCCTGTGGGCGTTCACACTGGTCCCTCTAGTTCGAGGGCTCTTTCTGCCACTGCGGGGAGACCGTAAGTCTAGTGATCTTGGAGAACTTCTGGCTCAGTAGCAATCCCTTTTAATTTAGGAAAGCCATACCATATAAGTAAACTGCTCTGTCAGTTGATTTGACACTTGATTTTTATTAATTTTTCTTTTAATTTTTCTTACTGAAATATAATTCACACACCATAAAATTCACCATTTAAAGTGTACAATTCAGTGGTTTTTAGTATATGGTCACAAGGTTGTGCAGCCATCACCACTATCTAACTTCAGAAACTCTGAATTATTGATGTCCCGTGGGCCCATCTGTTTATTTATTTATATTTTTAAAAATCTTATTTTGATGCCTGAGTTTTTTTTTTTTCCGGCTGTGTTGGGTCTTCGTTGCTGTGTGCGGGCTTTTCTCTAGTTACGGCAAGCAGGGGCTACTCTTCGTTGCGGTGCACGGGCTTCTCATTGCGGCGACTTCTATTGTGGCGGAGCATGGGCTCTAGGCATGCGGGCTTCAGTAGTTGTGGCTCACGGGCTCAGGAGTTGTGGCTCGCAGGCTCTAGAGCGCAGCCTCAGTAGTTGTGGCGCACGGACTTAGTTGCTCTGCAGCATGTGGGATGTTACTGGACCAGGGATTGAGCCCATGTCCCCTGCATTGGCAGGCGGATTCTTAACCACTGCGCCACCGTGGAAGTCCCCCATCTTTTTAATGTTGATCTTTCTCATAAGTTAAACTTATTCAGGGGTAAATTTATACTTAGTAAAACTTTTTAGGTAAAATGATTCCTAATTTTGTCTTGATGATTGATGCATTTCACTCTCTCAGTAACTATTTGAATACCTACCATGTGTGAAGACTTAGGCTAGGGATCAGGATATAACAACAAGAATTCATATTTGCTCTTATAGAATTATGTGCAGGAGTGTGGAGATAGTGTGGAAGGCAGAGAAACAACCAAAGTAATGTGATAAAATGCTTTAAGGATACGACACAGAGAGTCACTACAAGAGTACATCACCAGAGCATCTTCTTAGTGTAAGAGACTCAGAACTCTTCACAAGAGAGTGTTTTTGGAAGAATGTAAAACGCTAATATAAGTTGATTTTTGTGCTCTAATTATGTGTAAAGATTAACGTGCGTCTGGACAAAGCCTGAAAGGGAAGATAGATGACAAAATCAATTTATTTGCTAAGATGGTAAAATTGTGTTACTCATTTCGGTATTCAGCACAAATGAGCCTTTTCCTTCTTTGAAGACCCGGCTCAAGTCCTGGTCTTTCTGTGAAGCTGACGTGTTGGTGCCAGCTCGGTCCTTTCTCCCTCCTCGGATACCGCTGTGTTTGCGTCCCCATAATGCCTGTGCACTGTCACGTGTTAGCGTTTCTTGTTTTAAATGTGCATAGCTTTACTCGTCCCAACTCAGTTTTACACCCCATACGACAGGGGCTGGGCTTTTATATTCCTCAACCCTACGGTGCTTTGCACACAAGCATAGATTGTTACGTGTATGTGTAGTTTTCTGCTAAATTTGTAGAAATAAATGTATCTGATTAGGAAAGTGGATAAGAGTAAAGTTTTATAGAAGAAATGATAGATTTAGGACCGTAGTTACCAAACCTGGGAACTAAGGGACCTTATTTAAAAATACAGATTTATTGGTCCCTCTTCTGTATATACTGACTCAGATTTTCCAGGGAATAGGAATTGGAACTCTTTGTTTTTTAAGGAAGAATGCCACCTCTTCCAGGTGATTCCTAAGTAGCCAGTCTGGCATCTGGTGTTACCGGATTTAGGCAACGTGGCTCTAGCGGTAGGTGGTGAAGGACTATGCCAAGGTAATGGACATTCACAGACTAGAAAGCTTTTTTTTTCCTTTAAACACTATAAATCGCTTAAGATGACAGTAGGCAACCATGAAGCTGTTTCTTTTCATCAGTCATAGAATTTATGAGACTCAGTGTCAACATCATCCACTTTCCCAGTATTTTATGGTATTTTTTAAATGACTGATTAAATAAGAGTAAAATTAATCGATGAAGATAGTTGATAGCTACTTCTGATTGAAAGTTGTCTGGCTGCCTCAGGAAGTAATTTTGTCTGCTATTTATAAAAAGGAGACAATCTTTTCGTGAATAGCTATAGTGAGATATAATGCACATATACGATTCACTCTTTAAAGTGTACAGGTTGTTTTAGTTTTTATTACGTTCACAGAATTGTGCGACCACCAAAACCAATTTTGGAACGTCTTCATCACCCTCAAAAGAAACACTACCTTTTAGCAGTCACTCCCATTTCCCTCACACCTTCCTATCCCTGGGCAGCCACTGATCTCTTTGCCATATATAGAATTGCCTGTTTTGGACATTTTATATAAATGGAATTGGACAATGTGTGCTGTTTCATGACTGGCTTCTCTCATTTACCATAATGTTTTTCAAGTTCATCAGTGTTGTAGCATGTGTCAGTACTTAGTTCCTTTTTATTGCCCAAAAGTATTCCATTGTATACATTTACCACATATTTATTAGTCCACTCATTAGTCGATGGATGTTTGGGTTGTTTCCACTTTTTGGCTACTGTGCTGTGAACATTAGTGTATAGACTTTTGTGTGGACGTACATTTCCGTTTCTCCTGAATATACATCCAGGAGTGGAATTGCTGGATCATATAGTAGCTTCATGTTTAACATCTTCAGGAACCACGCAACTGTTTTCCAAAGTGACAACACTATTTTACATTTCTACTAGTAATGCGTGAGGGTTCCAGTTTCTCCACATCCTCACTTTATTATCTGTCCTTACAGTTATAGCCCTCCTAATGGATGTGAAGTGGTATCTTATTGTGGTTTGAGTTTGTATTTCCCTAATAGCTAATCGTGTTGAACATCTTTTCATGTGCTTACTGGCCATTTATAAAGTCTGTTCAGATTCTTTGCCCATTTTTCAATTGGGTTATTTGTCTTTTTATTGTTGAGTTGTAAGATATATACATGTAGTATTATGATTAATTATATATAATTTGCAAATATTTTCTCTCATTCTGTGATTCTGTGGGCTTTTTCACTTTCTTGGTAGTGTCCTTTGAAGTACAAAAGTTTTTAATTTTGATGAAGTCCAGTTTATTTTTTCATCTGTTGCTTTTTTGTTTGTTCATCTTTTGGTGTTGTAAGGGACTTTGCCTAACCCAAGATCATGAAGATTTACTCCTACGTTTTCTTCTAAGAGTTTTGTAGTTTTAAGTCTTATATTTAGGTCTGTGATTCATTTTGTATTAATTTTTATGTGTGACCTAAAGAAGAGGTTTAACTTCATTCATTTGCACGTGCATATCTATTTGTTCTAGCACCATTTGTTGAAAAGACTGTTCTTTCCCCCCATAGAATTGTCTTGGCATAAAGCTTTTTTTTTTAGAGTATATTTTATTATTTATTTTTGGCTGCGTCAGGTCTTAGTTGTGGTACACAGGATCTCTGTTGTGGTGCGCAGGCTCCTTGTTGCAGCGCACGGGCTTCTCTCTAGTTGTGGCACATGGGCTCTGTAGTTGTGACATGCGGGCTCTCTAGTTGTGGCCGACGTGCTCAGTAGTTGTGGCATGCAGGCTTAGTTGCCCTGCGGCTTGTGGGATCTTAGTTTCCGAACCAGAGATCGAACCCGCGTCCCCTGCATTGGGAGGTGGATTCTTAACCACTGGACTGCCAGGGAAGTCCCAAAGTAATCTTTTTTAATCTAAACATATTTTTTAGAAGTATTTGGAGTGAGAAAAATTCAAACACAAAAGGATATTCTGTGAAAAGTAAGTCTTCTTTCACCCCATTCCCCAGTTTTTGGTTATCAACCTGGAGGCAACTTTTAAAAATTAATATTTATATATTCTTTCAGAGTATATATTTTATACACGTACAACCACATGTGTCTATAAAGATTGATTGAAACCAGAGTTTGGGGTACCTGGAATTATCCTAATATAGAAAGATGTATAGATGAGGACTGATGTTTTCTGGGCTCCAAGCTTTCGCATTCTCCTCAGTTGCTTTACCGTGCGTTAACATTTTATGTAGCTCCTGGAAATGAAGTGCCTTGTCTCTTTCCTTCTCCAGACCTTCATTGTAGATTCTTTCTCAGTTATTCAGTTGTAATATCCACCTCCCCAAAACTGAAAAAAAACAAACAATAAAGCAGGCTTTAATCCTTTTCTACGTTATTATTCTGGTATTTATTTCAGGGAGCTTCTGATAATTGGAGGTGTTGCAGCACGGGATCAGCTCTCTGTTTTGGATAATGGGGTAAGTTGTACTTTTAATTTTTAAAAAGTAACACTATGTGTTGTCATTTTGGCAATATAGTTCTGCTGTGTGTCAAGAAAAGTCAAATGAGGCTGAAATTAAACAAGTTCAAAAGAGTGTATGTATGTTCAAAAATATCTTACAATTATGCCTTTCCTTTTCCCAAAGTGTACAGCATGGTAGTTTCTTCCAAACACCTCATGCAAAATTCCAACATATGTGAATTTTTTTTGGTTTATCTTTTGAGCACCTGCGAATTTCCTTCGCATTTTCATGCATTTAGTTATTTCCTCTGGGGATAATTGAAAAAGAAGCAGCTGGAGTTAAGAATAGAAATAGAGATAAGGTGGATTGCAGAGAAGGTAGTTTTGGCAGTGATCCTTGGGAGGGCTGAAGGATGGTAAGGCAGTGGTTCTAGTAGGAGGGGAGATGAGTTCAGATTTGTGTAAGGGGAAGTCTTAAAGGCTGTGCTGTTACCGAGGACGAAGCTCGGACTGTGATCCTCATTACTGGGGAAGAAGTTTGGGAAACTCTTAACTGCCTGTCAGTTCAGGTACAGGTAGAACTTCATAAAATATTTTGTATGTATGAAGTAACTTTGTCCTTACAAACTTCTCTTTCATTTCCTTCCCTAAACATTTTATCATTTAATCTAAACTGCTTGATACTGAGTTACGGTGAGCAAATATGTTCTCCCCTCAGTTGCCTTGGTGCTGCTGTCAAATGAAATTTCAGGCTGAATGGTTTTGATTTGACTTGGTGTGGCATATCAAGAGCAAGGAATCATTACTGTACTTAATACTATTCTAAGATAGTAACATAGCTTTGTTATGTTCTTATTTGATTTGCTATATTTTAATGGTTATAAGAGAGATTTAATATGTTCATTCCCTATCTTGGTTCCTCAAACCCCAATTCATTTTCCACGTAAGTTATTAAGTTTCTTAACTTACGTTGTCCAGCTCCGGAGCTTTTAGGGAATTCGATCTGCTTTTGCCAGGCAGATCTAAAATTTGGTACTGGCTGAAGCTAATGGCAAAGTAAAGGGAGTGTTATTCCATAGCTTTCCTGGCAGGATTCAGTTCCATTCTACTTAGGGGATGTAATATATTCTCTTTCTGCTCTTCCTTGCATCTTACATTGTCTACTTCTGTTATCTCCCACCATCCTCTGGCACCCTTAGCCCTGTGTTATGTCTTATGCTACAGGCAGAAGTCAGCTTTGGAGTCAGAGAATAGAACTATGTAATTTTTTTAATCTTTTAAAGTTGCACAGTTATGCAACATGTGCAGTTAGGCCTGAAGAAGTGGTTGGAGCCATTATCCAAGTCATATAGCTATTTCTCTCAGGCTTTTCCAATTTGACTTTTTGTTTTTAAACCTGAGAGACCGAGTTTCTGTTTTCATGCTGACTACCTGCTGAAATTGAGGAGGGAGGAAACTCGCACAGTGGGTTAGAATCCTTTGGTAAAGAGACGTTACCCACAGAACCAGAGTGGTATTGTATTCATTGCTGTGTCCAGCACAGTGCTTGGCACATAGTACATTCTTAATACATTGAGTGGGTTTTATTTTCAGACAGTATTTTCTAGATTGAACTGAGACTTGTTTACAGTTATCAACATAGTTGAAACAATAGCTTCAGAAATGTCTTTCACTATTTATGGGAGTTTAAATGCCTTCTACTGGATCAAATTAAAAGTCCATTCAGCACAGTACTTTTTCAGTTTTTCAAGGGGTGAGATATTGAAGTAATGAGACTATAGTGATGAATTTGTTAGGAGATAGTTACGGTTTTAGTCTAGAGTGGAGAACACAAGTGAAAAAGAAGTCATTTTTTATGCCTGTTGATAAAGAGTAGAAGTTTTGAATTGTCTGATTTATTGAATGATTTTATATAATACCTTATTGTGCTCACACACATACCTCCATATACACACTTTAGAAATATTTGTCCTTTATTGATTACCTTCTAGAAATGGGCCAGGCCCTGCTAAGTGCATTACATACATTTTCTCATTCAATTCCCACAATAGCCCTTTGTGATGGTCCTCTTCCCCATTTTTACAGGTCAGGAAGAGGGCTTATACCAAATATTAAGTAATTTGCCCCAGATCTTACAACTCATAGGTGGAACTTACTTCAAAGCCTATGTTCCTAATCACTATACCATGGATTTGATTAAAAGGTGTGTGTGTGAAAATGGAAAATGTGGTTAATCGGGTGTCCTGGCATTGGCGGCTCCTATTCTCTTTGTAGATGTCTTAAAATTTTTATAATAAAAAGCTAAATAAAACTTGTTCTTACTTGAATTAGACCTTTTCTCATGTTTGGACTTTGAGTTTGAATCCCAGTTACTAGCTGTATCATCTAAGTTCTTATGACTTTAGAATTCTAAACTTCAGTCTCCTCATTTAAAAACAGGACTAATAATAGTAGTGCTTTCCTTAGTGGTAACATGAAATGATATAATACCTGTAAAAGGTTAGCACAGCACATGTTCATTATAAGCACTTGACAAGTAGTCATTATTGCTGTTTTTCCTGGATTAGGTCATCTTCATTATTAATTATAACCAAATTTATCAAGCACCTGGCACACTGGGCATCAAATGCACTACATATCTGATCTCTTAATTATCACAACCGTCTTGCAAAGCAGAAAATGTTACCCATTTAAAAAATGAGAAAATTGAAACTAGAAGAGATTAAGTAGCTTGAGGTCACACAGCTGGGTAATGGTGGAGCTGGGATTTGGGTCCTGGTTTAATTTCAGAGTTCCTATAAATTCTTTTGATTTTTCACTTGGAAAACAAATTTTATATACTAGACTGTCTATAACAGGTTAAAATGTTACAATCAGTTGCCAGAGTCTTCGCATTAATTTCAAAGCAGGTATAAGTTTAATAATACAGCATTATCTAGAACTCCTGTTTCGCACATTTACAGCTGACTATGACTACTTCAATATGCATGTTTTCATTGTAAGTAGACCATTGTTGGTTGCTATTCTAAGGTGATTACAATAGTTCTTCAGTTTTCTTAAGGTGCTTTTTTTGGATATTTTTTAGGTAGATATAGTTGTTGGCACTCCAGGAAGACTGGATGATTTGGTGTCAACTGGAAAGCTGAACTTATCCCAAGTTAGATTCCTGGTCCTGGATGAAGCTGTATGTTGAAATATACTCATGCTTTTAAAAAAAAATTTGCTTATGTTTTGGGGGATAAACTATGTGAAATGGTGAAGAAAAAATACAATTTAGTCATGATCCCAACCCCTAGAGAGAAACATAGTTACCAGTTTGGTGTATTTTCATTCACTGCTTATAATTACAGTAAATACTATTTTATGTAGTTGCAATCAGGCTATTTAGAATCTGGGAAATCTTTTTTAGAAAAATATGGTACATAAGTATTTCATGTCATTATTTATGAACAATTTTTAAAGGCTGTCGAATGGTCTCTCATATGCACACTTCATGGCTTATTTAACCACCCTTATTACTAGACATGTAGGTTTGTTTTGTACTCCAACTAGTTATCTTGTTTGTACATAACATTTTTTTTTTTTTTTTACACATTACAAATTACATTAATATGTTTTGGGCTCTTGAGATATAGTTCCAAGTTATTTTCAAGATGAGGTAGTTTTTCAACATTGAAGGTCTTTGCTTTCTCATATTAGAGTCGTATTCTGAAGGAGATGTGGGAGTTATTAACTCTTGTATTCATTTTAGAATACCAGAGTATGGTTTTTGAGTTATTTATTGTCAGCTTTTTCATATTATAGTCACATGGGCTTTAAAGTTGAATTTACAACTTGCCTTTAAATATCCAGTAGAAAATAATTACTTTGAAAGTATGGAGATATGTATGAATTAGTTTCTTTATCTTATATTTTGCAATTGATTTAGAAAAGAAAGATTTAGATACTGATTACAAAACTTATGTTCTTCTTTGCTTCTTACGCAGGATGGGCTTCTTTCTCAAGGTTACTCTGATTTTATAAATAGGATTCACAATCAGATTCCTCAGATTACCTCTGATGGAAAAAGACTTCAGGTATGAAATAACCAATGCATCTTAAAATACATGTAGACAATTGTTACGTATTCATGCTTACTTTTTTTGTTTTACATTCACATTTCAGTGTCTTCTGATTACGTTAACTGCTGTATGAAACATTTTCTTCATTAACTGATTAAGTAGTACACACAAAGGAAACAGTCTTATGAGCTGCTTTTAGAAATAAAGGTGAAGAGAATTTAAGGACATTACTTAGGTGTAACAGAAGACTATAAGTAAAAAATTCTTAATCGTTATTTTTGTTTTCTACAGAGCATTTAGGGTTTATATTCAAGACTCTGAGCACTGCTTCCTCTTTGAAGGAGAAATGTCTTGAACTGTAGAAAAACAGTTATTTCCTTAGTAATTATTTCTTAAAATATTACTCTTTCTCATTCTGTTTTCTTAGGAAGAATTCAAGAGGAGAGGCTTTTAAGAGAAGGGGACAAGTTTATGGCTTTAGATTTTTAAAAACCTTTTCATTTTACTTAGTTTTTGTAGGACCTTGAGGAATAGATGGCATGATTTCTGTGGCAAGTGAGGGGACTGAAGCTCAGAGAGATTAACCCGCCCAAAGTCACACCACTAGTTGTTGCTACAGAGTCAGGTATTGAACTTGTCTTAGATTCCAGGCTTAGCGTACTTCGTGCCCCACATCTGTATTCATATGCTAGAATCATTATTATTATAAAAGCTTATCTAAATTTTGGTTTTTCTATTCTTAGGTGATTGTTTGCTCAGCCACTTTGCACTCTTTTGATGTGAAGAAACTGTCTGAGAAGATCATGCACTTTCCCACCTGGGTTGATTTGAAAGGAGAAGATTCTGTTCCAGATACTGTCCACCATGTTGTTGTCCCAGTGAATCCCAAAGCTGACAGAATCTGGGAAAGGCTTGGGAAAAACCACATTAGGGTAAGTACTTTATAACGTTCACATTTGTGTAGAGTAAAGCATTCATAAACTAGTTTAACCTTGAGCTCTTCGTGATGCTTAAAGCAACCAGACATTGTACCTTTAAGAAAAGAGAAGTCTGGCACGTTGACCAGAAGAGTTTAGGTCTGTTAGGTATGGAATAAGTGATGGGCTCGTACTTTACTTTTCTCTCTGTATAAAGTTACTTCTGTAATCATCTTTCTTGACTTAGGTTTTGTAAATAAATAGGATTACCTGTGTATATCTAGGGCTAATTTCTGATATAATGATTTCCATTTTTAGTAGCATTTTAGAGTCTTCTTGATGTGCCTTATTTTTCTAAATATCAGTTTCATGAGTCCATCATCTCACTTTTTCACCATTGTTAGATTTACCTTTATATAATAAGGGTATGCTTATTCTAAATACACAATGTTTTGAAAACCACCTTCGATTTTTTATTATTATATTTAAAATTGATTAGCCTTAGACCTATAATTAATAAAGGGTTTTTCTGGGCTTCCCTGGTGGCACAGCGGTTAAGAATCTGCCTGCCAGTGCAGGGGACACAGGTTCGACCCCTGGTCCGGGAAGGTCCCACATGCCGCAGAGCAACTAAGCCCGTGCGCCACAACTACTGAGCCTGCGCTCTGGAGCCCGTGCTCCGCAACAAGAGAAGCCACCCTAATGAAGAGTAGCCCCCACTTGCCGCAACTAGAGAAAACCCACCTGAAGCAACAAAGACCCAATGCAGCCAAAAATAAACAAAAATTAAAAAAAATAATAATAAAGGGTTTTTCTGAATCTGAAGAATGGTTTTGCCTATAGATTATAAAGGTGTATGTCTGAAATGCAATCTAAAGTTAGATACAGTTCTCCCTTTATAAAAAGATACCTGTTCTGAATCATTACTTAACCCTTCCCCACTTCTGTTTTATCCTTTCCTTTTGACAGACTGATGAAGTACATGCAAAAGATAATACAAGACCTGGTGCAAACAGTCCAGGTGAGTTAGAAGAGTCAATAAAATCGTGGAAAGATTTTGAAAACGAATTGATCTGTTGTACCGAACGTGTGCCCTGTCTCCTCTCATGAAGGAACAGGAAATCTGAAAATACAAGGAACAAAAATAATTTAAAAATGGGGGGAAAGCTGATATCAGTCAGCTTAGAGGAATATTAATCACTGAATTTAAGGTATTAGTCTCCTGGCATCCAAATCACAAATACTTTGGATTATACAGTTCTCATTTTTCCAGGAAGCCAGCAAATTTCTCTGGCTACAGGTTGTATTTTAGCCCTGGATGCCAAGAGAAATGTCATGTAGATTCTTCATATCTGGCAATTGGGTAACAAAGGGACATGTCTTTAGCTACAACCCTGTGAAAGATACAGAAGTGATCCTGAGATGGTTCTTTTTGTGCGTAAGTGTACAATTCAGTAGCATTGAGCACATGCCTACTGTGCAGTCGTCACCGCTATCCATCTCCGGAACTATTTTATCTTCCCATACTGAAACTCCATATCATTAAATATTTATCAATTTTGAAAGAGCCTAAAATTAATTGAGTCAATGAAGATACTTCTATGCAGAATTGAGACAGTTTGTATCAGGTACATAATATTTCAAAGATATATGAAGATCCAGCATGATACAAGGATAGTGTTTAGAGAACCTAGAAGAGATCTGAAACCCATTAGGCCACATGTCTGATATCACATGTCTCAAGTGGATCATTGGCAAGGGTTAGACTGCATTTTGTTCATAGTTGGATTCATTGGTAGATTTTTAACAAGTACCTAAAAGGTGAATTATCTGAAATTTTGATTAAAGACGGTTCCTTTGAACTCAGATTTATGTGTAGCTCCGAATTTAGGAGGTGTATGCTCAGCCAGCCTTATTGTTGGAGAGGAGCAGACACTGATAGTCAGAATAATAATGTATCAATCATCCCGCTGTTTGGGAATGCATTTTATAAAATAAAAATTTTTTACTGCCTCATATATTTTTCCTTGTAAAAGTTTTGCGTAGTTTTTACTACAATTAGAGACGACTAGAGAGACCTTAGAAATATGTTGGATTACAAAATTAAAATTTTGCATTATATGATGGTAGAGTAACTATAGCCCAGCTTCACACTGAAAAATAGACATTTGGAGGATGGCAACTAAGAAGTTACTAACTAGGTTTGACGTAAAATATTTACTTCATAGAGTGACGTTTGAACTTTCTGGTGTTCAGATTGATTTAGAAAGTACATTTATTATTTTTTAAAGAGGTTAAAGTAATTGAGTAAACATTTATTGAGCATTTAGGGAAGTTAATGCAAGGCAGAATATGATTAGTTCTCAATGAGAGGTAGGAACAAAGTTTTGCTGTGGGTATGTATTTCTGTTTATTTGTGTGTGTGTGTGTTTGTACATGTGCATTTTCCCTTATAAGAGGTATGGTTATAGGTGTTTTGGTATCCCATAAACTGGCATAAAAAACATTAAGAGAAACAAAAATAAATGAGCAAGTGGATTATCTCACCATTTCACCCTATCTTTTTATTTCTTGGTTTTGTCTATAATACCTGTATTAAAGTAGAGATTTTTAGGTGAGTGAAGCAGTAAGTCTGTAATTATGTGTGTTCGTGACAATTTCAGATTAAAATTCTGTTTTTTCTTTTTCGTTGTTATTGTGTTACTCAAGAGATGTGGTCTGAAGCTATTAAAATCCTGAAGGGGGAGTATGCTGTCCGAGCAATCAAGGAACACAAGATGGATCAAGCAATCATTTTCTGTAGAACCAAAATCGACTGTGATAACTTGGAGCAGTATTTTATGCAACAAGGAGGAGGTAATGTTTCCTCACTTGAAATAAATTGTGTTTATTTTCTCACTTAATAGATTGTTAGTCTCATGTTGATGCAGTGTAGCGTGGATGCCCAGATTTTAAAGCAACGATGTAGGAAAGACAATGAGACAATTTTCCACATAGGTACAGTTTCACTACAGTGAAGATGAATCACAGCATTCCAAGGCCCTTGTATCATTTGGAAGAAGGGTAAAGTTTTTGATTAATGTTAAAATTTCAAGTGTAATCATTAAATAATAGAATGTATATCTTCTAAATCAATAACTGAGAAAAAAAAACCTTAATCTAAAAAAAAGGTAAGAAAGGAAGGGGGGGAAATGAGAAAAAGCAGAGCAGTTGGAAATTATAGAGTAATAACGGCTGGTGGAAAAATCTGAGCGTATGGATAAACACTATAGTATTTATCAGTGGACTGAAGTCTTCTGATGAAGAGCATAGATTGTTAGACTGGATAAAGTATAGCTGTATGTTGTTTACAAGAAACATACCTAAAACCTGAGGACATGGACAGATTGAAAGGAAGGGGAACGAAAAAATATATGTATGTGTCAGTTAAAAGATTAATTAAAAGAAAGTTGGTCTAACTGTATTAATGGAGATGTCATAGACTTTAAGGCAAAAATATTACTAGAAATAAAAAGGGTCACTATGTAATAAAATATTCAATCTACAATGAAGATATAATGATTATAATTTTATGCTCCTCATAATTAATGTTAAATATATAAACTAACCTGAGAGAATGTTCAGTATAATCAGTCATTAGAGAAATGCAAAATAAAACCATAATGTAATACAATTGTACACTCAGGGTGACTAGATCAAAAATACTTAAAACACCAAATTTTGGTGAGGATATGGAGAAACCGGAGCTCATACATTGTTGAAGTACAGTCACTTAGGCAAAAGGTCTTACAGTTTTTTATAAAATTAAACATTGCTGTCTTATGGCCTGGCAATTCAGCTCCTAAGTATTGGCTCAAGGTAAGTGAGAATATATATTGAAGAAAGATGTGTGCAAGATGGTCATAGCACTTCATTTATAATGGCCCCAAACTGTACACTAAGAGGCCATTAATAGGAGAATGGCTAAACAAAATGCAAAATATCTGTACAGTGGAATACCTACTACTCAGCACTGAACAGGCATGGACTGCTGATGGGCCCAAAAATGGTGGGTGAATCTCAGAAGCATTATGCTGAATGAAAGAATTCTTACGCAAGAGTACAGGCTGTCTGATTCGATTTGTGTGAAGTTCTAGAAGAGCCAGAACTAATCTACGATGAGAGAAAAACCACAACAGTGGTTGTCCCCAGGAAGGTGGGAGTGTGGATAACTGGGAAAAAGGGCGTGAAGGTACTTGGTGGATGGTATTCGTGTTCTGTATCTTAATAGGGCTTTGGGCTACATGGGTGTATGCGTTTGTCCAAGCTCAGAAAATGTACCCTTAAGATTTGTACATTTCCCTGTATGTAACTTTAACGTCAACAAGAGAAAAAACCTGAACAAATACTGCACTCTACGTTGAACTGTGTACTGATACCTGCAGTTTACGTTGAAATGCTTCAGAAATATAGAAGTGAGTTGATAGAGGGATAGAGGGATGGATAGATATGTGGTAAAGCAAGTATAGTCAATGTTAATGGTTATTTTTACTTTATCTATTTTCCCAACACTTATTCTCAAACATATAGCAAAATGGAAAGAATTCTCACAGTGACTATTACTGCTCTGGTCTGAACTGCACTGCTTTTTGTTACTGTGTCTACTTGAAGACTTTCTTTTTTAGGATTGGCTACCACTGCACTCGCCTCTAAAATACCACTTCTCCATCCTTCCAGTTTGCTGCTTCTAATCTGCTTTGGCCAAGAAACCAGATAACTAAGTTGTTTAGAATACCTCGAGGAGGGCAGGCTTGTGATCGCGGCCTTTTAGTAAGGGCATGAACTTCCTGATGCCTGTTTTGCTTCTTCCAAGAATAATCTCTTTTGTTTACTTTTTGGTTCTTCGCTTTACATGGGTTAGGTGAGGTTCCCTGTGTACGCAGAAACTACCACTGCAGTTTGGGAAAGGTTACTTAAAATGTCCTTCAGAGCAAGTCAGTTTTAGTGCTCGTGGAGTTCATTTTAAGGGTATTTCACCTATGACAGAAATTGTGTTAACCATGGTTTATGACAAGTTGGGGTATAGATCTCCGTAGAATTATACCCCAGCTGGTAGTCTAAATGTTACTGGTTTTTTTGACATAGTCTTAGTCGTCACCTTTTCCAAGGTTAACTGTTTAATGTGCTTTTCACTAGGACCTGATAAAAAGGGGCACCAGTTCTCATGTGTTTGTCTTCATGGTGACAGAAAGCCTCATGAGAGGAAGCAAAACTTGGAAAGATTCAAGGTACTGATACTTAGTTGACTGCATTTCCTTCACACGTAAGAGGGGAGTTGTATCTAGTTTTAATCAGTTCCAGTTAATATTGTTAAAGCAATTCTTGTCCTAGAAATTACAAAATACTTCTGCCCTATTGTTACGTCCTCATCACAGCAGGGTTTTGTCATCTTTAACAGTCAAATGGTAAATTACATGTTCTCCATCAGCACAACACTACTTGACAAGAATTTTCAACTTAAGGAAGTTTTAGTTAAATTCTTTTGGGTAGATATTTTTAAGAGACGTATCATTAGATAGTTAAATCATGTCTGTGAGCCTTTTTTTTTTTTAATAAATTGTAACAATACCCATAGGGAACTTAATTTGTAGATTCAGACAGGTATCAGAATACCTGTTTTGTAGAATGAAATATATTTTGAATTATTTGGGGTAGACTGTCACAGTTAAGTGATTTCAGCTCATGAACAGGTTGTATAGCTTTTGGTGTAGATGGGTTGGGCTGAGCCATATAGAACTCAAGGTCAGTGGCCTCCACCCACAAGCATTCTCATCATTTATCACAGTGTGTTTACCCAGTGTATAGTACAAATATCATTTCTCTCAGACCCATAATATGAAAAGAGGTAGGAAGTACTGGGCTTAAAAATTTTGGATTATGTTTCCATGCTGAGCGTAATTGGTGTGGATGTTAAAACATCACAGCGGGGGACTCCCCTGGTGGCACAGTGGTTAAGAATCTGCCTGCCAAGGCAGGGAACACGGGTTCGAGCCCTGGTCAGGGAAGATCCCACATGCCATGGAGCAACTAAGCCCGTGCGCCACAACTACTGAGCCTGTGCTCTAGAGCCTGTGAGCCACAACTACTGAAGCCCGTATGCTCTAGGGCCCGCATGCCACAACTACTGAGCCCATGTGCTGCAACCACTGAAGCCTGTGCACCTAGAACCCGTGCTCCGCAACAAGAGAAGCTCCCGCAATGAGAAGCCCGCGCACCGCAACAAAGAGTAGCCCCCGCTCGCCGCAACTAGAGGAAGCCTGCGCGCAGCAATGAAGGCCCAGCGTAGCCAAAAATAATAATTAAATTAATTTTTAAATTAATTTAATTAATTAATTTAAAAAAATCACATGGCCTCATTTCAGCATTTATGCCACCCTTCTCTATCCTGGCATTTTGTTGGACCAGAAGTCAGTATGCCCCTCACCCCCTCCAAATCTCTAACCTTGCTGTGCCTTGCAGCACAAATGACATCTGATGGCTAATTGGTATATTCTTGGTGAGAACACCAGGGGCCCAGTCTCTTTAGGATTTTATCTGTTGTCACAAAAAGTGTAACCTTGAGGTAAAATATCTAGTATTCTGAATTATTTTAATACAAGGGTAAAAGTAAAGCTTATGTTTTTTACATTTTATTCTGTCTTATGTTTTGAATTACCAGTCAGGATCTCTAAAGATGAAGCCAAATTTTAGCAATGGTTTAAGAACTTTTATGTGAAAAAAGCAAAGATGAATCCAGTCATTGATTTATTCACCTTAAATGTCGTATTTCAGCAAATTACAACTTAAAAGTGCAGTACTTGTTCCAGTGAATTATGAATGACTAGACGGCTAATATGATACGAATACGTTAGTTGTTAGAGGTCTCATTTAGTGGAAAGATGGTATTTGTGGGGTTTTTTTTTAGTATATATACTAATAAAGTCCTTTCTCTCCTCTCTGTTCTCTTTAGAAAGGAGATGTAAGATTCTTGATTTGCACAGATGTAGCCGCCAGAGGAATTGATATCCATGGTGTTCCTTATGGTAAAAAGAAAGTTTTTATGCTTGCAGTTTGAATTTTATGGAATTCAAGGGAAACCATTTAATATGTTTGAAATACTCAGAACATCAAACATCACATATGTTTGAAAATTTTAGGAACTATTGTCAATTGGTAGTAATTGCTTTTGTTTACAGTTATAAATGTCACCTTGCCTGATGAAAAGCAAAACTACGTCCATCGAATCGGCAGAGTAGGAAGAGCTGAAAGGTACTCTGTCATTTTTCTTTTGTCCTTTTTAAGCTTCTGTGCTTCAGGAATAAAGTCTAATAAAGACTTTTAAAATCTTTCAGGATGGGGCTGGCCATTTCCCTGGTGGCAACAGAAAAAGAGAAGGTAATCTTTTCAGTGCTGTATTATACTCATTGTTTGTGTCGTCATTTTAGATGTTGGAAATGAAAGCAGTTTGATTTTTTCATTTACATTGAATTCAGTTGCATATGGAATATAAATGAACTTTTTAATGGCATCTTTTTCTCTTCATTCATTGAATGGACGACTAGTAGGATGAAGTTTAGAAAGGAAAAATATGAAATGTAATTTTCCCTAATAGCTTTCATATAATTTTCAGTGAAAAGTATTTAAACCCTCTCTGGCATCATGCCATGGTAGACTTTTTATGGGAGAGAGGGTTAACTTATTATTTTGATATAAATTGATACAATAATTTGATACAGATTTACAGAAAAGCTGCAAGAGTAAGGAACTCCCACACACTCATTCCCCAAACTACTTGTTCATTTTGCTTTTTGCTCTTTGCTTTATGGTACTGATGAACCTAGTGGCAGGGCGGGAATAAAGATGTAGACGTAGAGGCTGGACTTGAGGACACCGGGCGGGGAGGGGCGAAGCTGGGGCGAAGTGAGAGTAGCATCGACATATACACACTGCCGAATGTAAAATAGTTGGCTGGTGGGAAGCAGCCGCATCGCACAGGGGGATCAGCTCGGTGCTTTGCGATGACCTAGAGGGATGGGATAGGGAGGGTGGGAGGGAGGCTCAAGAGGGAGGGCACATGGGGACATATGTATGCATATGGCTGATTCACTTTGGTATACAACAGAAACTAACACATTATTGTGAAGCAATTATACTCCAATAAAGATCTATTTAAAAAATTAAAAAATATCTTATAGAAAACATTTGAACTTCATTTTCGATACTAATCTTGATATAGCATTCTCCAGTATTTACTTTTCTCATTATTTTTATCTGAGAATTCCTTTCTATAATTGACATCTGTTTTAGAAAAACTTTTGGATTCCTTTCAAAAAGAACTCTTTCAAAAGACCTAGTTAGTGAGCTACTAATAGTGGTAGTGACTGGATGACAGACCATACCTGCAATCTATTTTTCTTGTGCTCTGAGGACAGAAAATGTTAAAAAACTAACTGAGAACAAAGATGTCTAGCATGTTTCAGTCTCCGTACATGTTAATCTTCGTAGGTTTGGTACCACGTATGTAGCAGCCGTGGAAAAGGGTGTTACAACACAAGACTCAAGGAAGATGGTGGCTGTACCATATGGTACAATGAGATGCAGGTAAGGCTCACAGAGTCTTATTAAAATTGGTAGGAATAGACTGCATTTATCTGTAAAAGTTATGTATCAGCTCTTGTCTATTTGTGAACTGTGAGAATTAATGAGTGATTATGTTATGGTAGTTCATAAATTGTAACCTGTGAGTTCATCTCTTCAGAAATCTTACTTCCATTTATACTAAGTATTACAGCCTTCCTGGTTTTATTTAATGCTGTTAAAACGCAACTCTGTCGATTTCCTCTCCCTTTCTTAGTTGCTGTCTGAGGTAGAAGAACATCTGAACTGTACCATTTCGCAGGTTGAGCCAGATATAAAGGTACCAGTGGATGAATTTGATGGGAAAGTTACTTATGGTCAAAAAAGAGCTGCTGGTGGTAAGCTTTGAATTACTTTTAATACTGTTTTAAATGTGAATGTGTCCCTTTTTTGAGCTTCAGTTTAAGAAGAGAGTATTTCATTTCCTTATGTTTAGTGTATATTTTTAGCATATTAATCATTCCCTCCTTATCAGTCTTACAGCACTTTATTCATACTTGTCTTGCAGCATTTCTTATTGTGTGATCTGTATGTGAATGGACAGCAGCTTTGCTGTTTCTCTTGAGGTGTTAATGTCATAAGAGTAGTTGAAAATTTATGGAATTATTAGGAAACAAGAGAATAATGGTAATTTTGAACAAGGGGTAACCCAGGATACTATTTATTCCCTTTGCCTGCAATGCTCTTAGCTCATTCTGGAAATTTTTTAAAGATTCAGGCTAAACTGGTGGTTTCTAAACCAAGGAAAAGAGACTAGGGGAGGAGTTGGTAGGGGTATTGGGACAGCTGTTAGTAAGGAAGGCCTAATCATTTATTTTAATTGACGTAACACTTTTAGAACTCAGTTTCTTTTGTAGATAACTTGCACAGTAGTACCTCTTTATCGCTAGGAGCAACGTTTAAGTTGATGTAATTGAGCCAAAGCATTGCTGACACGTTATTCCAGGCCTGCCGCTCACATCACTGTGATTCGTGTGTGTGACACAGGTGGAAACTATAAAGGCCACGTGGATATCTTGGCACCTACAGTTCAAGAGCTGGCTGCCCTTGAAAAGGAGGCACAGACGTCTTTCCTGCATCTTGGCTATCTTCCTAACCAGCTGTTCAGAACCTTCTGATTTTAACATTCACTGAATAAGGTTTGAATAATAGAAGTCTATAGTCTTAAAACTCTAAAATAGTTGTACTGCTTCCAAGCAGCAGTATTTATAGTAACTTAAGCTGTTAACGCTAACTCTTGCATGTCAAGAAACATCAGTCTTAGGAATTCTTCATAGAATGGCAACCTAATGAAAATAATAAATTTGATGACTATATTTTCATGCAAGTTTGTGTCTTATTTTAAAATTATTTCATCATTTTTCAAGGAAGCTCTGGGTTTATGAAGTAAAGTTTATGGGTATGTGCATTCGGCAGAGGACCTGTGTGGAATTTTCACAAGAAGTGGTCCTAAATAGAGACAGCCTTGAGACGGTCATGGTCGCCTCGGTATATGTTGAAGCTAGAGAAGAGTCGTGGCATGAAAGAAAAGTGTACGATCCTAGGGTGGAAGGACAGCTGGGTTAGTTTGGAGGCCTAGAGTTTTTTAGGGACTTAGAAAAGGTTCTGTGTCTAAGGACTGATGACTGATTTGGTGATGGTGACCGTGAAGATGTATTTCTGAAGGTTTATCTTCTTTTTAAGAACCTTTCTTTCCAGGTGATACATACTGTAAAGATAAAACTATTCTAATGTCCCTCTAGGTCATAAAATTAAATTTAAAGGCCGTTCTTTGAAATACATTTCCTCAAACCCTCTTGCCTAAAATACCAGAAGGAAAAGGGACAATTTATATAGATACAATTGAATTGTTGCTTTGTACCTTTTGACTCTTATTTATAAAGTAGTATCTTTGGGAAAATTATTCTTACCCTAGAGATTCCTTAATAGCACAGGCTATTATAATTCCTTATATGATGGTTTTTAAATCTTTTCGCACTGAAATATTTTCTTCAAGCAAAATCTTGAGTGAAATTCACTGTGTAAGCAGTGGGAAAACCATTACCTAGTATATTGAGTCATAGTTTATGTGAAATGATTATGAGGATTCCATTCTTCCACTTATATCTAGACCACTGTCTTTGCTTTTTTTTTGTTTTACTTCTACTACATAGAACAAGTAGTTTTTCTTTTATTTAGCAAGTAAGGGGGGTGGTTTACAGAATAGATTAATTCTTTTTTGTGACTTTTGTGACTTTTTTTTGCGGTACGCGGGGCCTCTCACTGTTGTGGCTCTCCTGTTGTGGAGCACAGGCTCCGGACGCGCAGGCTCAGCAGCCACTCCGCGGCATGTGGGATCTTCCCGGACCGGGGCACGAACCCATGTCCCCTGCATCAGCAGGCGGACTCTCAACCACTGCGCCACCAGGGAAGCCCTGTGACTTTTCTTAATTAGCAGCTATTAAGAATAAGTTTCCATATATTTAGTGATCTTTCTATTTTTATATTACATAGTTTTTTTAATTTACATAATACATTATCTGTAAGTAAGAAGTACATAAAAGTTACTCAAAATCCCAACACCAGAGAAACACACTTTTAACATTGTGTATATTATTTTCCAGATATTGATACAAAAGTAAAACAAGAGATAAAGCAAAGAGAGTTCTATAAAAAAATTATTTAATAGCTATATAGTATTTTATTGTTTAGGTGTTCCATATATTATTTTAACAGTCTTCTATTGCTGGATATTTAGGGTAAATCCAATTTGTCACTAATTTCAACAATACTGAGAACAGTTTTACACATAGTTATTCATATGTTTGCATAATATTTCTTTGGCATAACTTTTTTTTTTAATTGGGGTATAGCTGCTTTACAATGTTGTGTTAGTTCCTACTGTACAGCAAAGTGAATCATCTATATGTATACATATATCCCCTCTTTTTTGCATTTCCTTCCTATTTAGGTCACCACAGAGCACTGAGTAAAGTTCCCTGTGCCATACAGCATGTTCTCATTAGTTATCTATTTTATACATATTAATTAGACCACTGTCTTTGGTGATTTCCTAGAACTACCATAACCAATCTCAAAGCTATGTGATGAGCTCCTTGCCGTGTTCATGCCCATTATTAATCACTGCTTTAGAAACAAGTTTTGAATTGACATAATGGCAAGGAAAAGTCTTGAGATTTAGAGCATTTAAGATTAGAGCTGGGTTTCCCTGGTGGCACAGTGGTTAAGAATACGCCTGCCAATGCAGGGGACACAGGTTCGAGCCCTGGTCCGGGAAGATCCCACATGCCGTGGAGCAGCTAAGCCCGTGCGCCACAACTACTGAGCCTGTGCTCTAGAGCCCGCAAGCCACAACTACTGAATCCTGCGCACCTAGAGCCCGTGCTCCACAGCAAGAGAAGCCACTGCAATGAGAAGCCCTCACACCACAATGAAGAGTAACCCCCGCTCGCTGCAACTAGAGAAAAGCCTGCGTGCAGCAACAAAGACCCAATGCAGCCAAAATTAAATAAATAAAAAAAAAAAAACGATTAGAGCTGGAAGAGGTCTTTCTGATCTTGTTCATGTTCTCGTGTTATAGGTACAGAAACTGAGTTTCCAGGAGTATGTGTTCACACAGCCCAGTTGGTAGAACCAGGACCAGAACCTGGGTTTCCTAGTTTAAGCTTTTACTCTTGGGTCTCCATTTGGAAGATGATTCTCAGGTCCAAATGGGGAGGTTAGAGAGGAATGCTAGATAGAGCTGGGAGTCTGTGGAGGGGTATTTGGTTTTTCTCCTCAAAGTACTGTCTAAATGTCGTTACTCAGGCAATGGAGTTTTTAAAAGAGGAAGTGACATGTAATCAGACCAGTGGAGGGGTTGCCTGGAGACCTGACTTTCCACTCACATCACCATGAATCCTTCCGTTTATGCTGGGTCCCTGCTTCCATTTTATTTAAAAAAAAATTTTATTAATTAAAAAAAATTTTTTTTTAGGCCACGCCTCATGGGACATGGGATCTTAGTTCCCTGACCAGGATTGAACCTGTGCCCCCTGCAGTGGAAGCGCAGAGTCCTAACCACTGGACCGCCAGGGAAGTCCCTGGGTCCCTGCTTCCAGGTGCCCATTGTTCAGCCTCCGATTAATGCTAAGGATGTGAATGATTGTTAAATTCTGGTTATGTTGTGGTCACTGAGCCGTGAGAGATGCTCACTGCCCCTCCTTCCTATTAGAAATGGAGCCTCCTGAGCTTCAGTTGGTACTGGATTACCTGGCTGGAGACGGTCCCTCCCAGATGCTGGTCAGTGGGGTGTGAGATGGGTGATGTGTCATGTCCTTCCACCTGCCCTTTCCCTCCCCTCTCAGGCTGCAACCTGGTGTATTAGTGAGTCAGTGTTCACCGTTAGAAAAGTGTTATCCTTGGGGAGTGGCAGAGCAGTAAGACAGAGGGAACCTGGGTGGCCTTGTGGAAGAACTGCCACCCTCTCTCAGAGGCTGCCTGGCACAGTATGTTTAGGTCCCCAGTTAACACAGACACTAGAGGCACTTGAAGGTCCAGAAAATGTTAAAATATTAACCAGCCAATGTTAGTATTTCCGACTCACAGAGTCAGCTCTACCTACTATTATAGTGTAAGAATTTATGAGTGTACTCACAGATCTCTTACTGTCAGTCTCCCCTCTGCACAGAAATGCCTAGACCGGCCCCACCTTCAACACCTGATAGACATGCCCTCAGGTCTTATGAGTCTCGGCACATTCTCCTTGTCACCATCTCATCTTCTGTTCACCATTCATTCTCTTCAAAGCTACCTTCAAGCTCTGTTAGAATTATACTTTTCATAGTGACGAGTGGTTTTGTGTTTGGGGAATTTTTTTTGCTATCCAAATTTGAATAAACTTAAATGAGCTTCTCTAACTCTGGGTTGTGTCTCCACTGTATTGCTAATCTGGAAGATACTGGGAGCCTCTTATTAGGACAGAGCCACCCGAGAGAACATAGAAAACTAAACAGAAGGACCAAATGCTTTCATTGCCTAGGGATGTTTGCCTTAAGAGAACTGATTCTAAAGGGCTCCAACTAGTGGAATTAGTTATAGATTGCCAGAACCTTTCTGTTCCTGGTTCTTAATACATATTTTTCTATTATAAACGGAAATGAGAACTTCAGGTTAGAGTAATCCCCACCCTTCCCTACTTTTTTACTTATATTCCCACTCGCAGAGAAAGTCACCACTAAATAACATTTTGGCTCATTTCTTTTTTTCTGTACATTTTTTGGTGTACAGTTTAGATCTTACCTATATGTACAATTTTTATATCTTCATTTAATGTAAGTATTTTTCTTGTTATAAATACTTTAATGGCTGCATAATCCACTGAAAGTGCTGTGGTCTGTAACTCATGAGCTTTGAGGGAAACTGAAGAGGATGTGAATCTCAGATGTCAAGCCCGGATGCGATTCCGGCTCTGACCCTACTAGCAGGTGACTGAAGCGAGGTCCTTAGCTCTCGAAGCTTCTGTCTCTTTGTTTATAAAAATGGTGAAAATAATTCTCATCACTCAGGATTATGTTAAACATTCAGCTAAAGTCAGCAGATAAGAGGCGCTCATACCACATTTTACGGTATTTACACCGTTTACAGTTGTCCTGTGTTACCGTCAACATCTTTGTTCTATCTTTTGGATTGTTTCCTTCACCTGGATTCCTAGAAACTGGATTCTTGAATTAAAACCAATGAAGCTTATGAAGATTTTTCAGGGTCATTTTCAGATTGCTTTCTGAAAGGGTGGTACTGGCCGACGTTCACATTAACAACATAGAAAGAACTGTACAACTTTTTTTTTTTTTTGCGGTACGCGGGCCTCTCACTGTTGTGGCCTCTCCCGTTGCGGAGCACAGGCTCCAGACGCGCAGGCTCAGCGGCCACGGCTCAGGGGCCCAGCTGCTCCACGGCATGTGGGATCTTCCCGGACTGGGGCACAAACCCGTGTCCCCTGCATCGGCAGGCTGACTCTCAACCGCTGCGCCACCAGGGAATCCCTATACAACTTATTTTACAAACTGAAATAGTACTTGTTGCATTTAAAGTTTGCTTTTGTCCTGTCTCTTCACGCGCTGTGTGAGCTGGTGCTGGTGAGTGGAGGTCCGCATGTCCAAACTGGCAGCTTCTCTGCACGTGACACCTTAGCCTCCACGCCCTCCCCCCTCCTGCCCCACCGCCATCATTATGCTACAAACAAGGATCCAAATTTACTGTAAATAAGGTACAAGGCTTCTTTCTTTCTTTTTTTAAGGTAGAAGTGTGTGTGTGGCAGTGATCGAGAACGGTCCAGATTTAAAAATAAAAGTTGGTTCCCAGCCAATTCTAAATGGGCAAAACTACGTAGTCAAGTTTTTCACCTTATTCTTCTGACTTAAGAGGGAACTGTATACTTTATTGCAGCTTGAATGAGATATGTAAAATATGAAAAATGTGTAGGTAAATACAAATGAGATCTGGGGTAGTTTCCTTTATATAATACTTTTATTATTTCCCTATAGATGCTGACGTCTATCAGGAGTTTTTTCCAGGTGACCTTATTTGGGAGAAAAAGGAATATTTGTTAAAAGGGAAAAAATGCAGTGGAACAGGAAGGAAAGGGAGGGATAGTGTTCTGCTACTCTAGAGTAACTGATGGAGGATTCCTTTGGTGGGAGGAGTGGCAGGGGAATTTTTACTGTTGTTTTCCGTCCTGTGGATTTAAATAATTACCTTTCATTAAAACCATTTAAAGCTCTGATTTTTCTTACAGTGATTCGACTTGTACTGGTCAAAAGTGTTGATAGGGAATTGGAAATAGGGATAGGAATTGGAAAGAATTGGAGTCAGATAGGCCTGGAGCTGATCCTAGCAGTGCTCCTGACTTCTAGTTATAAGTCACAGGCAGAGATCTCCAGGTCTAAAGTGGGGCCTGGAAGCTGCACTTTAACAACTTCCTTAGAAGATCGTGATGCAGATGGACCTCAGACTACACATCAGGAAACGCTGTTACGGACAAATGGCTCTTAGATCTTTAATTCCCACTGCAGTCTTTTACCCCAAGACTCACGCAAGGTGACTGAAAAGGACACCTGGGAGGGAGGTGCTTGCAGTAGTACTAGAATCGCCTGGCTTCCAGGGCTGGTCCACTGCCTTTAATGAGGTTCCTTCCCTTAGGTCAGTGGTTCTCAGCCCTGGTGTGCATTGGGACCTCCTTAGGGAGCTTTAAAAGAAAATACCAGTATCTGTACTTCACCTCCAGAAATTCTGGTTTTATTAATCTGGGGTGGGGCCTGGTATCCCCGGTGGTGCTGATGCATTGAGAGCTGCTGCTTTAAGTGGCCTGACCAGATGTTTCTTGATCCTGCTGCAAATCATCGTGTGCCCTCTGCACGTGGCCCAGCTGATACGTGTCTTAAAGTTAAATATAGTTTAGATTCATGCTGGAGCCCTTGCTGGTTATACCATGCAGCAGAGGTTATTGTAGAGGAAAACTTGATAAAAGTGGTACCATTTGTCATTTTTGAGAGACTAATAAGGTTATTTTAAAAATAAATTTTGCCGCCAGATGAGTTTCATTCCTTTCAAAATTGTTGCTTTAGGGATTCAGACAAATCTTTTTAAGGGTGCTTCGGTTTTTCAAAACCCATTCGGCCTTTTAATTTTTTTCTTTTTGCCACTTGTTTGTATTTGAACCATTTCCTCTGCTTTCCACAGAGCCACATTATAAGCCTCTGGAAATCATTGGCTCAACTCATTATTTTACCTTAAACCTTGTTCCCCAGCTTGGTAACTCATCCTGTTCACCAGAAAAGGCTTTGGTTGGCTGTTGGCTGTATGTTGCCTTAACTTAAATCCCAAAGGATAAATACTTGCTACTGCCAAGTAGGACTTTGAGGGGGCAGCCAGAGGTTGTCTCTCTGCAGGGCAATAATTGGATGGTAAGGGCGTTCTACTTTTTGTGGTGGCTTAGGGTCTCAGGGAGGAGAGTCTAGCTTGGGAAACCCTGATCAGAATAGGAGTCACCAGGGTGAGTGTGGAGGTGGAGAGTGATGGCCAGCAGGAACGGCATCAACTGAGTCTCGTAGGAGCAGCAGTGTCTGCTAATGAGTTTCGATTTTCCTTTCCTACAATGTGATTCCCCTGAAATCCTCAAATGTTGCTCAGGGCGTTGGCACTTAGGTATGTCGGTATGACTTGGGTAGTAAAAGGAGGGCTCTGTCCGTGTTTGGACAGGGAGACGTTGGAGAGTGGGGGAATTGGTTAGGACCCTGTCCCGTGGGAAATTGTTACGTAATGGCAGGAGGGGACAAGAAAACCCTCTGGAGCAATCGTCCAAACCAAAGCTCGCAAAAGGTGGCAGTCAGGCTCAGGGCAACCAGGTTCAGCAGGCGCACCCACGACTTCGTAGCCATATTTGGGAGAGAATTGGCTCAGCGGTAGTTGCACAGGCTGGAAGCTTGAGGTATTTTGTTTGGCTCTGAAAAGCTAGCAATTTGGAGACATTGAATTATATCCATATCATTAAATACCGTTCACTTAGAATATTGGTGTTAGTTCTGTTGGTTGTAATAACAAACTCTATTATATGCTTCCGTCCATAAATTTTTTATTCATTTCCCCGCTGTTGGCTCACAACCCAGCACCATGAGCAATGACGCAAAGGCAGCAGGGCCCACCTCTACCTACATCAGCTCTCTGGGGTCCGTGGCTTGTCATTTCCAGCCAAGTGCACCAGGTGGCGTTAGTGTCACACTGTGAATACCCACAAAGACCTAAACCCTTATGCTGGGATATTTTTACCACTTGGGGTCACTTAAGGATTACCTGACTTCCTTTTTTTCTCTGCTAAGCAAATCACAGATTCAAAGGAATTATTTCCCATTACATCTGTCAGAGTCTGTTGTCTTTTTTTCTGGATCCTGAAGGCCAAGAGATGAGAATTAGGATTTTTTTTTTTTTACCCGGTTTGTGCAGCAGTGGTTTCTCCTGTTACAAAGCACTTATGGGACCACTGCACCCCGGGCCCAGCGTTCGGGAGTCCTCTGTACAAAAGAACTTCCACACGTGTCAGAATTGCATTTATGCTAATTGCCATTCTCATTACCATCTCCAGAACGCAGGCTGCTTTTCCTCAGTCATTTCCTTGATTCTGCCTGTCTCTAAAGGCCCAGATCTGAACACAGGGCAATGGGGTATCATGTTAACGCCACTCACCTTCCTGCCATTCATCCGGTGATCCTAGGAATTACGGCATCGCCCTTTGAGAGCACGGTGGAGATTTGTGTGATGATCCCCAATTGACTTGGCCTGCCTGTGGGTGGGAAGGGGTGGGGTGAGGGCAGGATGTGTGGGCTCAGACAGGCAGCCCAAACAAAGAGCCTAGTCACTTCAGAAAGTGGCTGTGCCTCCTTATTTGAAAAGCCAAAATGATAAGCGGACACCCCAAGTGCCAGTCTCCCTGCCCACCAAGTGACTTCATGGGATTGAAGGTTAAGAGAGATCTGAGTGGGAACAATGACCACATATGTGATCTGTCCTTTACTTTCTACTTTTCTGCAAAGAATAACATCTTGCGGGGTGGACGCGGGAGCCTTGAGTCATTATTCAAGAACAGCCTTTTCTGGTATAATTTAAAACTACAACAGGAATTCATTTATTTTCACCATTTCAATTTATAATTAATTCGTGTCAACCCCCAGTCAAGAACCTGAAATGGGCTTTTATTGCCTTAATTAAGTCCAGAATAACTTGGACACTTAAGGCCCTCTAAAATTTGGTCCTAGCCTTCCTAGCCTTATTTCTTTTATTCCCCAAGTCACGTTGAACTTGGTCTTCTCATTTACCTCCATGTATAACAAGAGCTAACATTAATTGACCCATCCCTGTTTACCAGGTATTGTTCTAAGTGCTTACTCGTCTTAACTCAGTTAACCCTCATAACCCCAGAAGATAGGTTCTGATAGTGTTTCCATTTTACAGATGAGAAAACTGAGGCTCCAAGCGGTGAGTGATTTACTTAAGATCAGCTGGCTAGTGAGCAGTGGCTGTAGCATTGGAATGCAGGCGCGTATCCACTACGCCCTGTCATTCTTGCCGCTGGCCGCTGTTGCCTCCTGGGAGGCCTTCCCGCCTTCCCTTTGCCTGTCAGGTTCCACCCAGCCTCGGGCATTGGAGTCACTATTACCTCCTTTGTGGGGGGCAAGAGAACACCCCATTTTTGAATACCAACCATGAGCCAGATATTTTATATGCAGCCTCATGTAAGAGCCAATGTTCTTTTTTTCTGCAGATAAGGAATTCAAGGTTCCGAAAGGTTAAGACTGAGGCCAGAAGGTTAAATCAGGGCTCCAGAATCTATGATTTTTGGTTCCATGCTCTGCCTTTAGGAAGCCTTCCAGTACATTACTCTTGGTCTTGCCCTTATACTTTAGATAGCTCTTAATTCTAAAAAAACGATTTCATTACTTTTGTCCCCTCTGTGTCTTCAGGTGGATCCAAAGTACTTCTCATGAAGGGTTTCTGGGCTCTACTCCCTTTTCTCTTCCTGCAGTGTGCATAGTTGGCATATGACAGATATTGATTACCTTATTTTTCACGCCACGGGGAAGAGTCTATCCACTTACCTGACAGTGACGACCATTCTACGGAGACCGAGGCCCAAAACCAAAAGGCATCTATTGACTTTTAACCCTGAGCAGGAATGGCCAGGACAGGATGGGAGATCAGGACCACTTTCAATAGGAGAAGATAGCTTTTAACTTCTTCAAGAGAATTTGGCCAAAACATGAGCATGATTTTGAACATACGGGGCCCAAAGCTCCGACACCCCATGGCTGAGGTTTCAGTGTTATGGTGGACCCATACTTGCAGAGAAATATGTGAATTCATCATGGTTATTTTTGTAGCATTAAAATTGGCGAACTTCCAAGTCAGGAACTTTCTGCCTTTGCAGTTCTCGGTTATTTGAGGCTGGATGACTCACTTTGTGTAACATCCTCTTGTTTTCCTCCTTTTCCTCCCATGGGTCCCCTCCTACCTGAGAGGATTGGCAGGGGCAGAGAGGGTTGTGAAACTCAAGCCTCTGTCGACAACTTCTTTTCAGTTTTGTTAACATTTGTTGGGAAGCTGTCTTGATCTCCTCTTCTCTTTTCCCCATTAGGCAGGTCACTTCCTCTTCAGTGCCCTCCAAATCTTTTGTTCCTTCCTTTATTGTAACATTGATATTCCTATGTTTTTATTTACCTGCTTCCATGTGAGGATCTCTTCCTAGATAGGGTAGATCCTTTACAGCAGGTCTGATTTCAGCATCCTCAGTACCTGGACCAGAGTCTGACCCCAAGAAGATCGTTTAGTAAACATTTGTTCTGTTGGAAGGAAGGAAATAGGAAGAAAGGAAGGAAAAATGGATGGACGGATGGATGGATGGATAAACGAGTTATCACGAGGAATTTCTATGAAGGAACTTTAGACATTGGCTAGCAAAATAAGGATGAGAAGTTAGGATTTGTTACCTACTTAGTTTTTATTTTTTGGACAGGAGATCTGCACATCCTAAATACAAGGCCACTGAAATAGACTCCAAGCCTCACCTTTGTCTTTAAGAAGGATTAATGTTTTTCAGACTGACTGTACTGGCTTAACCCAGAACCACCTGGTTGTTCTTGGAGGAAATCCTCACGACCATGTCCTCTCTTCTGTCAAGTCGTTCTGAGACACAGCAGCAATATCCAACATGTAGGTGTACCACCATGCTTTGCTTTTTTTTTTTTTTTTTTTTTGTCTCTACACCTCTGCAAGGCAAGAATAATTATTTTCCTCTAAGGAAACAGAGGTTCAAAGAGGGGAGGTAATAGTTAACGATAATAGTTGGAAACTTCAATACCCCACTTTTAACAATGGATAGAACAACTAGACAGAAGATGAACAAGGAAATAGAATACTTGAACAACACTATAAACTGACTAGAAATAACAAATATCTCTACAACACTTCACCCAGCAACAGAAGAACACACATTCTTCTCAAGTGCACATGGAATATTCTCCAAGATAGACCACATAGTAGGCCATGAAACAAGCCTCAGTATGTTTAAAAAGATGGAAATTGTATATATTCTTCAATCACAATGGGAGAACATTAGAAGTCAATAAAAGAAATAACAAATATGTGGAAATTAAACAACACAATACTAAACAACAGATGAGTCAAAGAAGAAATCAAAAGGGAAATTAGAAAATACTTGGAGATGAATGAAAAAGGAAACGTAGCATAGGAAATCATATGAGATGTAGGTAAAGCAGTGCTTGGAGGGAAATTTATAGCTGTGAGTGACTATATTAAAAAGGAAGAGAGATCTCAAATAGATACACTAACCATCCACTTCAAGGCATTGAAAAGAAAAAAAAGAGTAAACTAAACCCAAAGCAAGCAGAAGGAAGGAAATAAGAAAGATTAGAGTGGAAATTAGTGAAACAGAAAATAGAAAAACAACAGAGGAAATGAACAGAACCTGAAGTTGGTGTTTTTGTAAAGATCGACAAATTTGACAAACCTTAGCTAGAAAGAGGTGAGGTAATTTTCCCAGCATGACCCCAGTAGTAAATGGCTATCGTCCAATAGACAATAGGACTCTCTGATGCCAAAGCTGGGGTTGGGGGTCTGCCTCGCACCTAGACTGTGAGTGTCTCAAGGCCAGCAGCCTGCCTTACCATCTGTGCCTCCCCAGCGCCTTGCTCTGTGCCTGGCACATGCAGGAGCTCAGGAAATGTTTGCTGAACTAAAATGGAACGTAAGCCTCTCCCCATCCTTTGTCAGCCATCTGCGTGAGATGATAAATTATGCTTCCAGCTCAGATCGGGCTGAACTGCACTATTTCTGATGAGAAACGCTGAAAACAGCAAACTGCTTGTCCTTAAAAATAAACGTTTCAGCTTCAGGGATTTGGCCCAGAAATGAACCGTGTTACAGCTCAAGCCCCAAGATTGAGTTTATTACCTTGGAGCCAGGGGTTATGGGGTCTCTGACTGGAGTGAGAAACTCGATCACCTTGACCTGGCCCCGGGGCGCGAAGTAGGATTTGGCCACACCTCCCCGTCCTGTACCACTCCTGGAGAGGGCCGGCCCAGCTCAGAGGGGGCAGCTGATCCCAGGGAGCCCCAGATGCTGAATCTTGTCCCCAGACTGATAGATTAGGAACAAGGGTGTGGCACTGGCACCCCAGCTGAGCCAGACCGAGCTCCAGGTGGAGTCTGGCTTTCTGACATTTTATAAGGGGTGAAATGTAAAGAATGTTGACTTTAATTAGCCCAAGTGCATGTTGATACGTCCTGAAAGGCTGGTGGAGAGAAGGGGATCCCAGGTAGATCATGTGCCAGGAGGCTACCACGTGTTCAGGCTGGAGCGACAAGCCCGCCTGCCCCGGGGGGCAGAGAGGAGGCAGAGCGCCTTCACAAATGGCATATCTTTGGGGCCAGACGTTCTGCTACGTGAGCAAGGCAGGGTGTTTGCCCATTTTTCAGAAGGACAAGATGAAGCCCCTAGAAGTTGCCCAAGACTCACAGTGGGCAGGGAGATGAACCCATTTTTTGGCCTCCCGGCTTCAGTGATTCCTGGTGCACCCCTGCGTGGTGGGAGCCTGCTTGAGGAGCTCTATTTACGGGTCCCCCCGAAGGATATGTGTGTGGTGCGAGGCAGGAGGGCGGGCGCTGGGCACCTTCGTGTGTGTGATTTCCCTGGCTTCTGTGCAAGGGCCCCCTTTTTTCCTTTGCTTAGTTTAAAGATGACTCTTCTGGAAGCCTCCAATGTGGAATTGACCCTAAAGTGAAAAGAAGATCTTTTTAGGGCGAGAGCTTTGTTCTTGTGAATTTTCTGCCTCACCAACCATGGGGAATGTGAGCGGGGACGGGGGTGGAGGGTGGGGGGGGCGGTGAAAAGTCTGTTAAAGAAGCTGCTCATTCATTTCAAGGGGCCGCGGAGCTATTTTGAAGGAGAAAAGTCTCCTCATTCTCTTGGCCTTTTGATCCACGCAGGCTCCATGGCAGGGAGTCGCTGAGGAATTACTCTGACCACCCGGAGCCTTCCCACCTGCTGTCGATGGGGCAGAAGGGACTAGAATTAACATAAGGAAATATAAGCTTTAACTGTAACTTTAAAATTAACAATCTCTAATTTTCCACACCATAAAATCAGTATAATGGTTCGCCCTTTTTTTTTTTTTTGCCGGGGAAAGTGATGAATTGGTACGTGCATTTTAATCAATTATAAAACGTCTCCCTCTCCTCTTCTGTATATCTGTGTCTTCAGGATATCTGGCACAGAGGCACTGTGCCAAATGTCGGACATAGATTTAAAATTTCTTTTTATAATTAGAATAAAAGAAATACCTACTGTCAATGAGTATCAGTGTAAAAATTTGGTGATATATTACATCAGGATCAGGTTCATTTACATACAGTAGCATATTCAAAATAGTGGTGACCTAAACGCAAAATATTTATTTACTTGCTTATTTACTTATTTATTTACTTTAAATATAAAAAAGATGTGGAGGCAGGCAGTCTGGGGCTGATGTAGCTGGTCCTCCATCATCAGAGGTCCAGGTTCCTTCTGCTCTGCCATACTTAGTTCATAGCTTCCATCCTCAGAGATGCCTCATGGGCTGAGCTTGCTGCTGGGGCTCCAGCATCACGTGTGCTCTTAGAACAGCAGAAAGGGGGAAAAAAGGGAGGGGCAAAAGGAACTCCCTACCTGATTTTAAAGGGCCTTCCCAGAGGTCTGACCCAACAACTTCTATTTACATCTCAGTCAGAACTAGAGGCCACATCTCTGCAAGGGAGGCTGGAACATGTAGGTTTTTATCTTTCCTTCTCTTTCTTCCTTCCTTCATTTTTCCTTTCTTTCTTCCTTCTGTTTTCCTTTCTTCCTTCCTTTCTTTCTTTCCTTCTTTCCTCCCTTCCTTCCTCCCTTCCTCCTTTCCTCCGTCCTTCCCTCCCTTCCCCCCTTCCTTCCTTCTTTCCTTCCTTTCTTCTTTCCTTCCTTCCTTCCTTCCTTCTTTCCTTCCTTATCCAAGCATTTTGGGGTTCTGTGCCTGAGTCAGAATGGAAAGTTGGGTATTGGAGAGGCAACTAACACCCTCTGCAACATGCACTTTATATATTTGATGGTGGAGTTGTGTGATTTTGGTGTCCATGCATGTGAATTTTTCCCATCCATTGTGTCATTCATCAGTCACTTACTCCTCAGTCTACCTGCTCATGCCTTGCATGCCTAAATGATTAATACCCAGATCTTTTCCTCCTCCTGTGCGGGAGATAGACAAGTAGACAGAATACAAGTAGGATCCACAAGTATGATGGCAGAGAGAACACTGAGGACCCAGAACACTGGGTGCAGGTTGGAGAGTTCAAGGAAAGCTTCTAGGTGGAGGTGACAGTGGTAAATTTGGAAGGATGATTCGGAGGAGTGAGTACTTCAAGATAGGAATGTTTACTTATTTAAGCAGGTGTGTGTCGACCGGTTCTCTATACAAGCATGAACCACGGCAACAACAGCAGAAACTCCTCGGAAATATCCTCTGAGCAATTCCTGCTTCGCTGAGACCGTATGAGTAGAAAATGAGAAACTTACAGATGTATCAGTTAGGAACCTCCTGGTTCCAAGTGATACCAAATGCAACTCAGACTGGCTTAAGCCTAACAGGGAACGTACCAGCCTACATAACCAAGAAGCCCGGACTCAGAGTGGCCTCAGACAGGACTTGATCCAGGGGCTCGCCCGATGGCAGCGAGCCTCGGTTTCTCTGCACTCCTTGGCTCTGCTGTTTTCTGAGATGGCTTCGTGCTCAGGCTGTACCTGGTGACCCCCCTCCCATCGGTCCCAGGCCCAGAGCCCCTGAGTCCAGCCAAGCAGAGAACTGCTCTTGTGTAAGACCCGGATATTTTATGATGATTCGAACAACACAGATCATAGCCCCACTCGTGAGCAGCCCCTGTGGCTGGGGATTTGGTGCAGGACTGGCCAGGCCCAGGTTGCTTGCTTGCTGCATCCCCAGAGCTCAGATCCCCACCGGAAAGGAAAGGGATGAGGAAGGAAGGTGGGCCCCCAAGGGAAGTTGGAGTGCAGTGGTTAGAAGGAAGGTGACTGAGCGTCAAACATCCACTACAATAGGCATGGGTAGGTGTGCTAAGTATTGAGGTGGACATTCACTGATGAAAACGATGAGGTTCAAAGAGGTTAGATAACGTATCCAGCATCTGTGGCTGGTGACTGGAGCCTTGATTTCTCTGACGGCAAAGCTGGTGGTCTTTGTCATCACTGATCCCACAGCGGGACCCCGTTCAGTCCCACGGCTTTGTGGTTGGGTCTGATCTGCCTGCCTTCAGCTGAGTTATTTGCCAGTGGGCTGTCAAGGACGAGCCGGGAGCTGGGTGGCGCCCCAGGGCAGGGTGTCCGCATGTCCTGTGGGACGGGAATGACCTACACCATGGACACCCAGAGCCTGGTGGCTTTGCTCAGGGAAGTGCCTGAAATGGGCTTTAGAACCTAGAGGAAGAAAATGCTAGCCTGACCAGTGCCTCAGTTTCCCCATCTGCATACTGGACGAAATCATCTGGACGGTCTGTCCTACTTCCCTAAGGTGTTTTTTGTCTTTTATGATTTTGGTCAGTTCAAGACCTGTGGCCAAACAGACCACACCCCATGTACTCAGGCCCTAAATTCAGAGCTGATGGACCACCAATCCCCCTCAGGAGGGGCTCCAGTGTGGACGGAGCCAAACCAGCACAGTCGTCTTGGCTTTGTGCTGCGGTGCTCGGGCTCCTGGGGGGCAGACACCCTGGCGCCACTAGGCACTGAGCCCCCTCCACA
Organism: Stenella coeruleoalba; assembly: GCF_951394435.1. Lineage (NCBI taxonomy): Eukaryota > Metazoa > Chordata > Mammalia > Artiodactyla > Delphinidae > Stenella > Stenella coeruleoalba. The sequence goes on along the minus strand of NC_137159.1, from coordinate 78,696,781 downwards.
CAGAGCACCCCTCAGGGACAGACCCAGCCTGCCCTGTGGTGACCTTCCCACTGATGGCGTGGCCTGGCAGATGGCAGGCGCTGGGTAAGGTTTTTAGGGGCAGCGTCAGACACACGGGGAAAGGCTTTTATTAGAGAATTGGCTGCAGAGGAGTGAGGGTGGTGACAGGACCACAGGTAGGTCTTCTCTGGAACCCGGACTCCACTTCCTCCCGCCATGGGATGTGCAGCCCCTCAGGTTGTCCTCGGGGAAGCCTGACTCCCCAGCTACGTAAACACTGTGATGTCTGTAGCCGGCACCGAGGGCTCTGCCAGGCCCGCCCCCCAAGAGGCTCCGGCGGCTCCAGCGATGCCACAGGATGCCCTGCCCCACCAGAAACAGGATACCCAGCTGGGGAGCCCTGAGAGGAGACCAGGGCCAGGAAGTGCTTCTTCCTGCTGCAGGGACAGCTCAGTGACCTGGAAAGGTGTGGACGAGAGCGCTCGTGTTTCCACGGTGACATCACCTCTGGTGGGGACCCGAGGCTCAGCTCCTTGGACTCAATGAACTTGCACCGTCCACATGGTCGGCAGGGAGAACATGGTGGCTGATGCCTTTCTGCATCCAGACAGGCACATCTTGCATTATGGGTTCACCACTGGAAGAATTCCTAGAATCACAGGATCTCAGCTCAAGGATACCGAAAAAGAGAGAGGGATTCACTCCTCCACGTCGCAGGCCCGCTCTCTCCAGCCTTCCACGTGACAGGCTGGGATGGGAAGCTCGCTCTGTGTGAGGCCATGGTGTCACAGCTGGACCAATTCTAACTCTGTGTTGGAATGTGGACTCTTGTCATTCCCTCCACTGCTCCTCACATGCTCGCCCCCTAAACCAGATAAGTCTCTCTCTACTCCGTGAAGTCCTTCAGAAATGCACCCCACTGGGCTTTTCTCCAGGCACAGAGCCAGAGCCCCTCTACGCTTTAAAGTGACTTCAAGGACCTCCTCGTGCTCGTCACTTTTCTCTGAATATGCTCAAGCGATGAGAGACGGAACCCAGGACCGAGGCAACGCTCTAAGTAGGATGTGGCTGGTGGGGAATGAAGCAGTGTCTTCACCTCCTTGGAACTGGACATCGGACCTCTATTAATGGAGCCGCAGGTGGCCTGAAGTGTGGGCAGCCGTCAAATCTTAGGAGCAGCTCAGCTGCCTTTCTACCTCAGCCTTCACGCCATTCCAGCCGTTAGGTCGTCCGCTTCTCTGACAATAATTGGCATCTCGAGCCCAAATCTGTGGCTTACCCTGTTAGCACCTCGTCGGCCCATCAGGATCCCCACCGCTCTCACCCTCCCAAATTGTTTTGTTTTTCACCTCGTGAAGGACAACGATTCTTTTTTTTTTCTTCTTCACTTTGTTTTGTTCTGTCTGGGCAGCACAGCTTGCGGGATCACAGGTCCCCAGCCAGGGATTGAACCTGGGCCCTGGCAGTGAAGGCGCCGAGCCCTGACAGCTCGGCCGCCAGGGAATTCCCAAGGACAGCGGTCCTGACCATCTGAGCTTGGGCCCATCTTTCCCGGGAGATGCGACAGCTTGTTGCCCCGGAGGAGTGGCCGCACTTCGCTGCAGAGCTGCCCGGGGCGCCTCCAGGAGCTGCCCGAGGGGCCTGGGACCTCAGCCTCCTGGCCCGGGAGCCCGGCATCCTGTGTAGGACGTGGATTCGGTTCTCTCGCTCTCCCTGTTCCCGTATGTTCCCTCTGCCTCTCCCCGCTCAGCGCCCCGTCCCTCCGGTCGCCCAGCCACTCATCAGGCAACACCTTGGGCCTTGCCCCCCACCTGTGCTCAGGGGCAGGGTAGGGCCTTTCTCTCCCTGTGTCATCTCTAAGGATGTGTCACAGGGAGGGGACACAAAGGCAGTGGCAACTCCTGGGACAGCGTGGAAAGCTGGAATCATAGACTTAGAATGGCGGGGGGGGTGGGGTGGCCGGGGTCATCCACTCAGCAGGGACTTAAGGACAGACCTGGGTCCTGATGCAAAACCGGGCTATGAAGGAACCGACAGGGACCAGGTATTCAGGACTGCTGTGCGCTCAGGCGTGCTGTGTCCCATACGAGTGTGCGAAGTCCGGGAGGTGGCAGCTGGGAGCAAACTCCTCCCACAGCGAGGGGTCCCTTCTTTTAAGGTTCACCCTCTGGGCTACACATGCCCCAGATGTCTCCCACCCAGTCCCGTGGGCCCGGATTTGAGAGAGCGGTGGTTTCATGGCGCCTGCTTTGCCATGGCTGCCATGTCTCTGCTTTCCCTCCTTTTAGAAAAGGACTGACTTCCTAGGCGGCATCCCTGCTAGCTCGCCAGCTATCCGGTGAGGCTCCCCTGCGCCCCCACGTCGCCTCCTGCAGCATTAAAAGCGATGATTGTTGAGGACTCTCACCACGTGGTGATGCTGACGCTTCCGACCTGGGGAACCTCTGCAGCTGAGTCAGGGGAGCCTCATCCAAGTCCCCCCACCTTCCCGCATGGGCTTCAAGTCAGAGGGCTGGGGTGCGCTGACCCGAGGCAGAGTCAGAACCAAAGGTCAGTTCGCCCAGAACCAGCTTGGGCTGCGTGGCCCTCAGCAGGCGGGAAGGACTTGGGGACTTGCCACCTCGAAAAAAGCCCTGTTAAATGAAAACTCCCTTTCATTTAACTAATGCAAACTAGAAGCTGGGGCCAATGATGGGCTATTGTCGCAGGGCTAGTTTTCCTGACTGAATAATAAAATTATGGGTACCTTTTAGTGAGTGCTTCTCTGAACAAGAGACTTGGACTCTTTTATCTGTCCCTGTTGAGCCCACATCTCTATAAAGCAGGCCGGACCACCTCCACTTTACAAGTAAGGAAATAGAGGCTCAGGGAAGGTTCAAAAAATGCCCGAGAGCCTCCCAACTGGTAAGTCTGGGCCTGAGTTTAGAACTTTGTTATCTGTTCTTTCTGCCCCACTGCTCTGCCCCCCTGGAAATAGTGCTGAAGAACATCCTTCCCCCTCCTACCTCTGCCCCGGCTGCCTGCCCACCAGGGCCTAAAGTCAGGCCCCCTCCCTTTGCGGGGCCGGGCCAGGAGGGTAACGGGAGCCCTGCGGGGTGGAGGCAGGATGGCCGCCTACATGCACTCAGGCCAGAGATCAAACAGGACAGCGTCGGAGCTGCCACGTGTAAATCACCCCTCAGAGAGGGGCAGTTCCAGTGACCAGCGAGCTCAGAGATTCCCACAGACATCCAACACCACCCTCGGGTCCTCCCTGCCTCCCCTCGGGGGGTGCCTGGGAACCCAGACACCGAGCCCTCCCAGGCTTCATCCCGCCATCTAGGATCTCCTGCGGCAGAGCTTTGGATCCGCTCCCCACAGTAATTAACACTCGCGCGCGGCCTGTGAAATGGTGGAGGGTGACCGACCTCAGATCCAAAACCTGCAGCTACTTCCTGGCTGTGTGATGTGAGACCGCACATCGCAAGTTAAATAACCACACTTTGTAACACAGGGACGGAAAGAATGGCGTTGAGCTGTGGTCTGGGGATGGGCTGGGACGGCGTGCGGAGCCCACTGACGCACGGTTGGCACCTAGAAGAGGCGAGGCCCTTCCCCACGCTGGCCCTCCAGGAAGGTTTTCACAGCTGTCACCCCTTGAAACGTCCTAACCCTCGGATAATAGGCAGGATTGTCTCTGCGCCTTGAGGAATTCGGTTCCACGATTAAGCCGAGGTCGCTTGGCTTTAAGTGTCAGTCTTAGGACTTGAAACTGGCACCACCGGACCCCCAATTACCTTTTCTTTTCCTGCTCATGTGTTACCTTGGCTGTAAGAGATTTATGCCTAAGATTACCCATAAACTTCGAATAATTTTTCCCTATACAGTGATAGCGTTGGTCGTGATGCCTAATACTTTGAATTCCCTCCCTGTTTTGAGAGACCGGAGACCAAGCAGTTTTGCAAAGATGCTCTGCAGAAGTGAAGCGCATCCTCGGAAGGGGTCCATCAGTGCCACTCACGCCTGTTGACCGTTGGTGTCTGTTCGGGGTCCCTCGGAAAAGCTGGGGGTTGTCACCTTCTCTGGGCCTTTTGGTGATGTTCTGCGGCTGCAGGTTGGGCGTCGAAATGACAGCACAAATAACCCCCTCCTTGGTCTTCACCCCTCCCATCCAGCTCCAGCAGCTCTGGATCCTGTGGGAACCGGAGCTGAGACCCCTGCCCTGAGGAAGCCGGGGTCCCCAGTGGACCCCTCATCACCCCCGGGGCCTGCTTCTCGTCTTCCAGCGCCACGGGCAGTAACCCCTCGTCCTGTGAAGGCTGAAGAGGGAGAAATGTCACATGAAAGGTGCCCGAGGAGGCCTGGCCAGTGTCAGGCCCCCGATGGCAGGTGCCAGGTGGTTAGCATTAAGGCAGTGCCGGGGGGGTGGGGGGCGGCAGTGGCTGGGCTGGGGGTTTGCTGGGAAAGAGCTGGTGCGGACGCTAACGGCCCCCTCGGCCTGTGGATCCTCGTCTTTCCTTCCTTCCGCCTGCCCTCGGCCTCACGCTGCCTTAAGTGACAAGGTTCTCACGTGCACTGTCCCAAAGGCTCCCTAACCGGGCCTGTGGCCTCCACTTGGCCACCGTGCTGTTCCCCTAACACAGTCTGAGCTCGTGCCCCTCCCGTGGCCTCCAGCCTCCCCGGCCAGGCACCAAAGGCCTGAAGGTCCAGCCTCCCCTCTCCCCAGCACACGCCATCCTCCAACCCTGCGGAAACGTCCACAATTTTTGTGTTTGTGGCACTTAGCACGTTACACGATCAGGTGGAAGGAACGTGTCTCCAGCGTGGCCGGGAGCAACCCGGGCACACCGCAGCCCTACAGCAGCGTGAAGGGGGGCACCGTCCTCTCCTGGGACAGCAATTTTTTTTTTTTTTTTGCGGTACGCGGGCCTCTCACTGCTGTGGCCTCTCCCGTTGTGGAGCACAGGCTCCAGATGCGCAGGCTCAGCGGCCATGGCTCACGGGGCCCAGCCGCTCCGCGGCATGTGGGATCTTCCCGGACCGGGGCACGAACCCGCGTCCCCCGCATCGGCAGGCAGACTCTCAACCACTGCGCCACCAGGGAAGCCCTGCCAGCAATTTCTTGAATCAGGCAGAAGCCCCAGAAGAAGGTGTGAGTCAGGATTGCTGAGCGTGGAGGGAAGGGCCTTGGTAATTAGTGTTAGGATATATCGGTTTGAGGATCCCTTGTCCCCCCGTAAATGTATAGAACGTTAAAGATTCAATTAATCCCTGAGCACTTACGAAGTTCCCTTATTCTATTTTCCTTCCTTTGAAACGTTTTGGACATTGTCAGAAATATGAAGTAAAAAACAAATAAAAAATAACATGCCCCACTGGGCTGCCTGTGCCCCCTCCTGGGGGTGAAGCTCCTCTCATCCGGATTTCTCCCCGGTCCGTGCACTGGGAGCCGCCCTCGGGCCAGCAGCCGCCTCGTCTTCATCTTTATGTCCCCAGAACCTTGCTCACAGTCTGCACGTAGCCCATGGCCAGTGCTTGTTGAATGGATGAGCTGATCTCCAAAACCAAGATGGATTATTTCTTCTAATGAACTGCAGTGAATATCACCATGTCTTTGACCGTCGGGGTGGATTGACCAGTCCTACTGCTTGATTTGTCCACGTTTTAACCAGACCTTCTCGTTGCATCCCAGCACCTGCCTATGAGCTTTGAAGGTTCCACCCCAGCCTGGTCGTACCACGTGCTCTGCACCCTGGAGTGTGAACCACGAGGGGCTTCCACCTTTGGGTTAAGTTGAACGAGAGTGAAAATGATTGTGCTCTCAGCCTCTCTCTCTTTTCCTTAATAAGAGAGGAAACGTTACCAAGGGCAAGGTCTTCAAAAGGCCACTTCGCCAACCCCAAATTGACTTGAAAGCACACAAGCTTTCGCTGGAGGCCAGGGTTGGTATGTTTCTTATTACACCAGTGACCCTCACCCTGAAAACCCTTTGTAGATGGGCCTTTTTTCTAGACAACCTACTGATGAGCAAATGATCTAACAGATTTCACACCACATAAATTTAAGCCTAATAAATACCTTCAAATTCAGAGCTCCTGACTCTGGGTTCAGAGAGGTAGTCCCTTCACAAAAGCAATCATGTAGACAATTAATAAACCCACACACAGCCCTGGGAAAGAGTGAGTTCTGCTCTGTCCCCCGATCCCCTGTCCCGAACCAAACTCCCAACGATTAACTCCGAGAAATGTGGATTTACCCTGGGGCCCCTTATTGGGACAGAAGGCGTGTCCCTGGTAAGGTCCACTTGGCTGTAAACATATAGTGCCCTGTCCAGTACATTAGCCACTGGCCACATGTGGTTCTTTCAAATTTACATTTATACGAATTAAAATGTAAAATTCTATTGTTTAATTGCCTTGGCCACATGTTGTTAGTAGCTACTGAATTACAGCACAGGATAGAATGTCTGTCATCACAGAAAGCTCGATTGGACAGCGCTGGCCTACCATGCAGGCAAAACCTCTCGGGGCCCAAATTGCTTCTGCTTTGTCTCAATTATCGGTCACCATACCCCCCCGGGACTGGTTTATTCCATTCGTTTAGGTAAGCAAAATGAGGTGAAGTTCATACTGAGGGAAAATGTAGAATAAAAGAAAAAAATCTTAATGAGAAAAAAAAAAAAAGAACTTTGTTTTAAATCTGCTGATGAGCTCATCTTCTTTCAACTCTTTGCTATTTTGGGCGGCGTATTTACAGCTTTGGGGATGAATAATCTCGATTATTCAGGGCCAGAAAATAAAATCTGCTTTCTCATACCAGTAAGACAATTGCTCTGTCTGAATTAACCAGGTGATTGCTCTGACTGTTTGTCCTTAAGCTGCTAAGGGCAAGTACATATCTACCAGTGGCAGTGAGGGCCTTGGAGATCCCTGAGGTCCACAACCTCATGTAGGTTGAGGTGGGAGGGGTGGGAGTGGGGCGTGGCAAAAGCAGGAGTGGGAGGGCTTATCCGTGGCCACATGGCCACCCTGTGGCAGAGCCAGTCCTCCTGACTCCTTCCCAGCTCATTCTCCTTCGTGAGTCTCATACCACCTCTCTTGCGATGTTTACGCCTTGGTTCAACAAGCTATAAAATGGGGAAAGACTTGCCCTTGTCTGGCAGAAGGCGCTACTTCAGTGCCAAGCCAAACCGGAAACTTGTAGGGCCACAGAGGTCCTGGGAGGTATGGCCGTAGATCTAAATGGCAGGTCATCCCCAAAGCGGGCCTTCTCAGCTTCTACACTGGGAAGTGGGCTTTTCCTCCTAAGACGAGGGATTTCCCAAACATGAGAAGCGGGTTTAGATGAGGGAAAGCCCAAAAGAATGACAAACGGTCAGCAGCCTTCAACCACAGATGAAGTTACCGGCTTACAAAACTGCGTCCCGGGCGTCCCGTGTGACTCCAGACCTCTGGATCTTCCTGTTTAACATCTTTTTTGGGGGGCATTTTAATGGCACCTCAAACTTATTAAACTTACCCCAAAACGAAACTGGTAGTCACCCTTCTCAAATCTGACCCTCCCCAGTATTCACCAGGTCAGCGAATAGACCATCATTGTCTCGGTTAAACAAGCCCAAAGTCCTGGCATCATCCTCGACCCCTCACCATCCCTTGGCTAACTGTGTCACTGCCCTGTTTTCAATTCTTTAATGACTTCCGTTGACCTTAAGAGAAAGTCAAAGCTCCTTTATTAACTTGGAACCCTTACATAGGCTGCCCCTTCCTCTCGCTGGTCTCCCCTCTCTCCATCCTTCCTCTCTTTTCCTCCATTTCAGATACATTCTTTGGCATCTGTCAGTCTCTCTCAACTCCATGCTCCTTTCTCCCATAGAGACTTTTCAGTTTCCTCTTTCTGAATCCCTCCTGGGGTGCCAGGCCTTGGCCCATGAACTCTACTCACACTTCCCATCTCAGCTCAAGCATTACTTCCTCAAGGGCATCTTCCATGCCCTCTCGTCAAGGTCAGATCCCAAGTACAGGTTCTCAGAGCACCATGGACCTCTCCTTCAGAGCCTGCATTGCAGCTGCAATGTCTCATTTATTCGTGTGATAACTAGACAAGCATCTTTCACCCTCACTAGATTGTAAGCCCCATGCTGACAGCGATCACGCCTGTGTGTTCACAGAGAACCCCTGGCCAGCATAGAAGAAGCACTCTACAATACTGAATGAATGAATGAGTGAGTGAGTGAGTGAATGAATGAATGAGCTCCACTGTGGAGTAGGTCATGGCTGGGTTTGAATCTTGGTTCCAGTATTTCCTCAGTTGTGTGAACCTGAGCAGGTCATTTAATCCCTCTGAGACTCACTTTCCTAATATGTAGAAGAAGAACCTAATATTTCCTAAAAGGAACTTAGGACAAATGAAATGATGGTGAGAGCACGCCTAAAACAGCCAGTGTGTCTGGCACACAGTAGGTACTCAAGCAGTGGTTGTGGTCATCATCTAAACCTTCCCATTGGAAGACTGAGTATCCTACTTAATATCCTTTAAGGTTTCTTTTTTTTTGGTTTAAATTGGCCTGTGTGTCTGCTGTTTGCAACCAAAAAATCCTATAGGGGGGCTTCCCTGGTGGCGCAGTGGTTGAGAGTCCGCCTGCCGATGCAGGGGATGCGGGTTCGTGCCCCGGTCCGGGAAGATCCCACATGCCGCGGCGCGGCTGTTCCCGTGAGCCATGGACGCTGAGCCTGCACGCCCGGAGCCTGTGCTCCGCAACGGGAGAGGCCACAGCAGTGAGAGGCCCGCGTACCGCAAAAAAAAAAAAAAAAAAATCCTATAGGGAATGTAGCTGTAGTCCAGACTAACAAAATAAAATCATCAAGTTCCAAGTTGATGCCTATATTACTTCTTTCTAATATTTTTTAGTACAAACGTTAAGTCAATCAATTCTATGAGCATGTCAACCTTCAGAGGCATGTACTATCATTATCCCTATCTTACCTAGTGAAAACTGAGACACAGCAAAGCTAAGTAACTTGTCTGAGGTCACACAGCTAATAAGTACCAGAGACAGGACTCGGACCCAAGCTGCCTTGCGTTTAACTCTTGTACTCTGCTACTTTATCTATATTTTGAAGAATTAACCCCAAAGCAATTAAAGGTAAATAAACAAAATGCTTGAAGCGTGTTACATAGACCACTCCCTCCACTCCCATCACCTCCACCAAGATCCAAATTACGTAAAAAACCCCAAACACATGTATACTTATCACATACATAGAAAAAAGACATGAAAGAAATAAACCAAAACAATGATTATCTCTGAGTGATAGGATCATACATAGTTAAAAAAATTTTTTTCTTCACCAGTTTTCAACACTATAAAATGTATTACCGTTATAATGTAAAGAAACAAACTTTCTGAAAAGTAACTGAATTTCTGAGTAGTAAAAAAAGAAGAAAGAGAGAACGATATCAAAAAGTACCACTGTATTCAAAATCCAAACAGAAAAGGAAGAGAAGGGAGTATGACATGGCCATTCTCCCCAAAGCTTTGCTAGATGAGGCCCATCTTTGTGGACCTGCCTGACAGCTGAAATTCTCATTTTTCAGGCAAAGCTCTCAGAATTTTCAGTAATAAATAACCTTGGGCCACAATTAGCCCACTCAATATTGGATAATATTAGGTAGTAGTTGAGCATTAATTAGGTGCCTGGGAAAAGCCCTCACTGGGAGGCAGAGGATACCTGGGCTCTAGCCTGAGTTTGGCTGTCCCCTCATCATGTGCCTTGGAAAATCTCTAGTGTCTTCATTTGACAAAAGGGAGTGGTTCTGTCTGCTTCATCACCTTTTGATCTGCTGTGAGTTGCAAGAAAGACAGCAAACCCTCACTATTGTAAGCGCTTCACATAGATGAACTCATTAAGCTTCAGGACAGCCCAGCAAGTTAGAAATTATTATCATCCCCATTGTACAGACGAGGAAAATGAGGCATAGAGCAGCTAAAGAACCTGCCCTGGGTCACATGATTGACAAACATAGAGCCAGGACTCAAATCCAGGCAATCTGGCTGTCTAGTGAATTGTATGTGGTCGTAACCACTATGCCGCGGGACAGCTCTGCGCTTTGAATGAGATTCAATTCAGGAAAGAGCTTGGAGTAGTTCAAAACACTAAAACAACAACAACAACAACAACAAAAAAAACACAAAGCAAGCAGTTAGTTTCGGGTCATTTTAAAGGAAATGGCTTCTTGGTTTGGGGCAATGTTTTAGAATGGTGAGTGATTAGGAAATAGGTATAAACCTAGGAAAGGCTGCACATAAATAAAACATTTCCACCTCTCATTGGGGAAAAAAAAATGTTTCCACTAAGAACACAGGAGATTCCCCAAACAGGAAGAGAGACGCCTTACTCAATAAACTGGTGATTTGGTGTTTATGTGTCCTGCTCCAGTAATCTGCCATTCAGACAGCAGAGAGATCATGTAATTAGACTTATGAAAATTGCTTGGGCAAAGCAACCTTGAAACTTCCTCCCTCTCTCCATGAATCAGTGTGTCCTTCAATGCATCAGTTGACCAGAAATTTGGTGCAAGTCCTATGCTGGACCCATACTCCCAAGTTGAGTTAGTTGCCTTTATGGGAATTGAATATTGTCTTCAAGCCTCCTTGGTGGAAAAGACCTAACAAGGTCACCTGGCTCACCCCTTTCCCCACTTACCCTCTTCTACCTAAACTATCGTCAACAGATGAGGTGAGGTTCTCTTTGCAGGGACCTCCAGCAAAGAGGAGTATCTGGCCTCCCCCTGGGAAGCCCTCATCAAAATGTTTAGGGCCTGTGGAAGAGCTGCAGCAGAGGCCAGCTTATCAAGGTGGGATTTATTTACTTACTGTCCAAATCATTTCACATCAGATTGGCTTGTTGCTCTCTCAGCTCATGGGCTGGAGAGCGGAGGTGACAGATCACTCCATTGCTTACTTAAGCAACCATAAACAGGACTTGAAAGAAGGGCGTTTGCTGCATGCAGCTCATCTTTGGAGAATCTGACATGCATCAAGTTGATGGCAACCTTCTGCTCATTATCTCGAAAGGTCTTTTCTATTTTTTTTCTTTTTCTGTTCCCAGAGGAAGGCATTTTCCTTAGAAAATTCACTAGCTTTACTCCAAAGAGAGCAGTAGAATAATGTGGATCTAAGCCAGAAAGTGGTGTCCAGTCCCAATGGCCTGGGGGCTGCTGAAGGTTTTCCTTCCTACCTATGGGGACTTAAGGGCAGGAGGCAGCTCCCCAGATTTTGTGGCACTTTTAAGTTTATCAGTTTGCCAACACCCCTTGAACTTTAAAGGTGCCTTTGATTATCCACCATTTGGGGTGCAATAGGATTAAGTTGTAATGAAGTTAGAATGTCGAAATAAAGGTTGATCTCTATGATATACATACAGGAGTAACACATTCTGAATTTCATGGCATAATTTCAGTTTAAAGTATTTTGTTCTTCTTCTCACTGCCCTCCCCCCTCCAACACCCTCTTTCTCCTCCAAATAAGGGAGTAAATGGGATGTCGACTACTCATACCAAGCCAAGTGCCACACTTGGCATTGGGCTTTTAGAAATGACATTATTTAATTAAATTACCATAAGAACCCTACGTGATTTGCTTATCATTACAGGTGGGGACACGGAAGCTGAGACGGGCTATGTCTTTTAGCTTATCTAGCTACACTGACACAGTTAGTCCTGCTGTTGGGTTTCAAGCCCAGGTCTCGTGATGCCAAAATCCAGATGCCTTCTTTTGCTGCCGTCGTACCCGCCAGACCTTGGGGACTGGTTAGTGGTCAGAGAGGTGAAGTCTGGTCACCAGAGGCACACGCAGGCATCAGAGGGGTGTGTGGGGGAGTGTCTGACATACAAGAAGCTAGAGGATTACAAGAAACAAAAATTTAAAAATATGCTGAGAGAAATTACTGAGGATATGACATTAAAATCTAGAGGAGAAGGTAAAGTAAATAATACGATCAAGCAGGAAATAGAAACCATTACCCAATACTTGATCCAGCGACAGTTCTCACCGGGACTCTTTTCCCATTGACCGGGTCTAGAGGTGAGGTCAAAGACACACAACCAGTAGCACTGAACAAGTAGCATATGTGCGTCACTTAACATCTTTCTAGAACCAACAAGTATTATCTTAATGTTATAACATCCACCTTTGGAGGATGATAAGCTCTTTCGGTTAAGAAAAAATAGAGGCCAGTGCAGTATCCACGCTCACACCAGTGTCCACGGGTACGTGATGTCAGAAGCCACGCGCTTCCCTGGCTGGAGCCCAGTGGAGAGTCCCGGGATGTCCTCTCCTACAGGCTCCCTGGGAGGCAAAGCAGACAGGTGCCTACCAGGCCCTCAGCTGCCCTGTTGTGTGACATTATATAGGATGCCATTTAACAGGTTGTACAGACCTTCCTGGGGTCCTGGGGACCATGCCATTTCCTCTACATCCTCATGTCTGGGGTGATGCAAAGAGTGCAAATTATTCCACAGTCTGAAGACTCCACAGCGAGTGGGGGCTGTGGGAATTAGATGCCCGAGGCAGGGTATGATCTCATCAGCTATTAGCCCTCTCTCACCTTAGTAAATGTCATCAACGTCTTCTCAGACCTGGACATTTTGAATGAAAAATGTCTCCTTGTTCATCCGCTTCCAACCGGGTACAAAGGACGGTGCAAACAGTTTGGCGGCTCCTCAGTTAAACATAGAATTACCATATGACCCACCAACTCCACTCCTAGGTCTCCACCAAAAGAACTGAAAACAGGTGTTCCGACAAAACTTGCACACATTCACAGCAGCATTAGTCATAAGAGCCAAAATGTTCATCAGCTGATGAATGGATAAACAAAATGTGGTCTATCCATATAATGGAATATTATTCAGCCACGAAACAGAAGGAAGTACACGCTTTGCCATGGGTGAACCTTGACGATATTACGACAGGTGAAAGGGAAGGACACGAAAGGTCACATGGTGTATGATTCCATTGATGTGAATTGTCCAGAATAGCCAAATCCACAGAGATGGAAAGTAGA